>NC_055992.1:43956415-44266299 GCF_018446385.1 Zingiber officinale | reverse complement strand
CGTTTAGTACGTAGCGTACCGAGTCCCGATTGGTTACCATTTCACTGAGATTGCCTAGTCTGGTGATCAGCTCCTTGATTTTTATGTGCAGTTGGGCTACTTTCCCACCTTTTTCCAGATGGATGTTCGTTAACTTGTTTCGAAGAATGTCCGTCGTGCGAGCTTCGCTTTGGATGTTCCTTCGTGGAGTTCTAGGAACTTCTCGAGAGGTCTTTTGCCGATGTGTACCTTCTGATGCGATTTACTTCTTGAGGCGGTAATACACTTAATAAGTGATATTTTGCTCTACTATTGGCTATGAAATCACTTTGCTCCTTCTTCGTTCAGAGATATTATTCTTTTTCTATGCCTTGCTGATCTTTGGGAACTATAAAACTGTACTTGATTATTAAAATAATTTCAAAGTCGATTTTTAGGAATATCTCCATTTGGCGTTTCCAGTATGTGAATTCCCCCTCGAACTTTGGTGGGATGAGGTTTAGTCCGACCATTGGTTTATTTGCTTCAGTCGGTAGTTAGTCCTTTTGAAGTATCCTTGCTCTGATACCACTTGTTGGTCCCTTGGCAGCTGGCTAGAGGAGGAGTGAATAGGCTAAAATAAAAATAAAACCTTTCTTGTCTTTTCAAGCTAAATTAAGAACACTTGTATAAAAAGAAACTTAAAAGGAAGAGGCAGATCGTAATTAGTTACAATTTAGGTGGTTGTTAATTCAAGGCAAGTAAAGCTCACTAAAAGTCCCCTTCAGGCGGAGAAGTCTCTTACAGCAGTTGAAGCACTTAATTACAAAGCTAAACAGAAAGAGAATTGATTACAAGTGTTGTGTTTAGCTTCTAGGATCAGGGTTGTATTTATAGCCCTAATTAGGATGCCTGGAAGGGTTCCAAGCGCCTAGAAGTGGATAGAATTTCATCCATGTCACATCGGATCTCAACAACGCGTGTTTTGATAAACTTTCAATTCCAAGAACTCGGACGGTGTTGTTTCAACTCCCTCGAGGCGAGGCACCTCGAGGGCGCCCAGGTGATCAGGGCGCCCAGACCAAGTCCAGGCCCCTGGACTTGGTCCAGGCGCCCAGACCAAGTCAACTTTTCTGTTGACATCTCAGTCCGGACCTTCCGCTCCGGTTCCGCTCACTTGGATCTAAGTCTTCCGCTCCGGTTCCGCTCACTTGGATGATTTCGGCCATCTGAAATAGGGCTCACCCGAACTCATTTTCCGGCCTTCAAGTAGTCTTCTGCTCGGCTTCTCGTCCCTCGGAACCACGGTGTGCTTCCTTCTTGTTCTCCAGTATACTCTTCTGCAGCACCTCGTCCCTCAGACATACTGAGCCCGTCGACTTTCTTCCGTGTCATCCTTCTCGCTAGCTGCTGCTTTCGCTCGACTTCTTGTGATCCTAAGTTCTTGGACACATGGCATCAAAACACAACAGAACCTAACTCTAACTTGGTTGATTATATCAAAACCTCCATGGGGTACTTACATGAAGAAGCAGAGATTATCTTTCAACTAGTCAAACAAAGGATGATCGAAGCACCAGTTCTAGTCCTTCCTAATTTTGACAGAATATTCGAGGTCAACTGTGATGCATCCACCGTAGGTATCGGGGGGTGTTTTGAGTCAATTTGGGTGACTAGTGCTTTTTTCAGCGAGAAGCTATCTGGGTCCAAGAAGAATTATTCTACCTACGACTTGGAGTTCTATGCCATCATGCAATCCTTGAAGCATTGGCAACACTACCTACTATAGAAGGAATTCATCCTGTTCACTAATCATGAAGCATTAAAGTATACAAGTTGAGCAGACGACATGCCAAGTGGGTGACTTACTTACAAGAGTTCACCTTTACACTAAGGTACCAAGCGGGAAGTCTAAACCGTGTCGCAGATGCTCTGAGTCGGCGTTCTTCATTACTCACCACCGTGCGTACTAGCGTTGGGCTTTGAGGTTTTTCCAAATATGTATGTAGCTGACCCATCATTCATAAGGATATTCCAAGAGATATATGATGGTTATCGACATGATTTTGTTTTGCATAATGGTTATTTGTTTCGTGAGTTGCAGTTGTGCACACCAAAATACTCTCTAAGGAAGCAGATTATGAGCGAGCTATATAATGAGGGGCACTTTGGACGTGATAAGACGTTGACCCTCATCTCTGCCAATTTATATTGGCCCAAGTTGACCAGTGATGTGGCTCACATTGTTGATCGATGATCTGTATGCCAGTGGTCTAAGGGGATTCTAACCAATGTAGGCTTATACACTCCCCTACCCATTCCTGAAGCTCCTTGGCTTGATGTTAACATGGATTTCATATTAGGATTACCCCGCACCAACAAACCTTATACTTAGTTCTTGTTGTCGTTGATAGATTCTCAAAGATGGTGCATTTCGTAGCTTGTAGGAAGACTATGGATGCTATTCAAATTTATCATCTTTACTTCAAGGAGATCATGTGTTTACATGACGTTCCTCGGTTCATGATTTCAAATCGAGATACCAAATTCATCAATCACTTCTGGAAGAGCTTATAGGGGAATTTGGGGACACAATTAAACTTTAGCAGTACTTACTACCCTCAAGACGGATAGTCAAACCGAGGTGGTGAATCGGAGTCTGGGTAATCTTTTGAGATGCCTTTCAGGAACTATACCAAAGTAATGGGACTTGGCGTTACCTCAATCAGAGTTTGCCTATAACAGATCAAAAAACAAGACCACGGGATTGAGCCCTTTTGAGATTGTCTATGGCCAGAATCCATCAAGAGTTTTAGACTTAGCCCCTGTTCCATGTGTAGGGCGAATTTATTCTAAAGTAGATGAGATGACAGAGCAGCTTCGAGGTATTCATGAGCAAGTGAAACTGGTAATTATGGAAAGCAATATTAAGTATAAGGCTAGGGTCGATCGTCATGGTCGACAGGTACTTTTTGAGATTGGAGATTTTGTCTGGCTTGTATTGACTCGTGATCGTTTCCCTGTTAGAGAATATAATAAGCTAAAGGATCGAAAAATCGGACCATGCGAGATATTGCAGAAGATTAATGATAATGCCTATAAGTTGCGCCTTCGTAGTCATCTGAAGACTTCTGTTGTCTTTAATGTAACGCACCTAACTCCTTATTCGATTGTTACTAATGAAGTTAATCTGAACTCGAGGGTGAGTTATTTTCAATCCGAGGAGACTGATGCAAACTCAATCCGTGTTGAAGCCCAATATAAGTTTTCAAACTTCAAACATGCATAACTTTTGACTCGGGATTCGGAATCAAGCTCTGTTTATCGTCATATGTGCAGAATTTGAAAACTTACATTTGTTACTGGTGAAACCATAACCATCAAATTTTCAGCCCAAATTTTGACTTTTAAACCCTTTTTAGGGTCTTTTTACTATTTTGGTCATTTTTATTTTTTGGGTATTTAGGGTAATTTTCATATTTTTGATATTTTTAAAGAGGATTTGTGTTGATCCGCGTCTTGAATTGAGTTAAGATCGTTATGTTAATTACTTTTTTTATAAAAATCTATTTTCTTTCTTTACAAGATTGAAATTAATACTGGTAATTGTAATTATTATAATTTCTTTCCTTATTTGAGTCTTAGATTGTTGTCTATATAAGAGTTATGTTTAGATGTTGAGGGATTAACCCCTCAAGTTTTAATAAAAATTTTCTTCTTAGAGGTTACTCTTCTTGTTTTCTCTTCAATTTTTCTTTTCGCGTAAGCCTCGATAATCACTATTCTATCCAACGTCGCATCTACTAATACCCGTGGCTCGTGGGAGTCTCCGGATCCTGGCTTGTCGGCACTGCTATATTCAGAGTTGCCGAAAGCAAAGGCCAAAAGCTTCAAAGCGGGTGTGTTATCAATCTTTTCCATAAATAAAGTTAAGAGCATGTTTAGACAGCAAGCTATGGAGACACTCCTTTTCCAAGAGGCATCACTTCTTATGCACCACAGCATTATAGCATTAATACTCAGAGGGGGCATCTTTCCAAAGTAAAATAATTTATTTATTTATTTATTTATTTTTCTCCAATTGTTTCTTAGCAACCTAGGTCACAGTAAGATATTTAAAAATTTAAATGTGTAATAATTAAATAGGATCGTGACAATTTGAGAAGTTTAAAATTACTTTAATATGAATAACATTACATTTTTTATTTTTATTATATTTTTACTATTAAATTATTACCTATTAATTTTTTTTATTTATCCTGGCCCTTTTATATATGCATTTGTTGGACAGGAACGGCCTGTTCGGGCGTCTCTGGTGCCAGACTGCTTCCTGCTTTTTCTGGCCACGTCTGAACTTGAAAAGGGAATGTGCAGGGGTTCTTTGTGGCAAAAGGTACATATGTTCCCTCCCGTGCTTCCATTAACTTGTCCTATATTAACTTGTCTTATATTAACATGGAGAAAATAAATCATGGATAACTATTAACTTTTAGAATAATGACTAGTACAGAAGGGAGATATTTATCTTAATTTATCGAGATTCAAACCTCATATTTCATAATGATAATATTTCATGCGCTAGCCACTAAATCGTTCCGAGAGGATGGATGTAGTAGGACTCTTGTTTAGAACGTAAGTGGTTTTGATCAATTGAAAAAAATTCTCGAAATGATTTTAAAAGTTTTCGGCATATTTGAGCACGTATATAAAAAAAAAGCGCAAGGACACTCTTTGAAAAATTTAAAACAATAGTGCTCATAAAACACACCCTATTATGGAAAATGACCTCGACTAATATAACTCTCTGGTAATCCATTCTAGTGTTAATATCAGACCCGACTTTGAATTAAACTTCTTTTGATTTTAAATAAGAGAATTTCTATATTTGAGGATGGTGATAGCAGAAGATTTAAATTTTTTTTTCATCCTCTTCATCGCAGCATTAAAAAATTTCAATTTGTCCAATATTAATCCTTGTTATATATTAAAAAAATAATGAACCAGTTGTTGGATATAGGTAAATAGAGAGAGGTGGAAAGGAAAGAAATTTCATTGTGAATTAGACTTTAGTCTCATTAAAAGTTTAAGGCATATTAGTTGGTTTATATTGATTTATATATATATATATATATATATATATATATATATGATGTGAACAAATACTTGAAGATTGACTCTCTCACACGTAGGTGCACAGAGGGTGCAAATTCAGGGCCTTGATTGTACTATATCAAGTTGACTTGTGTGCGAGCACGACCTGTGCCGTCGAATGTTGGACGAGCCGAGTCAAAATTTGCCCAAACAAATGAACCAACGTTTTGTCATCTAAATTTCTTTTTGCTACATGTTCAAGAGTTTAATAGAAACATTAATATGAAATTAATAGTGATTTCGTAACGTCTCGATATTAATGGTGATATTAACCTTATTAATGATAATTTAATGATAATTTCGTAACATCTTGACATTAGTGATGATATTAAACCTATTAATGATGATTTTATAATGTCTTAACATTAATGACGATATTAAACTCATTAATGGAGACATTAAACCCAGCATTAAATTATCATAATTTGGTCATTCATTATAAGAAAGGTGAAAACTCCTGTATAACGAGGCTGAATCTTGAGCAAAGATAAGAGAAGCGAAAGCGAGAGCAATATCAAAAGAATTCCTCCACCTTCGTTCCCCAATTCTTTTCTCTTAGTCATGCATACAATTGGCTGAACTACTCATGATAGCACTCAGGTGCATTCTCAATTCACCACAAACAACTAGTGCTTAGTCATGTGCATGGTTCTGTCGTTATATCTTGAGAAAAAGATGCCCCGAGAGAATCTCGAAGCACAACGAGAGGTGGGGCAAACCTGTTTCCAGGAAATTGTGTTGAGCACAGGCCTTGGCATCTACCTCAGTGAATTCCTTTCCCTATTCGGATACGCATTGCATCGACGCTACTACTCAGGCCACCGAAAGCTTGGCAGAACCAACCTTGCTGACAGTCTGAGAATATCTACTCAGGTCATGGCAATAGATAAGTTAGAATTGATTTTGTGTAATTTCAATTCAATAATTTTTCCAAAACTCCAGTAGATTGTCCAACAATCTTGAAAAAGTATTGGTGAGTTTAATTTAAATTATTGAGGTGCAACAGACTCAATAGACGAAGGCCCCTCTACCCTGATTAAAACTGTGCCAATCAACCATAGAGAAATGTTGGTGAAGATCACTGGATTGAATTTCAAGAGGTGGCAGCAAAAGATGTTCTTCTACTTGACAACGCTCATTACAGGTAAGATGAGAACTCCTATATAAGAGGCTGAATCTTGAGCAAAGATAAGAGGAGCGAAAGATAAGTGAAAGCACTCAAGTGCATTCTCAGTTCGTCATGACCAAACAGTGTTTGGTTATGTGCGTGGTTCGACTATTGTATCCTAAGAAATAGACGACTTGAAAGAATCTCGAAGCACAGTCGGAGATAGGGCGAATCTGTTTCAAGGAAACTACGTTGAGCGCAGGCCTCGACATCTACCTCAACAAATTTCTTTCCCGATTCGGCTGCGCACCGCATCAACTCTTTGACTCGGACCACCAGAAACTTAGCAGAACTAGCCTCGTTGGTAGCCTGAGATTATCTGGTTAGGTCATCGCAATAGATAAGTTAGAATTGATTTTGTGTAATTTTAATTCAGTAATTTTTCCCAAATCCTCCGACAAATTGTCCAATAATCTTGAAACAGAGTCAGTTTTGTTGAGGTGACTATAGAACAAAGTGTTGATGAACAACAGACTCAACACATGAAAATCCCCTGTGTCCTAATTGGAACTATGCCAATCAACCATGAGGAAAGGTCAGAGAAGTTCACTGGATTGAACTTCAAGAGACGGCATCAGAAGATACTATTCTACTTGACCACACTCATTACAAGCAAGATGATAACTCCTATATAAGGAGGCTGAATCTTGAGCAAAGATAAGAAAAGTGAAAGATAAGCGAAAGAAAAAGTGAAAGCGAGAGCAATATCAACCATGGGAAAAGGCCAGAGAAATTCATTGGATTGAACTTTAAGAGGTAGCAGCAAAAGGTGCTCTTCTACTTGACCACACACAGGCAAGGTGAGAACTATATAAGGAGGCTCGATCTTAAGCAAAGATAGGAGAAGTGAAAGATAAGCGAAAGCAAGAGCAATATCAAAAGAATTCCTCCACCTTCATTTCCCGATTCTTTCCTCTTAGTAGTGCATTCGTTCGATTGAACTATTCGTGATAGTATTCCAATGCATTCTCAGTTCATCACAAACAATCAGTGGTTGGTTGTGTGCATGGTTATGCCGTTGTATATTGGGAAACAGACGACTCGAAAGAACTTCAAAGTACAGCCGAAGGTGGGATGATCTGTTTCAAGGAAACTGCGTTAAGCGCATGCCTCAATATTTTCCTCGATGAATTCCTTTCCCGATTCAGTTGTATACCGCAACGACTTTGCGACTCGGACTATCGAAAGCTTGGCAGAACCAGCCTTGCTGGTAGCCTGAGATTATTTTCTTAGGTTATCATAACAAATCAGTTAACATTAATTTTGTGTAATTTCAATTTAGTAATTTTTTCTAAAATCTTTGGTAGATTGTCTAACAATCTTGAAAAAGAGTCAGCTCTGTTGAGATTGCCACAGAACAAATTGTTGAGGTGCAATAAACTCAACATATAAAGGCCTCCTCTGCCCTAATTAGAATTGTGTCAATCAACCACGGGAAAAAATCAAAGAAATTCATTGGATTGAACTTTAAGAGGTGGCAGTAGAAGATGCTCTTTTACTTGACCACGTTCAATCTAGCTCAGTTTTTGACTAAGGACCCTCCCAAACATGCTGAGGATGATGATATTCATACCATCAGTACAGTGGAGTCATAGAATCATTCTGAGTTCCTTTGCTGAAAATATATCCTCAACTGCCTTGCTGACTCACTGTAGTTGTGTATAGCACGAAGAGAACGACTAAGGAGTTGTGAGAGTCTTTGGACCAGAAGTACAAGATTAAGGATGTGGGGGCTAAGAAATTCATTGTAGGCTAATTCCTAGACTATAAGATGGTTGACTCCAAAATGATGATAAGCCAAGTCTAAGAGTTTCAGGTGATCTTGCACGAGATCCACTCAGAAGGTATGGTTCTGGGTGAAACCTTTTAGGTGGCTGCTATCATTAAGAAGCTATCTCCCGGTTGGAATAACTTTAAGAATTACCTGAAGCATAAGTGGAAGGAGATAAACGTAGAAGAACTCGTGGTTAGATTTCAAATTGAAGAAGACAACAAGAGTTTAGAGAGAAAACTGTTCTCTTAGGCTACTGTGAAAGGCAATATGGTCGAGCACGGTTAAAACTCATAATAGAAGAACCCTAAGACTTCCAAGATATGACCCAGATAAGGCATAAGCAAGAAATTCTCTGGGAAGTGCTTCAACTGTGGCCGAGTATGCCACAAGTCTTCAAAGTGCAAAAAGTTGAAAAGAAGCAGGAAGTCAACCTGAACGAGAGACCCGAAATGGACAATCTTTATGTCATGGTCTCTGAACTAAACCTAGTGAGTTTAAATCCGCGACAATGGTGGATCAATACAGGTACCACCATACATGTGTGCTGCAACAAGGAGCTGCTCTACAACTTTGAAGAAGTGAATAGAAACAAATTGTTCATGAGGAACTTAGCAACTTTAGACATCATGAGCCAAGGAAAAGTGGTGCTGAAACTGACCTTGGGCAAGTAGTTAACTCTCAACAATCTATTGTATGTTATGGAGATTTGGAAGAATCTAGTGTTCAGATCACTTCTGAGCAAGTATGACTTTCACATTATTTTTGAGTTGAACAAAGTAGTTCTGTCAAAAAATAGAATGTTTTTAAAAAAGAGTTATGTAACCGATGGGTTGTTTAAGCTCAGTGTAATAACGATTACGCCTAAGGTCAATAAAATTACAAACTCTCCCACTTATATGCTTGAGTCTTCATGTTTGTGGCATAGAAGACTAGGACATGTTAACTATGATGTGTTGCTTAGATTAATTAACATGCAAAGCATACCTACATTTCTCCTTAACCCAAAATACAAGTGTGAAATTTATGTTGAAGCAAAATGACAAGGTCATCTTTTCAACATGTTGAAAGAAGTAACGAATCACTTAGCCTAATCCACACTGACGTGTGCGACCTAAAACATACGCCAATACGTGGTGGTAATAAATACTTGATCACTTTTGTTATTGATAACACAAAGTATTATTTTGTGTATCTTCTTAAAAATAAGGATGAAGCTATAGAGAAATTCACTCTCTATAAGAATGAGGTTGAAAGCTAACTTAACAAAAGGATTAAGTTGGTTCGAAGTAACTGAGGCGGTAAATATGTATCACTGTTTGCTGAGTTTTGCGTTGAACATGGGATCAAACACGAAACAACAACTCCTTATACTTTCATCAAAATTGTGTTGTTGAGCTGAAAAATTATACTTTAAAGGAAATGATAAATGCTCTTTTATTAAGCTATGGACTGCTAGAGTTCATAGGGGTGGGGGGGTGGGGGGGTGGGGGGGGGGGGGGGGATGTGTTAACAGCTAATTATTTTTTAAATACGGTGCCCTGAATGAAAATAGATAAGAGCCCTTATTAGTTGTGGAATAGAAGACAACCGTCCTATAAATATTTACGAATGTGGAGGTGTCTTGCCAAAGTTTGGTGCCTGATCTAAAAAGGATTAAGATAGGACCAAAAACTATTGATTGTATATTTATTGGATATGCATAAAACAATAGTGTGTATCGGTTCTTAGTGTATGAGTCACAAATATAGTATATACACAAGGACTTGATAATAGAATCAAGAAATGACTCGTTCTTCAAGTATGTGTTTTCGTATAAAACCCAAGAGGAAGCTAGCTCTTTAAAACAGACATATGAAACATAAGAAGAAAAAGATGATGATGAACCAATCGAGATTAAGCTCAAATGGAGTAAAAGAGCTCAGGTGGAAAAAATCCTATAGAATGAATTTAATCACTTTCATGTTAGAAAGTGAGCCCCACAGTTACTCAAAATCAGTAAGCTCTTTTGATGGACATTGTTGGACCCCGTGGTAGTTTTGATGTGATCAACCAAGTTGGTTAGGTCCTGCTGTGTTTGATCCCTGTGTCTGAGTGTGAAGGAGCTTAGGAACACAAGAAATCGAGCGGAAGACGC
Source organism: Zingiber officinale (assembly GCF_018446385.1). NCBI lineage: Eukaryota > Viridiplantae > Streptophyta > Magnoliopsida > Zingiberales > Zingiberaceae > Zingiber > Zingiber officinale. The sequence goes on along the minus strand of NC_055992.1, from coordinate 44,256,114 downwards.
AGCTAGCGAGAAGGACGGCACGGGAAGGGAGCCGACGGGCTCGGTGCGTCCGAAGGACGAGAGAGCTGCGGAAGAGTACTCCGGTGGGCGTGAAGAGCGTGTGCGGCGTTTGAGGGACGTTAAGCCGGGACGGAAGGCTGCTCGAGGAGAAGGCCGGGAATTGGGTTCGGGTGAGCCCTATTCCGATTGGTCGCAATCACCCAAAAGAACGGAGCATCGGAAGCTGAAGAAACCAAGATGAAAAATGGAGCTGCCAACTTGGAGGCGCCTCCAGCAGGCTTGGAGGCGCCTCCATCATGAAGGCGCCTTCAACAGGTCTGTTTTGACCGTTTGCGCTGCGGATAAAGTTTTATCCGCTGACCGAGCTGGAGGCGCCTTAAACCTTGTTGGAGGCGCCTTGGACCCTCGAGATAGAATTTCCAGGAGCTATAAAAAGGGCCCTGGAGCTAGGAATTCAACAACAACTTAGACAATCAACTCTGTACTTAATTCCTAGCAATAGTTCTGAGTCGTTAGTGTGTAAAAGGCTTCTCCGCCTTCAGCAAAGGAGATTCTTCTAGTACACTTTTTCATCGCCCTGGATTAACAACCTCCTTGGTTGTAACCAGGTTAATTGCTGAGTTTCTTTTTACTTCTGTTAATTTAATTGTTATTATTTTACTATTGCTTTTCTGAGTTGAAATCCGAGGAGGGTATTTTTATTTTGTGTTTTCAGCAATTCACCCCCCTCTTGCCTGCCTCCGCTGCACCAACAATTGGTATCAGAGCGTGGTTGCTCAGAAGGAGTAACCGTCGACTGACGCACAACGATCAAAACGATGGCCAGAGACAGTGACTACCCACCTACATTCAAGGGGGAGTTTGCTTCATGGAGGCAAAAGATGGAGGTATACCTTAACTCTGATTTTTCTATTTATTTAATAATGAAATCTGGTTATGAAGCACCAAAGAAAGCAAACGGAGAAGAGCTCGAGAAATACCTCTGAAACGAGAAGCAACGTAACGAGTTTATGGCAAATGCACGAGCTGAATTTCATCTTCTAACCACAATACCAAATGAAGATCTCGACAAAGTCGGAGAGTACAATAGCGCAAAAGAACTTTGGAAAAGTTCTTAAAGATCTATGAAGAGTCCAAATCCAAGGTAAATGCCGCAACAGCCCCAACAACCGAATTCCATCCTGAAGCTACAGAAAGCTCATCCCAGATGAGCATCGATGAAGGGGAAGAGACTTCGGAAGAAAACAACTCGACAGGGGGAGAATCAACAGCTGACAAGGTAAGTCAGGTATGGTCTCCACCTTCTGAACAATTAATTACATTAATCGAGAAGGTACCTAAAAATTTTTGCGAAATAAAAATTAAATCTTCGAAAGAATTTTCTGGATTAGAAAAAATTTTGTCGAACGAATCTTTCCAATTAAAAACACCGTCGAAATATTTTTTTACCAACTATTTTGTTGAAAGAATTTATGAAACTAAAAACATTGCCAAAAGATTCTTGTGAGTTACAAAATAATTTGTCGAATGAATTATCAAAAGATCTTTTATCAATTATTTTGTCAAAACAATTTTTCGCATACTTAATATTGTTTTCCTTAAATCTAAAAAATTATGATAAACTAAAGTGAAAATTTAGATATCATAATAAGGTTAGAGAAATGGCAATAACTTGAGAATGAATTTTATTTTAATAATAATAAAAAAAATTATTATTTTCGCCTAAGTTAAAAGTCTTTTCTATAATTCTAAAAAGTAATTTAACTTATAATTTCTTTTAAATATTCTTCTGAAAAATTCAAAAATTCATTTTACTAAAATTTTTTGGAAAATTTTTTAACTTGAAAATTTTTTTTTGTGGAAACTCTTTGACTTGCAAAATTTTACCTAGAAAATTTTTCAAAATTTCATTCTTACTTGGAATATTTTTGAACCATTTATTTTACCTAACATATTGTTGGATAATTCTCTCTATTTTTATTAACCCCGTTTTTGCTATGATCAAAGGGGGAGAGAAAAGTACAAGTTTAGAGGAAGTTAGAAAAAATTTAAAATTTAAATTTCTTTTTCTATTTTCTTGTTGCAATTTTACTAATTGCAAAAATTATACTTAACTTGTTAGTTTAGTAATTTTTCTTTAAAATTACTTTTTATGTCTATTTTAACCCTAACTTGAACTTGGGTTGATGCATATCAAAAAGGGGGAGATTGTTGGACCCCGTGATAGTTTTTATGTGATCAACCAAGTTGGTTAGGTCCTGCTGTGTTTGATCCCTGTGTCTGAGTGTGCAGGAGCTTAGGAACACAGGAAGTCGAGCGGAAGACGCAGCTAGCGAGAAGGACAGCACGGGAAGGGAGCCGACGGGCTCGGTGCGTCCGAAGGACGAGAGAGCTGCGGAAGAGTACTCCGGTGGGCGTGAAGAGCGTGTGCGGCGTTCAAGGGACGTTAAGCCGGGACGGAAGGCTGCTCGAGGAGAAGGCCGGGAATTGGGTTCGGGTGAGCCCTATTCCGATTGGCCGCAATCACCCAAAAGAACGGAGCATCGGAAGCTGAAGAAACCAAGCTGAAAAATGGAGCTGCCAGCTTGGAGGCGCCTCCAACAGGCTTGGAGGCGCCTCCATCATGAAGGCACCTTCAACCTTATTGAAGGCGCCTTCAACCCTATTGAAGGCACCTTCAACAGGTATGTTTTGACCATTTGCGCTGCGGATAAAGTTTTATCCGCTGACCGAGCTGGAGGCGCCTTAAACCTTGTTGGAGGCGCCTTGGACCCTCGGGATAGAATTTCCAGGAGCTATAAAAAAGCCCCTGGAGCTAGGAATTCAAAAACAACTTAGACAATTAACTCTGTACTTAATTCCTAGCAATAGTTCTGAGCCGTTAGTGTGTAAAAGGCTTCTCCGCCTTCAGCAAAGGAGATTCTTCTAGTGCGCTTTTTCATCGCCCTGGATTAACAACCTCCTTGGTTGTAACCAGGTTAATTGCTGAGTTTCTTTTTACTTTTGTTAATTTAATTATTATTATTTTACTATTGCTTTTCTGAGTTGAAATCCGAGGAGGGTATTTTTATTTTGTGTTTTCAGCAATTCACCCCCCTCTTGCCGGCCTCCGCTGCACCAACAGACATAACTGGAAAGAGGCAATTATGTCTGAGATAAACTCTATCTTGCAAATCACACCTAGAAACTTGTGGATCTTTCACGGGGAAGCAAACCACTAGGTTGCAAGTGGATTTTCAAGAAGAAAATAAAATCTGATGGCATGATTAAAAAGTATAAGGCTAGATTGGTAATCAAAGGATACCGATAATGAGATAAGACCTTGATTACTTTGATATATATTTTTCGATGTCGAGAATAACTTTCATTAGAGTATTATTGGCTATAGCTATTTTATAGAATCTCTAAAGACATCAGATGGATGTAAAAATAATATTTCTAAATAAAAATTTAGAAGAGAAAATCTACATAGAGCAACTTGAAAGATTTTCTGTGCCAAGATAGAAAAACAAGGTGTATAGATTGGTGAAGTCGTTATACGACTTAAAACAAGCACCAAAACAGTGGTATGAAAAATTTGACAATGCCATGAAGGAATATGGATTCAAAATCAATTAGTATGATAAATATATTTACATGAAAGCCATAGAGAATGATTACATCATCTTGTACCTATATTAGATAACATACTTATTATTAGGAGTAATGCTAAGATAATCAAATTCACTAAAGATATGTTGAACTCAAGATTTGACATAAAAGACATAGACTTAGTTGATGTGATGTGATTCTAGGAATCAAAATTTTTAGAACAATAGAAGGATTTATTCTTAGTCAGTTCCATTACATGGATAATATTCTTAAGATATTCACTAATGGTGATATTGTGTTGGCACAAACGTCGATAGATACGAGTCAACCTCTATTGAAAAATTGAGGAGAAAGTATCTCTCAAATAGAGTACTCTTGAGTGATTGGAAGTCTGATGTAGCTAATGAATTGTATATGACTAGATTTAGCCTACACAGTAAGCACTCTGAGTAGATATACAAGTAATCCCAATGTTGAGAACTGGAAAGGGATAATAAGAGTATTGAGGTACTTGATGTATATTCGTGAATATGGATTGCACTATACGAGATATCTTGTTATGTTCGAAAGATACAACGATACAAATTGGATATCTGACATAAAAGACTCCAAGTCTATGCGTGGATATGTATTCACTCTTGCAGGTGTGCACGAACGTCGATAGATACGAGTCAACCTCTATTGAAAAATTGAGGAGAAAGTATCTCTCAAATAGAGTACTCTTGAGTAATTGGAAGTCTGATGTAGCTAATGAATTGTATATGACTAGATTTAGCCTACACAGTAAGCACTCTGAGTGGATATACAAGTAATCCCAATGTTGAGAACTAGAAAGGGATAACAAGAGTATTGAGGTACTTGATGTATATTCGTGAATATGGACTGCACTATACGGGATATCTTGTTATGATCGAAAGATACAACGATACAAATTGGATATCTGACATAAAAGACTCCAAGTCTATACGTGAATATGTATTCACTCTTGCAGGTGTAACCATTTCTTGAAAATCTTTTAAGCAAATTGTAATAACAAGATCCAAGATGTAATCTGAGTTTATAGTTTTTGACAAATATGGTGAAGAGCCTAAATGACTATGACAATTCTTAGAAGATGTTCCAAGAAGGTGAAAATCGGTGCTAACAATTTACATATATTGCGATAGTCAACCGACAATTGGTCGGGCACAGTGCCATCTGTATAATGGTAAGCCTAGACATATACGTCATAGACATAATACTATTAGACAACTACTCTCCACGAGAGTTATTATTATTGACCATATGAAGTCAAAGAATAACTTAGCAGATCCATTAATCAAAGGGTTAAACAGAGAGTTAGTTGCAAGTTCATCGCAAGGGATGAGCTTGATGCCAATGGGAAATATTGGTGCAAAAGAAACTCAACCTATGTAGACTGGAGATTTTAAGAACAAGGTTCAAAGAGACAATCTAATTGTACTGACAAAGTTGTTCACTATGGGGGAATGACCCAATGGACCAGTGAAGGATGGAGGTTGAGCACACGACTTTTAATGATCCAGTAGAGTAATGTGGAATACTCTTAAGAGATCACCTATACAAGGAAGAAGTGTGGCCACTTCGAAGAGAGTTAGAGACACAATTCTTAGAACTTCTCACAGAACTAAGCTTGTTCATGGCCAAGAACGAACACACTCATGAGAATTGAGTTGCATTATGGAGAGTCTTGGGTTAGATATGTCAATGCTTATATAGACGATAAAATAGTTCAAAGACATCATGTTTACTGTCAGCCGGTAAGCAAACAGATCTTCACAAGGGAAGGTTTAAAGGATAAAATCTACCTATCCTATAATAGACTCAACTGTTGAACGCTATCATATACCCTATCTCCATTTATATGAGGGATTGTTGGATATATGTGAATGGAGAAAAGGTGGAAAGGAAAAAAGACTCCATTGTGAATGGGAATTTAGTCCCATTGGGAGTTTTAAGGCATATTGGTTGGTTTATATTGATTCACATGCATGTATGATGTGAACAAATACATGGAGAGAGACTTTCATGCATGGGTGCATTGGGGATGCAAATATAGAGCTCGGATTGCACTGTACCAAGTTGACTCGTATGCGAGCACGACCTGCTCACATCGAATGTCAGACCGGTCGAGGCAAAATTTGACCAAGCGAATGAACCGACCTTTTGCCATCTGAATCTCTTTTTACTACCTGCTCAAGAGTGTAGGAGAAGCAATAATATGAAATTAATGATGATTTCGTAATGTCTTGGTATTAATGGCAATATTAAACCATTAATGATGATTTCATAATGTCTTGACATTACGATGACATTAAACCCATTAATGACAACATTAAACCAGCATTAAATGACCATAATTTGGTCATTCATTACAGGAAAGGTGAGAACTCTTATATAAGGAGGTTGAATCTTGAGGAAAGATAAGAGAAACAAAAGATAAGAGAAAGAGAGAGCAATATCAATAGAATTCCTCCACCTTCCCCGATTATTTCCTTTTAGTCGTGCATCTACTCGGTTGAACTACTCACGATAGCACTCGGGTGCATTCTCAGTTCATCAAGAATAATCAATACTTGGTTGTATACATGATTCTGCTGTTGTATCCTGTGAAACAAACAACTCGAGAGAGTCTCAAAGCACAGCTGGAGGTGGGACGAATCTGTTTCAAGGAAATTGTGTTGAGCGCAGGCCTTGACATCTTCTTCTGTGAATTCCTTTCCCAATTCGGCTGCACATCGCATCGACTCTATGACTCGGACCACTAGAATCGTCGGATGCTTCCCGCATCAACATTGTGATCCAATCACAAATTCTCTCATGCTATGAATTATATTACAGACATTTAGTAACTAAATTTAAGACTATTCAAACATATAATATGCACTCAAATAATGAATCTATATTATCAAATAAATAGTAAAAATCATAAGCCGACTGCTTTAGGACATCCCTTAAAATCTAACTCAAAAAACTCTATCCTCTACGTCCTTGGCTCCCAAGCCAAAGTTATATTTAAACCCTTTGAGGACTCCTAGGGATCGTGATAGTTCTTATTTGTGTTTGTGATGGATTGTTAAGATGTATGAAATATATTTTTATGTGTGGCTTGTGTGAAATGGATGTAAATGTATAAAATGTCATCGTCTGCGATGGTTTCTTGTATATATGAAAATTATAAATAGGGTAGATAGTGAATATAAATGGTTTATAGAATTTTTTTTTTATATTAGCGATGGAATACCGAGGGAATCAATATTCTGTTAGTAAATATTAAAACTTTTTACCTATAGAAACATTATTTTCGTTGGTAAATATTAAAATTTGCCAACGGAAATATTATTTTCGTCGGTAATAACAAATGAAATTACCGACGGAATTATCGACGGAAAATATGTTTTCGCCGGTAATTTCATTTGTTATTATCAACAGAAACAGTATTTTTGTCGGTAAAGGTTACTATAGAAAAAAAAAGTTTTATAGTAAATTCTACCTATGGAAATAGAGTTTTCATTTCGTCAGTGATTACCGACAAACCCTAAATTCCATCGGTAATATCATTTCTGATGAATCAACTCCCAACAAGCTATTTTCCATCATAATTCTGATCCATCCCTAAACCACTTTACTGACGAAATTACGACGGAATATTTCATCATTAAGCCTGAATATTTTTGTAGTGTGCGGGACACCCAAAAATGATCCAGACATCTCAAAGTGTTGAGAGTCACACATGAATCGTGCACAGGGAGGTGAACACCATATCAAAGAAAATAAGCCTTATTTAAATAAGGAGAAACATATTAGAAGATTCAAACCAAAGAAATATTATAACATGTTTTGCATGCAATGAACCAAGGCATTTATCCTCTGCCTGTCTAATTAGGAAAAATATCTATAGCAAAGAAGCCAGGTTGGTAGGATGTACAAACCTTGATTTAATAAAAGCACAATCAGATATATATTAGCTAGAGAGTTATTGGTGTATTTTATATGTTCCTAATTTATTTTTAATCCTCTATTGAAAATTATATCAACAAACTTAATCTATTTTTTTAACCTAATCCTTTTCTAGTTCCCTTAATTTCTTGATTGTATCAGATAATTGCTTCATAAATTGTTCTTATCGTAATTTTTTACCTTACTATAGATAAATGGCATAAAAGATTCAAGATAGTAAATCATGCTAAAATTTTATAATACAAAGAAGTGAGGTGTCTTTTTTCTTCGTATTTTCCTAATGGATATCTACATATAGATTTAAATGTTTTAAGATTATATTTAGAACTTTTTATAAATAATGCAACGCCTCATCCTAATTCACAATCATTTGTTTCTATGACTAAATAATTAGAATCAAGGGGTAAAGTAAGGACTAGAAGTTGTTTTACCATAGTTTTGATCTGTTTTACTATATCAATATCCTGGTGGTTAAAGTATCTTTGTCCGGTAGCCGAAGTTTTATTATACAGTGGATCACTTATTTTTCCAATATTCTTAAGGTATGGTCTTGCATAATTCAAAAGTCTCAAAAAAATCTAAGGATTTTTATGTCTTCCATTTTGTCTAGAAAGCCAAGTATTTTGGTGGAGATATAAGCTTGGAGGGAAAATTTTCCCTATACAATTTAAGTTACAAGAAAGTCTATATGATTACTAGCTAGTTTTATCTTCTTTCGGGAAACTATTAACCCATATTTATCAAATAAGTTAAATATCTTATGAAGATGTGTATAGTATTCTTCCTTGGTTTTGGAGAATACTAATACAACATCTATATAGATACAAGTAAAAGATGAGACTCCTATGAATATATCATTCATCTTTCTTTGAAAGATTTAAGAAGCTATCATAAGTCCAAATAACATTACTAACCATTCAAAGTGACCTTCGGGGCAAGAGAATGCAATACATTCTATGGAGTTTGGATGCATGCTAACTTGCCAAAATCTAAATTTTATGTCAAATTTAGAATACTATTTTGAATTCTAAATTTTGTTAAAAAGTTGGTTTTTTCTAATATTTTGTAACCATTTTCATGACAATTATCATTAAAAAGTGCATTTATAATGGATATTTTGTGGTTAGAAATTCCCAAAGTTGTAGGGATGTTCCAAACATCGTCTATCAGATATTGTTAAATGTGATCCAATTGTGATCTAAGCTCAAATTGGAAAGTATCTTCTTTTTTAGAGAACTACTGAAGTTCTTGATTTCTGAACTTCATAGTTTGATAGCCATAAATATTTTTATGCTTGTGTTTCGTATTTGAAGTTGAAGTTGAAGTTGGCTGTAACAGCCCGAAAGATTTTATTGATCTTTCAGACTAGGAAAGTGAAGTACCACATGACTTCATAAATCCTACTTATTTACTAACCTTGATTAACACACAAGGAGACTTAAATTCCTTAATTTCTAAATTAGAAAAATTAGAAATTATAGGAGAAAACACCACTAAATATTGGAAAAGAGATCGGATACATTGTAAACTAAACATTATTAATCTTGCTCTTTTTTTTTTGAATTCTTCAAAATGAATATTAGCCTTCCGAAAAGTATAAGAAAGTTGACACCTGCATCCTAGTACTAATGTGTCTAGAGTATCACATTGAGGAAAACCTTTACTCATTGTAGTCTATAGTTATATTCTTCTGCTTAGACAATATGAATATTAGGAGTAGGATTATTATAAAACTATTTAAGGGCTTCACATAATTCTACCAAGTTTTGAAAAGTAGAATTTTCTCCAAGAGTTTGAATATAATTAAGTTGAAATATGCTCTGGTAGATTGTTCTTCCCATAAAAGATGTTTTCTAAAGTTTTTCCAACTTTGGCTTGAAGGATTTCAAGTGATTGATAATCCATTAGCCTTTGTAGTGTCTTTTTAGTTGGAGTAAGTAATATGTCATCAAAGTTTTCTATTAAAGGATTATAACCCATTTTGGAAGAACTTTGGAAGTAGTTACCACTAGACTCATATTCAATGGTTGCCATATAATAAGTCTTTTCTGGTTGAATTTTTCCATCTTCAAATATAGTGCTGATGACCAAATTAGGGTCTAATTTTTTTCTATCAGCTTCAAGCTTTGTTTAATGAGTAAAAACCTCTATAAGAAGGATTTTTCTGCTCTAGGATAGCCATTTCTACTTCATCCTAAATGGAATAGACTCTTGCCCGAGTACCTAAGAAAATAGTGTAGCACGAAAATTTATTTCCACTCGATTTCTAAATTGTGGTTAAGAAATAGAAATTTTATTAAGTTGTCATAGGGATTTTACAGGAAACCATACAAACTAGGAAATTACAAACATCTATGTTAGGAAATTACAAATATACACATTGACTTATAAGTACAAACTGAGGGGAAAGAGTTATGGAGGATGCTTCAAGTGTGGGCAATCAACGATGCTTGAAGCATGCAGGCCACAAGGTTATAGAAAAGGAAGCACGCATGCCTATGGAGAAAAGGAGGAAAAGTAATCCAACTTAATTGAGTCATCAAATAAGAATGAATCTTTTCAGTGGAGAAGTTCGAGCATCTTCTTTTGTGACTAAAGATAAGGAACATCTGTTTTAGTGTTGGTCGTGTCATAGTGATAGTTAGTGGTCTCAAAAATAAGCTTTTAAATTTTCATCATATTATTATAAGTTAGCTTCTTCAGTTGTCCCCATGAAGGGGGTAAAATTGATGATTCTGTAGAAGGTGCAGGGCTATCTTTGTTTTTTACAATCATTCTTCATTTTTCTTATGATAGTATTGACGGAGGGTAGGATGCTAAGTAGAATATTTGAATGGAAAGAAAATACTTCTTATGTCTTTTGGCCAATATATTTTTCAGTGTAGATTTTTCCGACTAGTGTAAATTTAAATGGATCCTGATATTTGTCTCCCATAATCAGAAACCACCTTAAATTGATACTCTCTCTCTCTATATATATATATATATTTGTTATGCAAGGACTAGCATAACATGACTATATATGAAACACCTAATAACACCTATTAATAGTCTAGTAAATAATAAAGCACCGTCAAGAGTAATAAGGAAATTAAGTTCTAAGATTAAGTGGATATTAAGGTGAAGGAGAGGTTTAATTCATAATTTAGACAGAGAAAGGGGAGAGCTAAAAGTGTCACAGTTACTATAGAATCGTAAATGAATGTTGGTAACAAACTGTACATGAGAGTTTTTGGTCATCGAATTAGATATTGACCAATTGAGTAGTAGTTTTAATAAGTGTTGGAGGTAAAATACAGAAAATTGTGACTTTGTCAATAGTGAAATTAGTGGCTCCACTAGCAGAGAAAAAAAAAAGTGTGTAAGTGAATTCATATCCATAAATATTAACCAAACACCAAACTCTTATATTTGAGATTCGTCCTGTGTTATAGATACTCGGAGTTTTTATTAAAACTAAGTCTGAAATTGATTCATTGATCACCAAGCCTTTTCTACCATCGGAAAGAGTAGGAGGTTGTTTAAGACTGGTAGGTTTCCATAATAGATACTCTAGTTTTAAAGAGAACATTTTGGGTACTGCCACGTACCTAGTGGGTTGTTGGAATGACAATATTAAAAATTTTATTATAGGCATATGTTATAAACTTGTTTTGGACAAAGTTTACCGTTCATCTTTTATCAATGACCGGATAAAAATCAACATTATCAATTATTATTTCTAGTGTTCAATTAGGGAGGCATTCTGGTAATTAATTCGGACTATTGTTGTAGCGTGAGGTACAAATTTAGAAAACATAAATTCATATCCTCTGACAGGAATAAGTCAAGTCATCCCTGGTATGTTAAGTCATACTTTCCTTGTTAGACCTATTATTAGGTGTTTTACAAGGTCTTTTACAGTTGGTGACGGAACAAAAGATGGGATCTGTGTGGTTTTTTTTTTTTTTTTTTAATTTACTATTTTTAACTCGTAGGTATACCATTTTAAAATTTAAAAGTTAAATTATAATATTAAATAAATTAAATTAAAATAAAAAATTAGGTGTACACGAAATGAGATTCACGATATAATATATGAAATACTAATATCCTGTACATCACACACTATATTTTTAACTCTAAATCTTAAACCCTAAAAAACATATGCACCCTAAATACTAAATCATAAACACTAAACCCTAAACAAAATGTTAAAAAGGATTACACAACCTAAATATTATACCCCAAATCTTAAATCCTAAACTTAAAAAAAATAATTACACAATTAATGCTATATTCTAAATTATAAACCCTAAATCTGATGCTAAAAAAAATACAGATCCTAAATACTATACCTTAAATCCTAAATTTTTTAAAAAAATAAAAATAATTACACATAATTAATACTATATCCTAAATACCAAACCTTAAACCCTAAACTTAAAATTTTTAAAAATAAAAACAAGTACTTTAGCCTTAAAAGATGCATATATGAAAATAAAAATGACAACCGTCAACACCTCTCATAGCATGCGAAATGTTTTTTTTTTAATTTTTTTTTGAACTTTTGATTATGTCGATTATACCAATCAACTTTTGCTGTTAAGATTTAAAGATTAAACTATAGTATTAAGCATTAAAAAAAAAGTCTCAAATCCAAATTTAAGATGAAATGCACATGATATCAAAACTATATATATAAATATATAGTTTAAAAGTAACATTACACTTCCCAACTATCGAGAATCAAATTTCTAACATACGAACTTCAAAATACTCGACACTGCTATTCCATTCACTCCTAACTTCGCCCATTATCTATGCAATCTACTGGAATGCAGTAAATTGTCATATCAGTCTTCACCGGCCGAGATTACTTAGTTTTCTTGCTCTTCTGAATCAAAGAAGAACAAAATCATATAAGCATAGGGGAGTAGCACAAGTAATCCATCAATATATACCCAATCACTTACTCGCGAGCTCATATAAAGCTTTCTGCGTTCGCTTCTCAAGCTTGTCCAGTTTCTTCTGTACATCTCGTCGCAGATCCCAGTTAGGTTTCTTTGGGGCGATATTTAGAAATGGATCCTAAACAGTGAAAAGATTTGATCAACACTCTTGAAATACAAGCAACTTTAGTCTTCTGATGAAATCTAGTTTGCTATCATAGTACCTCGATTTTCTCAGGTGCTAAAGGTGCAGCAGCAATTGGATCTTCAAATTTCGGTAGCACAACTGGAGCTAACTTGCCCTCTTGCAATTGCTTGTCGTGAGGAAGGTAGTTTCTGAACTTCATACTTGGGACCCTATCAAGAATATAATTACAGAAGTAAATCTTTAAACTGGAGATGAGAGAATTCTGATCCTATGAAAACAAGATATCTTGTCACAAAACTAAAATAAATTGTGTAGTAAAACATAAAAATAGAAATACAGCAAACAAACGCCAGCTAATGAAAATGTTAATGATGTTGAAATATAAATCTCGAATATGAATATAAAACTGCAAGGCATGAAACAGTGGAATAGCTTATTCGGATGAAACTAAGGCTTTATCTCATTAAGTGGAATCCATTATATGGGTCCTCCTATGCTTTTGGGCTAGATCCCCTAGTATATCCTCTGCTATATTTAAATAAATGTTATCCTATTTTATCGTTGCTAACCAATTCTTTTGTGATCTTCTTTCTTTATTAATGTCTGCATTTATCATGGTCTCACATTGCCTAACTGAGACATTTATTAATTGCCTAAGTACATGCCCATACAACCTTAAATGTATCTCTCAAAGTTCTCCTTTAATAGGTACAACTCCGACTTTCGCTCTAATATTCATATTTTTTATCCTATTTATCCTTATATATTTGTACATCTACCTTGACACCCCTCATCCATGTGATTCTTATTACCTATAGCATGCATATCAGTAGAGAGAAATGATGTACAAGGCAATACACGAATCTGATGATGTACATTACATTCTTGGCATTTGAGCATAGTGACATCAGAAAGAAGAATCAGCAAGTTTTTTTATGTAGTTTCTTTATCAGCCAAACGTCTCCCTGATATTATTGCTGTAGCTGTAGGCCTTAACCCAGGCTTTAATACAAAAGCTGTAGCTGTAGGCCTTGATACAGAAATGGACTACCCAAGCCTCAGAAGACTAGTGGAAGACAGTCAACAAGTTTATTCCACAACAAGCGCGGCAATAACCTCTCCATATAATCCACCGTAGGAAACAATGATGGGGCCACCAGGATACCCACCAGCAGCCCGAATCGAACAAGGCCCATCTAGGCCTATCACGGAACAAAGACCAACCACCAACATAAGGTTTAAGCGAGAACACAATGATGAAATGTGGACCCTTCCTTCAGCACAACAGCAGGGAGGAGCTATTTTTGTTATTCCAGAAAATTTGGGGTTGTTCCATGATGTATTCTCTAGATGGGAATCTATCACCAAGAACCGTGTTGCAATTCAAGGTTTTACCGACCCAAAAGACAAAGCAGAGTATATGAAAAATCTACTTGGTAAAATAGAAAAGCTGGCATGGATCCAATGGAGGATGACATACCCAAATGAGTATGATGCCTTAATTAATATTGCGGACGGACGAGAAGGAACACAGAACATTCTGTCACAAATGAGGGGGGTATTTTCCTCCGAAGACCCTACCCAAGGATCAATTGCTATTCAGGATGCTACGTACAGAGACTTAGAAAAACTCTCCTACGACAATGTTAAGAACATTGTCAAATATATGAACGATTACATGAGGTTAGCATCAAAAACTGGAAGGCTATATACCGGAGTAGAACTCTTAGAAAAATTTTGGTTTAAAGTGCCGAATAATTTAGGCAGCAGAATTAAAGCATCTTTTGATGAAAAATACTCAGGTCTCACCGTTGGAGTATTCCCAAGAATATTATTTGCTTACAAATTTCTTGAATAGGAATGCAAAGAAGCAACCTTCAAAAGATCTTTGAAGAATTTATCATTCTGTAGTCAAATACCCATTCCAGGGTACTATCGAGGGCAGGAACAGCGAAAATACGGGGTTCGAAGAAGCCGAACATACAAAGGTAAACCCTATGATTCACATGCTAGAATAGAAAAGAGAAAACACTTGCTTAGAGACAAGAAATGCAAATGCTACCTCTGCAGGCAAAAAGGTCATTTTGCCAGAGAATGCCCTAATGACAAATGAAACATAAAGAGGGTAGCCGTATTTGAACAGCTAGAAATTCCGGATGACTGTAACATTATGTCTGTCCAAGAAGGAGAAGCTTAAAGTGACGCTATATTTAGTATCTCAGAAGGAGAAGATGACCTTGGGGAATTACACAGGTCAATCCAAACCTTAAACTGTACTGAATCTATGTTTATGTTAGGACAGGCGGATGGAGGGTACAGACCACAGGCAAAGGTAACAGAAGAACAACTAAATTGCCTGCATAACTGGCACTCAAATGAGCCAATCTACCCCCCACAACCGACTAACTGTACCTGCTGCATGAGAGCCACGGTAAAAAGGGCAAGGCTTCACTGCCCTGAGTGCCTTATCACTGTATGTAACCTATGTGGCCCTTATTATTTCAACAAAGAGGTTCCAGTAGCACCGGCTGCACCAACACCTTTCTTCCCTCAAAACCTCATACAAGAGCAGTACTATATTACATAGTGTCAGGGAGAAATAGGGCGGCTACAAAAGGAAGCAAATACTATAAAACACTATATGAGGAGCTATTGCTAGAGAAACACATAAAGGAAGACTTGGCATCCATGGAAAAGGGAAAAGCGCCATTAGAAATTGAAGATGATACCAATGACGAGGTTGTCAGTATATTATATGAAGAAACCACCAGCAAAATAACAGCTGCTCAATAAGTCAGGGACCAAGGTTAGTAAAGAACATGTTTTACAACCTAACTATTGAAATAGAAATTTCTGGTATTCCCAGGTTCTCACTCAAAGCTATTCTTGACACGGAAGCAACCACGTGCTGTGTTGACCAAAATTTGGTCCCTAAAGAAGCATTAGAAGAAAACACATTCATTGTACAATTCAGCGGTATAAATTCCCAACAAACTGCCGGACAAAAGCTAAGACAAGGAAGAATGTATATTGGGGAAAACATATTGAGAATTCCCTACACATATAGTTTCCCTATGATCTTGGGCGACAACATACAAATGATTATAGGCTGCAACTTATAGCGATGCATGGTGGAGTACGCATCGAGGATAACATTGTAACTTTCTATAAAAATCTTACTATAATTAATACTTTGCCCTCAATAACATCTGCAACAGCCATCGAAGAACTAGAACTTGAAGAAGAAGAATATATCCATATACGGGAAATGGTTCATTATTCGGAAAAATCCTCGCAAGAATTCAAGGAAGATTTCCACTCTATATTAGAAGATCTTAAAGAACAAGGTTTTATCGGGGAAAATCTTCTCTTACACTGGTCCAAGAACCAAGTAGTATGTCATTTGGATATCAAAAATCCAGACTTTATTATTGAGGATCTGCCACTTAAGCATTTAACCCCACAGCAGGAGGCTTTTTCCAAACATGTCAAGGCATTATTAAATATTGAGGTAATTCGTCCAAGCAAGAGCCGTCACAGAACTACCGCTATTATAATTAATTCCGGCATAATTATAGATCCAAAAACAAACAGAGAAATCAAAGGCAAGGAGCGCATGGTTTTCAATTACGAGCGCCTTAATGATCTCACTCATAAATATCAATACAGCCTGCCCGGAATTAATACCATCTTAAAGAAGGTCAGCAATAGCAGAATATATTCTAAATTCAACCTCAAAAGCGGATTTCATCAAGTAGTCATGCACCCAGAATCCATTGAATGGACTGCTTTTTGGGTCCCAGGCAGCCTATATGAATGGCTTGTAATGACATTCGGTTTGAAAAATGCTCCTGCCATTTTCCAAAGAAAAATGGACAACTGTTTGAAGACTTCATTGCGATATATATTGATGACATCCTGGTTTTCTTTCAAAATTCAAAGGAACATTCACAGCACTTAAAAATTATGCTAAATATATGCCAAAGAAATGGACTAATCCTAAGTCCAACAAAGATGAAGGTAGCAGTAACAAAAATAGAATTCCTTAGGGCTATTCTCGGAGAACGACGAATAAAGCTACAACCCCATATCATTTCAAAGATTGCTGATTTCCAGAAAAAAGAGTTACAATCTACCAAAGGAATGCAGTCTTGGTTAGGGTTATTAAATTATGCAAAGAACTACATTCCTAACCTGGGCAAAATGCTAAGTCCGCTATATGCAAAAATAAGCCAAAAGGGGAATAAACGGATGAATGACCAAGACTGGGCCTTAGTCAAAAGCAATAAAGGGAGTGTCAAGAACCTACCAGATCTTGAAGTACCCCCAGAAGAATGCTTTATTCTTCTAGAAGTAGACGGCTGCATGGAGGGTTGGGTGGAATATGCAAATAGAACTACAAAAACATGACCCAAGAAGCTCAGAAAAGATATACGCCTATGCTAGTGGCAAATATAATCCCCCGAAATCCACAATAGGCGCAGAGAGTTATGCTGTCATGAATTCCCTTGAAGCCCTCAAAATCTACTTCCTAGATAAAAAAGAGTTAATCATTCAAACAGACTGCCAAGCAATCATTAGTTTCTTTAGAAAATCCACAACAAATTAACCCTCTCGAGTCAGGGGCTAGCCTTCAGAGACTACATCACTGGAACGGGCATAAACATTAATTTTGAACATATTGAAGGAAAGGATAATCAGCTTGTCGATGCCCTTTCAAGATTAATTAATTCTCTTATTCTTGCAGAATGGTCGAAACAGGCGGAGACACTAGACAAGCTAGGCCTAGTAGCCGTGGCATTACAAGAAGTAGAGAGGAAGCCCAACAAGGAGGCTCGGAAACAAATGATCCATATATTATTAACATTGACCGGCTCGATGAACGATACAAAAGCCTCTTGCTCTACCTATGACAACGAATACGACAACGAATACGACTCGCTGAACATGACGACATCATGGAGCAACTTATACAACTCCAAAGGAAAGCCTCAGAGCAAACCGTCTTGGCCATACAACAATTCAGAAATCTCCACACTACAAAACTACAAGAATGCAAAAGTAGGAGCACCAGGGATAGTTACTGGAGAGACTGGTACCCTACTACAAAACAAATTGATGAACAGCTGGAAGCAGCCGAGAACCTAACAAAAGACTCAATCCAAAGAATGGCAAACTTCTTGCATTAAGAGACAGGCGAAAGTGGTGGCCCCATCACCAGTCCAATAAAGCAATAAAGCATGTACTGTAAGATAGATTCATGACCTATAAAAAGGCTTGTAGTACTATGTTAATGGACAAGTGTGCAAACACGAATTAAAGAAAAATATTCGTGATCTAAAAAGAGGATTCGTTCTTATCAGAAAGGAAAGTGATGAATGATGATGGGGCCCAATGAGCACCCAATTCATCGTTTCCCTACCTATAAGTAACCCTTCCTCTCCTCCCCTTGCAGATCATCAGGCATAACCCGAGCTCTACTGGGGTCTTGTGGTCTTGTGTAATCTATCGAATTAATAGAATCTGTGAGTTCTCTTGTCATCTCTCTCCTTATTTCTATTAATTTCTTTACATACTTCTATGTCTCCAAGCCACGCCTCCGAAAATGGAACTTGAGCAGCCACTATTGGCGCAGAAATGAAATGCATGTCCTGATATTAGATGTTATCGAAAAAGAATATACTGATGGTAATCTAATTTATACTTCATAGCGATTTTCTTTTCAGTACTAACATAGGTGGTTTCATAACTAATGACCTAGAAATGGTCGTTCAATCCAACTAAAAGGCAACTCAACTGCCTAAATGAATAAAAAAACTTCAACTTACATGTTCAAAAATACTCGAATTACGTTCACAGCCTGAAGAAGAGTATGAGGTTTAAAATCTTCATTGCAAATGTTTTTAATTCAGACGTTGATGCACCATAAGAAGACCACCAATCAGCTTGAAATACAAAAACATATAAATTATACGATTAACTTTATTACCATCCAATATTGATATTGAACAATATATTATTTATAAATTTACCTAGTGATTTTAAAGTTCTTTGTCGGATAGCCATTGGCAAACCAAAAAGTCTAGTATTTTTTCCAATTGATTTGTGAGCCTATCTTGTAAATCCTCACCTCTCACCAGTCTAGATATGAACTTGTATAAACCTTCCATCACTTCTGTATCATTTTCTATGTGGGTTTGAGTAAAAACACTCTGGATTCAAGAAATATCCGACTACGTGCAAAGGTTGATGGAGTTGAACGTTCCATTTTTTGTCAATAAATTCAAAAATGCTCTGATATTTCTCTTCATTATTGTTAAATGATGCAGTGATAGCTTCTTTGGTCCTATCCATTGACTCATAAATATAACCCATAGGAGACCTTTTTTCACCGTCTACCAGCGGTAATACTTTCTGTAATACTTTCACCAATGGGCCACCAACTTTTAATGAAAAAATCATATTTTTCCAAAAAGAATGCATCAATATCATGTCTGCTACACGTTTTCCTATAGCCTCTTTAGAAAATCGACTATTTGCCCACTTTTCAGATGTAAACATTTTTCTCATATTTGCTTGTTGTATATGAAACCGCTTTAAAGTAAAAAAAAAACAGTTGCGAAACGTGTCTTAGTGGTTCTTACCATGTCTCTCTGTCCAGTAAACTCTCTCATCATGCTCAATACTTGTGGTATGTTGTAAATATAATCATTCACCATCAACGTCCGTTCATTCAACCTCTTTCTATTGCCCCCAACTAAACGTAGCTTGTGTCGATAAATGCCACCATTTGTTATTTTACCAGAAAAATGCAACTAACAATATTTAGATTTTTAGGATCTGAAAATATTGCATAATTCCAAGCAATATCGTTTCAAGTTGATGGAATTGTTGGCATGGTTAAGAATCAAGACCACTGAAATCAATCAATAAAAAAATATAAAACATGAAAAAAAAAATTAATTATAGGATATAAATCTGATTTATATGAATTAATAAAATTTATTAGAATTTTTTATTTTAAATAAATATTTATAAATTTAACTATGATTTACTAATTTATATGAATTAATAAAAATTATTAGATTTTTATTTTAAATATATTTTTTATATATTTAAATTTTAAATCTGATTTACTGATTTATTTGAATTAATAAAAATTTTAATTTTTTTAAATTTTAAATATATTTTTTATATATTTAAATCTGATTTATTTAAATTAATCAGATTTTTTTATATTTAAAATATATTTTTTATAAATTTTAAATCTGATTTATAGTGATTAATAAAATTTATTAGGTTTTCTTAATTTTAAATATATTTTATAGAAATTTTAAATCTAACTTATGTTAATTAATAAGATTTATTAATTTTTTTATTTTAAATATATTTTTATATACTTTATTAGAATAATTTAAATAGGCTTTATAAAAATCTATTTGAAATACCCCATTTAATCCCTCATTTAAGTTAGGAGTTGTTTGATTTAATAAATCTAAAAAAAAAAAGAAAAGTAGTGTCACGATCGCGATTGCGACCATGACGCCGGAGGCGTTGGACACTTCCGGCGCCGCCAGAGGCATCGCAGGATGCCTCCGGTGCTGCCAGAAGCTTGCCATGGCGCGTCCCGAGGTGCCGGAAGCGTCGTTGGACGCCTCCGGCGGCATTAGAAGCGTCCTGCAACAGCGCGACGCATCCAGAGCCACAGGATTCACCGAGATGCTTTGAAAATTCATAGGAAGAATCAAAGCAAAAAAGACGACGAAGCTTACCTTCAAGGCGATCGCGGCGACGTGAGGTAGACGAAGAGGCAACGTTTGAAGCAGATAAAGATTAAAAAGGTTTAGGGCTTTAAACTTATTTTAAAAAAACAAACAAAATAGGAAATTTTTGTGCTTCGCGCGAAAGCGAACGTTTCGCTTTTACACAAAGTGCACGCTTCCTATACTTGTCGCGCTGCCGAGTTCACCGAAGCGTGAAGCTTGCGCCTCGCACTTAATCGAGCGAAGCGAGCGCTTTTGACAAGTATGGTCTCTTCCAATCAACATGATTACAATGATTTCTCCTCTCTCAAAGATGATTAAAAATAAAGCTAGAGATTAATAAGATCTTGAGTCTAAGTCTTCAAGTTTGATTCAAGCCCTTGGAAACTTTTAAGCACTTGTTCACAAGAGAATAGAGATTAATTTTTCTACAATTTGTCAAGATTAAAGCTCCACAAGAGCTTTATATAACAAGCTTTCCAATGACTCCATTTCATTCGCCTCTAATCGACTAGAGGGAGAAAGTCCACCAATTGAAATTCAATGACTATATTGTCATTCAATTGGAATTCACCTCCAGTCAACTATTCGATGCTTTAGTCAACTGGAATCATATTCATTGATTGTTGCTCAAACAGAATCATTTTCTTTACCAAACCCTCACGATTAGTCAATTCAATAGTAGATTGACATGCTCTAATTGATTGAAATCAATTGGATCCTCGATAGTCCCTCCTTCACTTGGCTTACATCTATCATAGTTTACAAAAAGTCCTAGGACCGAACTAAGTCGGCAAGCCATGACTTAGGACAAATTACTCTCCATCAAATTGCAATTAAATGTAATCTACCGTTACTAGCTAAACACATTGTCTAAAATGATGTTCCCCAAAGATAAAAGCTCTAAGACTACAATTACTCTAATAATCTTTAATAGCTTTCATGCCTCAATATCCAATGCTTCATGCCCTAGAGTCCACTTTATAGCCTAGAGTTCACCTCATTCCAGGCCTTTGATTCATCAAATGCACCAAGCTCCCTAAGTTCACTCCTCTATCCAATATTCCATGCCTATGAGTTCACCTTGTTTTGGATTGTCAATCTCAATTATAACCACTAAATGCTCCATGCCTAGAGTTCACCACATGTCATATCTTTGATCCATCAAATACACACGCTCCTTGATCTTGTTCTATGTCATCTAATCCTCCATGTTTAAAACTCCACCTTGTTCTGGGTCATCAAGTCATTGAGTAAACACCAACTTGACCATGTTGTTAACCAGCTTTGCAAAATCCATATGCATTATTCCAAGTCCCTGTACACTTGATGCAATGTGTTGTAACACGGACAAAACCTAACTTAAATTCTTACTAACACTTTAAAATACCCTAGTCGAATCTGATCACATATAAGCATTGTTTCCCCAACACATACATTATGTTACATTAATCTCACCTGTTTCCTTAGCTGACATCCATTTGTTTTTGCCTCTCGGTTTGCCGAGGCAAATACAAAGGGTGTTGAATTGAGAAGACAGGTGTCAATTCTAAGGCATATCCATCCATCATAGGATTTCTCACACTGATCTTTTGAGGCCTCATTTTTTCTCATTTCTTTTCACATTGATTTTCTTTTGGTATAATGTTAGTTTGTCTTTAAATGCTTTCAATAAAAACATTTATCAATAACGTGTGTTTGTTTATCTTATCTTTCTCCATGCTTTATGGTAGCATATAGTTACAGATTGTGTCATGTGCATGTGTTTTATGATAAAATTGTCATGGTGGTAACTGAACTGATCTTATTAAATAGCATAGTTATTTAAGGCGTGAGGTGCCCAAAAGTGTATCGGTGTTGTGTGGCCTGAGGCGCTAGGCGCAAGGTGAGACGCAAGCCTTACCGAAGTAAGACGTTTTAGGTATAAATTTTTACAATTCAAACATATATAAAAAATTTCTGCTAAAATATTTCACTAATAAAATTCAAATATTTCATAAACTATTAAACAATAATGTAAAAATAAAATTCACTAACAAACAAATATTAAAATAGTTTATCTTCATATCAAAATCAAACTTCAAATTAAAGAAAAAACAAATTTCAAATCATCAAAACCTTCATCATCTTTTGCAACCATATCATTATCATCAAGGTAAAACCTCAATACGGAGAGGAAAATTGTACATTCAGCGCACCTTACCTCTCAAAAGGCGAGTGCTTCATTCAAGTATTGCACCTGGGTCACTGCCCAGGCGCAAATGGCACGCCTGATTGCACCTTGCGCCTAGGAGCAGCTAGGCGCGCATTTTTCACAACTATGTTCAATAGGATGATAAACTATTTGTGCTCTGACAATTTATCATTTCCTAAACGAATAAGCAAATCCTTAATATATATTGCACCACTAAAGGGGTCAAAAAGTGTTTATCATGCTCCCTACTAACAGAATGCCCTGTTTGAACAAATGAAGACTAACGAGACCTAATGATTTGCTCCAGACATTTCTTGTTCTATGTTGTAGGGTTGTGATCCCTAAGTAACTTATTCTTATAGCAGAATAATACTAATAACAAAGTCATGAATGGCGAGTAGGACTTACTCGTCCTCTTCAGTCTCCTCAGCATCTTCTAGATTTCTATCATGCTTTTTTGTGTCATCATCTGGTGTTTCTAGAAGCACTTTGGCCATTTTAAGAGTTTTTAGCCGTTCACGGCGTTCAGCAGCAGCTTTTTCAATAGCATTTTCCTCTGTATCCATATCACGTCCTGGTTCATGGTTATAAGATAAATTAGTATGTTGAATCCACATCCCATAATAAAATCTTCTAGTATGGCACAAGAAGCGAGTAATAGAAACATTGAATTGCTGTTGAAAATTGTCTGTGTCAGTTATGGCACATGGCTTCAATTCTACATGAAACACAATATATTCTGTGAATACCAAAGAATAACAAGCCAGATGAAGGAAATAGGATCATATTGCAACAAAATAGTGTTACATTAAGAAATATTGAACACAAATTTGCCAGTGAGGATCCTTCTACATGAGACTTCCAAGTAATTTCCCAAAAGAAGGCATTTTTTTTCATCTGCTCAAACCAACTACCAATTTCGCATGGAAAACCCCAAATCTTCGCATAGAGAAAATTGAATTGCCATGCATTTTCAAAATCGGCCCACGGTCCACCCAATAAGGGGAAAACACAAATTATCCAACATAGATCGCTAAAAATGGAGGGGGAAACACAGATAACGAACTACAATCTAAATCCTATCAAGTGAGAAAGGAAGAGATTTCTAGCGTCTGCTTTGCCATATCTTAGTTCGAAATAAGGAGGAAAAATCCTTAAAACTGTGCTATCAATTTCGTTCACAAAATCGAATGGCGTGTCAGAGAGGAGCACAATTGTGAAGCGAAGGCGCAGGACCGGAGGAGGGAGAATGGAGAGAACAAGAGGCCGTGAAGAAGGAGCTACGAACCTGAGTGCCGAGAGGGCGGCAGCAGTGACGTCGGCAGAGGCGGATGGAGACTAGGGTAACAAGATACGGGACCACGAGATATATCGATTGTCAGGTGGCAACCGGTAACGAGGCCTGTCGAGAAGGGAAAACCAACTTAGCGGAATTGTTTTGATATATGAAATATTTTTTATTTTCAATTTTTTTTTTAATGGAAAAATAAAAACAAAAACCTATATTTGTCATCTCCTGTAAAATTAATTATTAAAATCATTTACGGTTCCGGCTTTATCTATCTTAAAAAAAATTTGATAATTTTATTTAATCTTATAAATTATTGATACATTTAATTCAAATTATCATATATATATATATATATATATATATATATATATATATATATATATATATAACCTTGATTATTATATTATCCTTAATTATAAAATTAATCATATATATTATTATTATTATTTAAATTCTACGGTTTTTTTATTTTTTTCACGTTTTTCTTTATTGCTATGGGTATTTTTTAAAATTTTTTTATGGTGTTTTTTATTTTTTACATTTTTTTATTTTTTTTATGTTTTTACTATTTTTCCTATTTTTATTTTTATATATATTTTTAATTGTTTTTTTACATTTTTTAAATTTTTTTAAATTTTTTCTATTTCCTATTTTTTTATATTTTCCATTTTTTATGTGTTTTAAATTTTTTATTTTTTTTTTGACATTTTTAATTTTTTTAAAGTTTTTTATTTTATTTTTTATATTTTTAATTTTTCCTTTATATTTTTTTCTTTTTATCACATTTTTCTCTTATTCGAGGGTATTTTGAGTAAAAAAATTTCGTTAACCCCGGAATCAAGAAAACCTCAATTTTCCGAGGTTTTCCGATTCCGGGTTACATGTCCCTTTACTGATATGTCGAACATGAAACATTACTCGGAAATCATTGATTACCTAAATCAAACAAAATTTTCATTGATAACTTGGATGGATAATCAAGATCATCAAGGATAATCTCCAACCAAATACATCCTAAAGTTGATCGATCTGGCTCCATAAAAATTATTATAAATACTTTCATAACTAGAGATTGAATTATGAATACCTAGGTTACAATTTAGATGTCTTCAAATTAATTGATTTGATTTATAACAATAAGATACTTAAAATATCTCTACCCCTTTTAAAATAGATTTAATTAAAATTGGGTGATCTTTGTTTAAAAATGATATGGCATACTAAAGTAGGGATGTCAATTCAACGACCGGTTGGATCAAAACAGAATATTATAAAAAAAAATTAATTTGAATCTCATCTGAATTCAAACTCAATTTAAAAATCTTAAATTCAAACTTAGATAACTCAATTAATCTGAATAATCCTCCCATTTTTATAATTTTTTATTTTTATTTTAATATTTTATTATTATTATAGTAACATTCTCATATTTATACACACGTAAAACATCTCATTTTAAAAATAAAATTTAATTTAACTTTAAAAAACTCTTAAATCCTCAATTCGAATGAATCAATCTGGATCAATCCAAACTTAAAAATTCGATCCACATATAAACCAATCTAAAAACCTCTAATCTGATTTCAATTCGAATATGAAAGCTGTCAATCCTAGCCCGATATTTTTGAGACAGATCGAATCTATTTTTGACACATGTACTAAAGCTACTCTAAAGTAATGCAATTTTGATAAAGTTGCTCATGAAACGAAGAATATTTTAGATAGCAAATTTAAAATGAAGCGATATTTTAATAATTTTTTTAACGAAGGATGATTTTTTGATAATAAAAATAATTAAGGAGTTTTACAAATATAAAGAAAGGCAAATAATCATAATAACATCTGACGTGATAATAAAGGGAGCCTATCAAATATGAATTAAAAGTAGGAACAGTAATTGACATGAATGTCAAAGTCAAGACGATCAAAAATAAGGAACCGCTTGGTCATCAAAATTGTTCAAGCTAGCAGCCAGGTGGGCCTAAAGGGTTCGTTCGATCAGGAGGCTCATCTGAGCAAATCGCTCATCTGGCCCAGTCGACTATAGAAAGGTCATCAGATGCTCGGCTATGACGACCCTGCAAAGGTTAGCTCGAGCGGACCGCATGGTCGGTCACGCAAGGAACCACCTATAGAGCTGAGCGATCGTGGAGAAGAACAGCTGAGAATGACCGGGCGAGGAATCCCGGTCGATCGACTCTCCCGCTCGGCCAAACAGTGAGACCTCTTGCTTAGCTCATTGTATCCTTCTTGGAGTTGGTGTCACTGACAACAAGACATAGTCAACAGGCAAATAGTACAACAGAATCTTCCACTGTCATCTTAGGGATCTGCACGCCCTATTAAGAAATGGTGTCAAAGATACTTTTCTAACATGTATTTTCATAGGATAGTTGGGAAAATGTGCACGTGTCTTAAGAAACATGCATATCTGCTACTGGAGCACTATATAAAGGGGGCTTCAGGTACCAACGGAGGTATGCATTATTTGTGCTAGAGCTTTTACTATTACTATAGTTCTTTATTGTCTTTCTACTATTCCGATGATTGACTTGAGAGTTGGAGGATCAATGTCAGAGACCCCTTCCCTGGCCTAGCACTAACATTCTTGGTTTTGCAGATCGGAGAGGAGTTTTCACAAGGTCAACCGTTGAGCCACATCCCTAGCTAACTGTCTTCACTGTTTTCGGACAGGATTATATTAGCGTCGTCCATGGGAACACAATCTGTATCCAAGACGTAGAGATGGAAGACGATGGATGACTCATGACTATGACACTGACAAAGGAGGAGTTGGGCATGTTGATACAAACTCGGGCTGCTAAAATGGTGGAGCAGCAACTGTTGGTCCCTTTGGAGGCCGGCAAAAGGGGAGGGGTGAATTGCCCTACAAAAATTAAACCAAATACCTTTCTCAGATATTCAACTAATTAACAGACACTTGTAATAATAAAAAGAAGAGACTAAATGAAAAGACCAGACACAAGAGATTTACTTGGTTTGCAATCAGGGGATTGCTAATCCAAGGAAAGTAAACGCACTATCTGATGATCTCCTTCGGGCGGAGTAGCCTCTTTACAGCGTTGACAGCACAAATAAAAAGAACAGAAATGAAAGCACAGAGAAAACTGATTACAAGTGAGTTGATTTAACTATGCATATCATGGCTATATTTATAGCACTGGTCGGGGCACCCCGAAGGGGTTCCGGGCGCCCTGAGGGGATAAAATTTTATCCCCCAACGATCAGATCACGTTTGACGCGATCCTGGTCAAAATCCGAGTCTGGGCGCCCGGAGTGGTTTCGGGCACCCCGGACTGGTCCGGGCGCCTGGACTAGGAAAGTCAACAGAGTTGACTTTTCTCGATCCGGGACCTCTACTCCAGTTCAGCTCGTCTCGGTCCGGGTCTTTCGCTCTAGCTCCGCTAGCTTGGGTGATCTCGGCCATCCGGAATAGGGCTCATCCGAACCCAAATTTTGGTCTTCTCCTCGAGCAACCTTCCTTCCCGGTTTCTCGTCCCTTGAACGCCGCGCACGTTCTTCTCGTCCACCAGTGTACTCTATCGTGGTCACCTCATCCCTCGGACGCACCGAGCTCGTCGGCTCTCTCCCGTGCCGTCCTTCTCACTAGCCGCGTCTTCCGCTCGACTTCCTGTGTTCCTAAGCTCCTGCACACTTAGACACAAGGGTTAGACAACGCAGGACCTAACTTAGCTTGTTTGATCACATCAAAACATCTTGGGGTTCAAACAATCTCCCCTTTTTTGATGTGAGCAACCCAAGTTAAGTGAGTAGGTATTCAAATCCCTCCCCTTTTAGATGGGGCATTGAAGGAGGTTACTGGTTTGATTGAAACTCTCCTAGTCTTTGCCTCCAAGCTTCCAAAGCCTACTCTCTTCCTCCTTAACCTAAACTTCATCTTGTAAAGAAGAAGAGAGCTTTGTGAGAAGTTTGTTCCACAGAGAAGGAGAAAACTCTAGCCGGAGATTGTGGGGGACTAATCCACCGAAGGATTAAAGGATCGCCTACCTCAAGGATAAGCCATGGAGTAGGAGCAAGCAATCTCTGAACCATGTTACATCGAGCTTGTTAGCGTTTGCGTTCTTTCTTTATTGTTTTCATTGTTTTAGTATATTCCGTTACGCACTAACCTTCTTGTAAAGAAGTAATCAACTTTGGGGTGACCTAGCCTATTCAAACCCTCTTCTAGCCGGCCACAAAATCCCCAACAAGTGGTATCAGAGTGAGGACACCCTTCAATGGACTAACTGCTGAGAAGAGCACTTCATCAAAATGGTTGGTTCAAGCATCCATCCACCAAAATTTGAAGGAGAATTCTCTTGGTAGAAAAAGAGAATGGAGGTATTTTTCGATATCGATTTTGATATTATGCTAATTATGGAAAACAGTTTCGAGATACCTATGGATGAAAACAACATGATAATCAACAAAGCAAGATGGAGCAAGAAGCAAAAGGAAGAGCACTTAGAAAATTCAAAGGCCTTGCATCATCTACTAAACGTTCTTCCTCAACAAGAAATAACAAGGATTGGAAACTATATAAGTGCCAAGGATTTGTGGTAAAAACTAGTAGAGCTTCATGAAGGCACATCGAAAGCAAAGTTGGCAAGAAGAGATCTCCTCCGAACTCAACTCAACAATGTGAAACTTGAAAAAGGAGATAAGGTATCTACACTTCATTCTAAAATTAAGGAAATTTTGAATGGACTAACAAGTGTAGGTGGGAGTCTCTCCAACTGTGACATAATGATGAAAGTCATCAATGCTTTCCCAAGAATCACAACTTGGAGCTCAATTGTAGATTCATTCTACATCTTAAGAGATCTAGAGAAATTTTCTATAGATGAATTCTTCCCAACAATGGAGCTCCACGAAACTAGAGTTGAAGGGCTAGATGGAGAAGCCCATAGATCAAGAGGAGTAGCACTTATGGAAAACAAGGAAAAAGGAAAGAAGAAGAAATCTCCATCTCCACCATCTTCCAATTCCGAGGAGTCAAGTGCTTCAACGGATAGCGATCAAGAAGCATATATGGTAAGGAAGATGAGAAAAGCGTTTAAGAATTTTAATTCTAACAAATCACATGCTAGGAGTGTTGGTGCAATATCCCTCAGGTCAAGGGTGACCTGGTTAACCAAGCTGAGTCTTGGTTAGGGTTTAGATGTTTGACAATAAGATATTGATTGAAGAAGAGTCAAGTAGGTCAAGGGAGTGACTGGATACTTGACTGGAAAGTCCTAGTGAGTGAAGCTAGGCAGAAGGAAATCCTGGTGAGTGAAGCCAGGCGAAAGTCCTAGTGAGTGAAGCTAGGCAGAAGGAAATCCTGGTGAGTGAAGCCAGGTGAAAGTCCTAGTGAGTGAAGCTAGGCAGATGGAAAGTCCTAGTGAGTGAAGCTAGGCAGATGGAAAACCCTAGTGAGTGAAGCTAGGTGAAAGTCCTGGTGAGTGAAGCCAGGCAAGGAAGGAAATCCAGATGGATCAAGGATGATCGGACATCTGGTGTTGGGAAGTCCAAGTAGGTCAAAGGATTGACTGGATACTTGGCAAGGAAGGAAATCCAGATGGATCAAGGATGATCGGACATCTGGTGTTGGGAAGTCCAAGTAGGTCAAAGGATTGACTGGATACTTGGCAAGGAAGGAAGTCCAGATGGGTCAAGGTTGACCAGACATCTGGTGGAAGTCCAAGTAGGTCAATGGAGTGACCGGATACTTGGCACGACGAGTAAAAGTCCAAGTGGGTCAAAGGGTTGACCGGACACTTGGTGGGGAGTCCTGGCAGGTCAAGGGAGTGACCAGATGCGAGACATGATGTACCAACAGGTCAAGGTTGACCGGATGTTGGTTAGGGAGGTTTGGGACTTGGTTTTGGGCAAAAACCAAGTGCTGGATCGATCCGTGGATCGATCCAGTCTGTGGATCGATCAGTGGATCGATCCAGATTCTTCCCAGCGAATAGAAAGCTTCTGGATCGATCCGTGGATCGATCCAGAGGTCCCGATCGATCAGCCGATCGATCGGGACGATGCTGCTTCGCGCGATAAGCGCTGGATCGATCCAGGCGCGTTTCCAGAGCACAGAGGCGCTCTGGATCGATCCGTGGATCGATCCAAAGCCTCCCCGATCGATTCGGAACATTCGAATCGATCGGGATCCGACCGTTGCGTCGGGTTTAAAGCCGCAGGCGAGCGTGGTCTTCGGCATCTCTTTACGAGCTCTTCTCAGATTCATTCCAGCTCCTCCACAGCTCTCTACAAGCACGTGATCGCCAGTTCTTGAAGGTTCTTGGAGGCTTTCCAAGTCAAGAGGCGGATCTATTGCAAGAGGAAGAAGTTAGGGTTAGGGTTTTTACGGCACATCTTGTAAGCTTTTGCTTAACTTGTATTTCCCTTTCTTCTTCTTGTATTGAGAGTGTTGTAGGGCTTCTCCGCCTTTGGTAGTTACCATAAAGGAGTGTTATTCATAGTGGAGGGTGTGTGCGTTGGTGTGGATCCTTGGATTAGTCACCTCTTGTGAGGTGGATACCAAGTAAAATCCTAGTGTTAGCGTGTTTGTGTTTGTTTCTGTATTTTCCGCTGCACATCCAAGAAGAAACAAGCAACGAAGAGCACCGAGCGAACGCGACGAGCTATTCACCCCCCCTCTAGCTACTTTTGGTCCTAACAAGTGGTATCAGAGCAAGGTTGCTCTTCACCGGAATCATCGCCGGAAGGGTCAAGCATATCAAGAAAAGCTAGAGGGTGAAGAAGTTGGAGCAAATTCATCAAAGTCAAAGAATTCAAGAAGCTCAACTTCAAGATGCAATTCCAAGATGGACTTGGATTTGATACAAGGGTGGCTCCACCATACACTTCTACAAGTTTCGATTCTTGGAAATCAAGAATCGAAAATTTTCTTATGATGGAGATAGAGCAATGGTTTGCTCTAATGGAAGGCTTCAAAGCTCCAACAAACTCCAAGGGCAAGCTTCTAAAGAAAAGCAGATGGAGCTCAGAGCAAATTCAAAGGGGCGAGGCAAATGACAAAGTGACCAAGCTTCTGGTCAACTTATTGCCTAGCCACATCTTGGCTCGAGTTGGAGAGTTCGAAGATGCCAAGGAGTTTTGGAGCAAATTGGCCAAGCTTCATGAAGAGATCCCCTCCACTGTACAAGATCATGAAGAATCCAAAGAGGGTGACTCTTTGGAGCAAGACCAAGAGGAGGACTCCGAGGTTGAGAGATACTCAACCTCCGAAGAAGAGGAAATCCAAGAAGCTTCATCCTCAAGGGAATGCAACGAAGGGAACAAGGAGGGAGCATACTCCTTGTTTCACATTCAAGATGATGAAGCCTCCACCTCTAGGATTGAGGGGGAGCAATCCTTGGTGACACCGGATCAAGAAGAAGAAGAAGCTTCTACATCCGGGTCAAGAGAAGAAGAGGAGGAAGAAGTTTCTACCTCCACAAGTCAAGAAAAATCAAATGGAGGAGAATCAAGGTCCGATCAAGAGGAAGCTTCTACCTCCGGATCCAAAGAAAAAGATGCCACCCCTACAAGCAAAGGTATAAATGTTTCAATTAATAATAAAAATCACATAATATGTTTTGAGTGTAGGGAACATGGGCACTATAAGAGCAAGTGTCCCAACTTGGCCAAGAAGAAGGGCCAAGTGGCACAAAAGGGCAAGGAGAAGCCCAAGGTGACCACCCCCGGGACAAAGAAGAGCAAGGAGCACATTGTGTGCTTCTTGTGTCAACAAAAAGGGCATTACCGAAGTCAATGCCCCAAGGGGAAAAAGGTGGTCAAGGCTCAAGGAGGCACTAGTCAAGGGGGAGCCTCCAAGGTAAAAAGGAAGGTAACTTTCATTGAGCCTATTCCCTTGCAAAATGGTAAAAAGCATGCTAGGTCAAATTTTTATCATTTTAATGCGATTTACCATAAGAATAGGAAGCATGAGGGCTTTAAGGAAAAGCATGTGGCCCTACATGCCAAAACTACTATCCCTAAGGCTAGGAATGTAGGTAAAAGTCTAGGCAAGAACTCTAAGGATTGTAGCTACAAGCCTAGAAACAAAAATGCTCATGAACTTAATGGAAAACCAAAAACTAAGGACTTAATGATAGAAAATCAAGTCTTGAGATCAAGACTTGATAAAATGGAAAAGACCCTAAAAAGGATGGAAAATATCCTAAAAGGGCAAAATGAGCAAAACCTAGGGCTAGGAAAGTCAAAGCCATCAAATAGCCATAGAGGTTTGGGATACAAACCAAAGGCTAAGAAGGATGTGCCTAGTTATCATAGGGTTCCATATAGTTATGGAACAAACCCTAGGTTTAATGGTCAAGTCAAGAATACTAGGGAAGTCATCCCTAAGAGTATTTTTGCAACCAAAGTGACTAAGACTTCTAAGAAGTCTAAGAAAGTCACTAACAAGGTCACAAGGGAGGCTATCCCTAGGGTTGACCTAGAAAATGTGACCAAGGCTTCTAAGAAGCCCAACAAGGTCACTAGGAAGGTATCTAGGGAAGTTATCCCTAGTGAGTACCTAGAGCATCCAAGGAGCACCAATAGGTGTTGGGTTCCTAGGAGCATTTTCTCTACCCCATAAATGGGTAGAGAGTGTCAACTCCAATTAGAAGGGTAGTTAACCCAACTTTGAGGAAATTGACACTCAAGGAGCATTTTCAAGGTTTGGTTAACCTTTGAAAATGAAATGGAACTATTATTTACTCCTTGAAAGAGTAAAATGTGCCTAGTGGTGAAAATTTGATTTTAATCTTAAAAGGCACATATTGGGAAATTCATAAGAGCTACCAAGTTGGGATTTTGGTATGTTCTTAGGAAATTTAAGGCAATCCGGGCCTTAACTTTAAAGTGCTACTCTTGAGGAAAAATGGAATATGCCAACATTTGAGGACATGTTTATTTTAATTGGCATAAATTAATCAAGGGAATAAGAAATGCAAACTTAGGTTTTGGCACTTTCTTGAAGCGTTTTGGGCAATCTAGGGTTTAAGTTTTAGGATTAGCTAAGATTAATGATACTTAGATAAGTAATCTAGGTATATTTTATTTATGCTAAACCATGCCATGATTGTTTGCTCATAATATGCCATGACATCATATTTTATCTTATTTGTATTTTGCATTCATGACTTATCATGAAAAATACAAAAATACCATGTCATGCCATACATACATCATGTAGTTATAGGAATCTTTCTTTTGAAAGCTATTTTATTTTGATGTATGCCACAACATTATCATGCATTATGTTTATTTCCTTAAAAATTAAGGACATATGGCATTAGTTAAACAAGTGGCATCTGTTTACAACAAGTGGAATAAACAAGTGACATTTGTTTAACAAGTAAATCAACAAGTAACATCCTTTGTGGATGTCTACCTCTCAAAATGCCTAGATAGATATGCATGATCCCTAGAATAGGGCAAAACCAAAATCCTACATCTCACAAAGACTATAAGGTGACTTGTATGTGTTTTAGTGCACATTAGATACAAGTGAGATGTTAGGATGATGAACAAAACTCAAGATGTTGATTTAGTGCATTCGTCTGAGTTTTAGATTCATCAAAACACATAGTTATGTGTGTTCCCATCATTGGGAAAGCTAATGTACAAGTCATGTGCATTAAGCCCAAGGAATATGATGGGATATTGGTTTTGAAAATGTTTTTAAAATGTTTTTGGAAAACCTTGGTGAAGGCTATCTTTTGATAGTAATCACCATTGAATAGTTAGACACAAACTTGAAGAAAAACACTAAAGTTTTTGCAAGTTTTCAAGTTTGTGTCAATCTTTGAAAATATGATGTATTTTCATAGAAAACTATTTTTCCATGATTAAGTATGCCCTAAATAATGTCTACACGAAATTTCATAATTTTTGGATTTTTGTAGAATTTTCTAGGGGTTTCTGAAGTTGACTGAAAATGAATTTCAGCAACTATCAGAGCTCCGATCGATCCATGGATCGATTGGAGTTCCATGAATCGATCCATGGATCGATTCAAACGGTAATTCCCGCGAGCAGAAGCTCAGCCGATCGATCCAGGGAGTCTGAATCGATCCGTGGATCGATTCATAAAGGTTCAATCGATTGGAACCCAACTTCAATCGATCCAAGTTGCTGATTTTGGCTGGGAAGGCCTGACTTCAGCATCTTTGAACCATGGTTAGTCTATGTAACCATTCCAAACCCTTAAAATACATTTGTATACATAAAAAAGGTGTTTTCGTGTTGAAAACAAGGATGGAATGGTTAAGGAAGACTTCATTGAAGTTTAGGTCGAGGTTTGTGTCAAATTTTAAACATTTGAACCTCAAAACTTCTAAATCTGGGTTTCCTAAAGGTTTAGGGATTCCAAGTCATTGTTGGTGCAATGACAGAAGTTACCACCATGTCTTTAGGGGGAGGGACTCTTTAAAGGCATGAAAATTATTTTTCATGAACCTTGGAAGGTGGTTAACCTTCTTTAAAGAAAATGCTCATGGTTGAGCATTTAAACTTGAAATGGGGATAAATGGGGAGTGGATATCCTCATCATTTCAAGTGGCAACTCAAGTGGTTGAAAATGCTCAAGGTTGGGTATTTATCAACATTGAGGGAGAAGTTTAAGGATAATGAAGGGTATGGGACCTTCAATATTGAGTTGA
Organism: Zingiber officinale; assembly: GCF_018446385.1. Classification (NCBI taxonomy): domain Eukaryota; kingdom Viridiplantae; phylum Streptophyta; class Magnoliopsida; order Zingiberales; family Zingiberaceae; genus Zingiber; species Zingiber officinale. The sequence goes on along the minus strand of NC_055992.1, from coordinate 44,221,542 downwards.
TCACAATGAGTGAAATTGTGATCACGATGAGCAACTCTTCAGGGGGAGAGTCTTCAACAAATGGATTTGTTGAAGTGTGCCCAAAATTGGAGCATAGGTTGATGTGTGTCCAAAGACGGGTTGATGTGTTTTATTAGTAGGGGGTTGATGTGTGCCAATAGGGGGAGAATGAAAGGAAGTAAGTTAGGTTTTCATTACCTAGAGGGAGTTTGCCCTCTTAGGGGGAGAATGAAAAGCTTAATTTATGGGTTCATTACCTAGTGGCATGAAGAAGGAGGCTATAGGATTAGCCTAACTTACATGTGGGATTGTAAGTGTTATTGTGGTATTGTCAAACATCAAAAAGGGGGAGATTGTTGGTGCAATATCCCTCAGTGAGTGAAGCTAAGTGAAAGTCTTGGTGAGTGAAGTTAGATAGATGAAAAGTCAAGTGAGGGAAGGTAGGCAGAAGGAAAGTCCTAGTGAGTGAAGCTAGGCAGAAGGAAATCCTGGTGAGTGAAGCCAGGCGAAAGTCCTAGTGAGTGAAGCTAGGCAGAAGGAAATCCTGGTGAGTGAAGCCAGGTGAAAGTCCTAGTGAGTGAAGCTAGGCAGATAGAAAGTCCTAGTGAGTGAAGCTAGGCAGATGGAAAACCCTAGTGAGTGAAGCTAGGTGAAAGTCCTGGTGAGTGAAGCCAGGCAAGGAAGGAAATCCAGATGGATCAAGGATGATCGGACATCTGGTGTTGGGAAGTCCAAGTAGGTCAAAGGATTGATTGGATACTTGGCAAGGAAGGAAAACCAGATGGATCAAGGATGATCGGACATCTGGTGTTGGGAAGTCCAAGTAGGTCAAAGGATTGACTGGATACTTGGCAAGGAAGGAAGTCCAGATGGGTCAAGGTTGACCAGACATCTGGTGGAAGTCCAAGTAGGTCAATGAAGTGACCGGATACTTGGCACGACGAGTAAAAGTCCAAGTGGGTCAAAGGGATTGACCGGACACTTGGTGGGGAGTCCTGGCAGGTCAAGGGAGTGACCAGATGCGAGGCATGATGTACCAACAGGTCAAGGTTGACCGGATGTTGGTTAGGAGGTTTGGGACTTGGTTTTGGGCAAAACCATGGTCTGGATCGATCCGTGGATCGATCCGATCGTGGATCGATCGGTGGATCGATCCATTCTTCCGGAAAGCTCGGATCGATCCGTGGATCGATCAGAGGTCCCGATCGATCGGCCGATCGATCGGGACGATGCTGGCGTGATAGCGCCGGATCGATCCGTGGATCGATCCGCCGATCGAGGGGGCGCTCAATCGATCCGTGGATCGATTCAACCTCTCCGATCGATTCGGAACATTCGAATCGATCGGGATCCGACCGCTGCGCTGGTTTAAAGCCGCAAGCGAGCGTGGTCTTCGGCATCTCTTTACGAGCTCTTCTCAGATTCATTCCAGCTCCTCCACGCTCTCTACAAGCACGTGATCGCCAGTTCTTGAAGGTTCTTGGAGGCTTTCCAAGTCAAGAGGCGGATCTATTGCAAGAGGAAGAAGTTAGGGTTAGGGTTTTTACGGCACATCTTGTAAGCTTTTGCTTAACTTGTATTTCCCTTTCTTCTTCTTGTATTGAGAGTGTTGTAGGGCTTCTCCGCCTTTGGTAGTTACCATAAAGGAGTGTTATTCATAGTGGAGGGTGTGTGCGTTGGTGTGGATCCTTGGATTAGTCACCTCTTGTGAGGTGGATACCAAGTAAAATCCTAGTGTTAGCGTGTTTGTGTTTGTTTCTGTATTTTCCGCTGCACATCCAAGAAGAAACAAGCAACGAAGAGCACCGAGCGAACGCGACGAGCTATTCCCCCCCCTCTAGCTACTTTTGGTCCTAACAAGGAGGAGTTCAAGGGGCAAGAGTAGAATAAGGAAGGTAAAGTGCTACAATTGCCAAGGAGAAGGACACATGAGAAATGAATGTCCTCTCTTGAAGAAGAAGGAAGAGGAGAAGAAGACAAAAGAGAAAGGGGAGAAGGTCAAAAGTCTATTCGCAATAGGGATGATTCATCATCATCGGAGGAAGAAGAGCACCATGTATCCCATTTTTCTCTAATAGGAATTGATGGCATTGCCTCTACTTCATCCGAAAGAGAAGAAGAATGGAGCTCAAGTGAAGAAAAAGGGAGCTCAAGTGAAGGGGGAGATCAAACTTCATATTCGGGCGTCTCGATAAGTGAGGTGCACAGTTTTCCTCCTCATGTTTTAATTAAAATTATTTCAAATACAAATGAATATTTGTTTAAAGCAAAAAGGGAAAAACAAGTCTTTGAAACATGATATTAGCATGCTTAGGAAAAATTAGAATCCATGTCCTCTAAGGTTGATAACTCTAATATGTATGCATCTAGTTTAAATGATTCGTGTTTGGAAGAAGAAAATAGGAAATTAAGGGAAAAGGTAGAAAACCTTAGCAAAGCCCTTGAAAAATTTGAAATTGGCTCTAAAACCCTAAACATGATTATTGGGAGTCAAAGCGTAAGTTTCAATAAAAAGGGTTTAGGGTATAAGGAATCCAACAATGAAAAAATCTATCATTGTCTAATTACTAGGGGCAATCAAAGACAAAGACCATATATAGGAAATGGATCCCTAAGGAGTACTTGGTTAACCCAATTAGGAAAAACTTCTATTGGGTATCAAAATCAATTCTCAAGGGTTATAAGATTTTGGGTTAGTCAACCATGAAAGTCATAATTCAAAATTTTCTATATGGTTGACTTTAGACTTAAAGGGGGAGCACTTAGCCTTGATAGAAATTCATGATAAAGAGGGCTAAATAGAGGTTACCTTTATTTTATCTCACAAGGACTTATATCGTATTTCTAAACATAGATGTGAGATGATAGGATGATACTAATAATTCATTTATGCTTATGACATTTTGATTAGTTATGAAATGCATCAAACTTTAGTAATCATAGACCAACTATGGGGAAATCAAATGTTTAATTAATGGACATCTTGCCCATAGATCATAGTTGGATATTTCAAGTCCCCGGGGCCATGGTGTCACGGTAGGACATCCAGATTGTCACCCAAGCACCCGCGGTTCGAACCCCAGCTACGGCGTATTTGCAGGAATTTTTCCTCCAAATGGGGGGCGTAATCAAAGGATGTTGGAATTCTGGGATGACTGTCACGTGCGCTTCTCGATTTACCTTGGTGGCCGGTGGGAAACATTGGTGGGACCGGGCCGGTCACCCCAGGGATAGTCAATGAGACTAACTGGGATTATCATTTTTTTTAAAGTTGGATATTTCAAAAGTTTTGAAAATAATTCTATGTTCTATTTACAGTGGTATAAATATTTTGAAACACATGATTGCAAAATTAGGTTTCAAATTAATACATAATTACATATTTTCAAGATTTTTGAGATTTGGTCAAATTTCAAAAATATATTGACTTTTTATGGAAATATATTTTTTTCAGGTTAAAGGACATTACAGAAATATGTTTTCAAAATTTCATGTTTTTTTAAATTTTCTAAAAATTTTTATGTATTTCTAAAGTTGACTTTAGAATACTGAAATTCAAACTACATGTGTATTAGTCAACTGCATTAGATACCAGTCAACTGGTACATGTTTTCCAGCACTTTCAGAAGCTGGTCTTTGTTAACTTAAGCCAAAATTTGATGCCATGGTTGTGTAATTGTTTGGTATAATCTTTTTTATGGTGTCAAAGGGGAAGAAATGGGAAAGTTTAAGTTAGAAACTTAATTCTCCATATTTGTGCAAAACTTGAAAATTGTGTGATAGAGCATATGTTAACGGGGAGCTTGAGTTTTATGCTTCGTAGTTTTACTATGCTTGTAATTTTCAAAGTTGGTATTTATGCCTAACTTAAACATATTTGTTGGTGCAGCGGGGACCGGCAAGAGGGAGGTGAATTGCCTGCAAATTAAACTATACCCTCCTCAAGTTATTTCAACTCTAAAATAAAGCAACACTTAATAAAAATGACAGAAAAGAAAAACTCAGAGATTTAACCTGGTTACAACCAAGAGGGTTGTTAATCCAGGGTGATGGAAAGCGCAGTAAGAAACTCCTTCTTTGAAGACGGAGAAGCCTTTTACACTTTGAGAGCACAGAGGTTGCTTAAACAAAGATTACAAGAGTTGAGTTTTGTTCAAAATCGTTGTCTTTGAGTAGCTGCCCGAGACCCTCTTTATATAGGGGTTCTAGAGCCTATCTGTTAACCTGATCTTCGGGATCAGGTTTGACTCGAGAGGGATCGGTCGACCGATCCCCAGGTTCGGTCGACCGAACCTGCTGTACCTGCCCAGTCTTTCGTCCAGGTGCAGTCTCTGAGGATGAGCTTTCGTTCGGTCGACCGATACTTATGTTCGGTCGACCGATCGGCCAACGTTCTTCCTCTGCGCTGGCCCGATCTAAACGCTCGCTGAGTCTCTGGATAGATGTTGGATTCGGTTGACCGATCAATAGGTTCGGTCGACCGATCAGTCCCCCAACGGCTGGCTTGCTGACGTGGCTTCTGATGTGTCACCAGTGGTTGGTCTTCGATTGAAGAAGGGTTCGGTCGACCGATCATGGGGTTCGGTCGACCGAACCGTTGACAAGTCAACTTCCAGTTGACTTGCTCCGGTTCGGCTTCTTGGGTGATTGCGGCCTATCGAAATAGGGCTCACCCGAACCCAATTCCCGGCCTTCTCCTCGAGCAGGCTTCCTCCCCGGCTTTACGTCCCTCGAACGTTGCGCACGTTCTTCTCTCCACCGGGTGTACTCTTCCGCAGCTCTCCCGTCCTTCGGACGCACCGAGCCCGTCGGCTCCCTTCCCGTGCCGTCCTTCTCGCCAGCTGCGTCTTCCGCTCGACTTCCTGTGCTCCTAAGTTCCTGCACACTCAGACACAGGGATCAGACAAAACGCAGGACCTAACCAACTTGGTTGATCACATCAAAACTACCACGGGGTTCAACAAAATTGCCACACATCAAAAATGGAGAGATTGTTGGTGCAATCGACCTAGGATTGATCGATACGATCATGATTTTGATGTGTGTGTCAAAGAGTTTAAGTTAGACTTTCATATGCATTTGATATGTGTTAGAGTCATGCAGAACTTGGTGAAACACATGAGAAACTTGGTGTGGCCGAGTTTGGGAAGCTAATACTAGGGCTCGAATCCTTGAGTCGGTGAAGGATGGTGTGGAAGACATCCGAGGGACCGTCGGACGAGGAGCAACAGAGTGGAGCCGAGGGAAGCGGACTTCAAGGCAACGTGAAGGATGACACGGAGAGAAGTCGCAGGCTCAGGTGCATCTGAGGGACGAATGCTGAGGAAGAGAGCTTCAAAGGCAACTTTGGAAAGGATGAGTGTGACTGAATGTAAGGTACCAGTCGACTGGTACTAGGACCAGTCGATTGGTCCAATTTCACGAAAGAACAGTATGGTTCTGTGCTCGACGTTGCGAAGACCAGTCGACTGGTGATGACACCAATCGCTGGTAGATAGCCGTTAGTAGGATTGCGGATTCTACAGAGTGTCGTTGACTGTGTCCAACGACTACACCAGTCGACTGGTTCATGGACCAGTCGACTGGTGTCGAGATGAGTTGATTTGTTGTTCAGCTCTCTCCTCTTATTTATAGGAAGCTTGGGACATTAAAGGAGGTTACTGGTTTGATTGAAACTCTCCTAGTTTTTGCCTCCAAACTTCCAAAGCCTACTCTCTTCCTCCTTAAACTAAACTTCATCTTGTAAAGAGGAAGAGAGGTTTGCTCCATCGAGAAGAAGAAAGTTCTAGTCGGAGATTGTCAGGGACTAATCCATCGAAAAATTAAGAGATCGTTCACTTCAAGGACATGCCGTGGAGTAGGAGCAAGCATACTCCGAACCACATTACATCGAGCTTGTTAGCGTTTGTGTTCTTTCTTTATTATTTTTATTGTTTTAGTATATTCCACTAAGCACTAACCTTCTTGTAGAGAAGTAATCGACTTTGGGATAACCTAGCCTATTCAACCTCCCTTCTAGTCGGCCACAAGATCCCTAATAGACTTTATATAGGTGTAGAAGATCTCTTCCCCTTCATTGATGGAGGAAGGTGAATAGATTGGAAGAGGAAGCGGTGTTGGATCGTGAAACGTCGATAGAGGGGGGGGGTGAATATCGATTCGAAAAATAACGTTGAAAAGAGTTAAGCGCGGCGGAATTTAAAAGAACAGACACAGTAATTTTACTTCGTTCGGAGCCTGTGACGACTCCTACTCGAAGACCCGTACTCCGTGAGTACTTTCGTTGGGCAATCACTATCAATTCGAATGATGATTACAAAATAATTAAGTACAAGAATTAACAGAAATAAAATACAGACAAGAGAAGAAGAATTAGACTTAAGAAAGCACTTTGTCGGAATAGCCTCGCGGCGTCGCAGGAGCGTAGAGCAGCAGAGCAAGTAGTAGATTATGAGTTGATGTTGAAGCTCCACCCCTGGGGCTTCTTTTATATGCTGCTCAGGACGCCTGGATCCCTTCCGGGCGCCCTGGTGCGACGTGGCAAGTCTAATCAGCGAACTCCACGTGGCAACGACTCGACTTGGATAAAACTTGCCTCCGGGCGCCCGGATCCCCTCCGAGCGCTCGGACCTCCGGGCGCCCGGACCCCGCTTCTCCAGAAATTCCTTCTCCTGCAAGAAAAGGTTAGTCCGAGGCAAATATACCCTATAACACAGATTGTTAGCACAGTTTTATAGATAAGCAAAGTGAGTATGAATTAGCAAAAAGAGTATGACTTAGATTCCGTCTTTTCGAGACCGGAGTCTAGTCACGATCTCGACTTAGATATCCGAAATGGATCTAAGCCGGATCGACGCCTAATGTTCCCTTCCCGGGAACACGTCCTCGCAGTTACTCCCCTCCAGTGACTTACCTCACTTACCTGCCAGACGTCCGGTCAGTCCGTCGACCCGTTTGGACTTCGTGTCAGCTATCCGGTCAGCCCGTCGACCTAGTTGGACTTCGTGCCTAAGCGTCCGGTCAGCCCGTCGACCTGCTTGGACTTCATGCCAGCTATCCGGTCAGCCCGTCGACCTAGCTGGGCTTCGTGTCAGACATCTGGTCAGCCCGTCGACCTGTCTGGACTTCTCTTGCACACTCGATCAAAGTGTTAGACAACAACAAACTAACTTAACCTGATTTGTCATTCATCAAAACCTGAGTTAGACCGTTAGTGCTACCCGCACCAACAATCTCCCCCTTTTTGATGGAATGACAACTTGGTTAAGTTAGTGAAACAGATGCAAGAAAAAACAGGTAAAAACGAGTAAATGGTTTTTAAGTTAAGTTTTGTGTTTTCAAATTGGTTTAGCTAACTTAACCACCTAACCCTCCCCCTTTGTCATTCATCAAAAGAACTAATGTCAAGTAAGCATAAATACAGACTTCAGATAAAATAATGTCAAGTTAACCTAGGGGAGTTAAAATTAAAAGATAGTTTTACCTTTACTTCTTAAATCCTTGAAAAAAAAACTAAGTCTTGAAAAATAGTTGATTTATAACTTAGTAACTTTGAAAAAAAATTTTAAGTTTACAAACATCACTTTCAAAAAGGTAATTTTCAACACTAAGTTTTTGCAAATCAAATTATCAAAATTAAGTTAAACCTAATTTTTCAGAACTAGATTCAGGATAATTTTCAAAGTGAAGTTAAATTAAATTTAAACATTAAGAAAAATGATGTTGAACTATACTTTTAGTTTTCAAAGGAGTTTGGTAAAACTAATTTTGGTAAAGTAAGATCACATTTAAAATAATTTTTAAAATGAAGGAGTTTTCAAAATAATTTTGTAAAATTCTTTTTCCAAAATCAAATTTTCAAAGTTCAAAAGTACTAGTTTCAAAACCATGGTTTAACATACTTGAAAAGTTCAGTTTTCAAAGACTAAGTAAAAAGGATCAAAAGTTTGTGATTTAAAACAAACAATTTTGAGTTGATTTTTTTTAAAAAAATTTCACAATTTTAAACAAGTTGATTTTGAAGATTGATTTTTCAAAATTAAGTTTAAAATTCAATTTGAAAAACTGAATTAGTTTTATTTCTCCCCCTGAATCTGACATTAAATCAAATGTCTAACCAGTTAGTTACTGACTGACTTATCAGAAGATAGCAGCTTTCACTTGGTTAGTCAAGTTAAGTTCAATCTTAACTTGATTAATGTATATTTTGTTTTTAACGCCCAGACTTATATCGATGCACTGAAATAAGCATCTTAAGTCTTAGGCAAGTGGCCTATGCATCTCACCCCTTTCTATGTTCGTCAAACACAAGCAAGGTAAGCCTAGGGTTTTGGTGAGATGCTCACAAACTAGTCCTATGGGTACATGCTTTCTAAGGATGTTGAACTAGTCTAAGGCTAAAAGTATTTTTTTAAAAAAAATCTAAAAATAGGAAAGTTTTGAAAATGAAACATGTTTAACCTATAATTTGAGAACAATCATTTTTGAAAATATTTTTGAAATTCGAAACTTCTAGACTATTAAGATAGAACATAATCAATCCATATCAGAAATAACACTAGATAGATCAAAAGTATTCTACAAGTGATGTAGATAACAGAAGTGTGTCATAACTAGAGCTACTGAGATGAGGAAGGGGGTGGTCCAGATCCCAAGGAGCGGAGTAGTGTCATCAGCTCAGTGTGTCGGGTCTGCCCGTCAGCTCGTAACTCGGAGACCTCTCGCCGCATGTCTCGCTGAAAGTCAGAGTTCTCCCGCTGGAGACTCGCCATAGCTCTCTCTAGTCCGGTCATACGATCGGCTAGAGTGCGAGGAGCGTGACGTGGTGCTCGAACTGGGGGTGGTGGTGGAGCCGGAGCGGCCTCCTCCGGAAACAGTGCAAGCATGAACTCATCCTGCTCGGCCTCCCCCTGTGCGTCTGGATCGGGCTGGTGCTGTGCCCCCCTCCGCCAAGACATAGTACCGTCGTCCTCATCTATGTGGATACCAGCTAGGGAGAAGTTCCTAGCTGCTATAACGTCAAACTCGGTCATATAGGGAATGTCTCCTCTAGTGACATCAATGTCCAAAGAGGACATATATGCTGTCAGAATGTGACAGTAAGACATGTGGACTCGTCTATTAGTCACGTATCCAGCAGAGTAGATAATGGTGGAGAAGATATGTAGGCTGATGTCAATATCTAACCTATGACTCAGGGCATAAAGTAAAAATGAGTGGAATGGGCGCATCACGATGATGTCACGTGTGGTCAGTGGTAGAATGCAGAAAACTAAGACCCTATAAAGAGCGTAGTCCTGGACTCGAAGGTCTACTGACATAAACTGGGTCACAGTGGGTACTCGCTCTCCCCCCAAAAAATATGAATAAATCGTATCAAGAGTGATATGTGAGTAGGGATCTTCGAATGGTAGATCCCCGGGAGGATAGCACAAAAAAGGACAAGTGGATGGACGTAACTCTAAAAACTCCCGGATAGTCGTAGGGGATAGCGTGATACCAGTACCCGTTGCCCTAGTAGTATAGGTAAAGTCGTCTACTTTCACTAAGTTGTTGTAAAATTCAGCACACAGACTTATGTTTACCGGACTAGTACATTCAACAAGGTTTCGTAAGTTATAGTGGTTTATAACCTCCATAACGGGAGCACAAGAAACTAGAAAGAACGATCTATCTAGACATTTAGTCCTAATGGACATATAAATGGTTGACTCAAACTTGATTCTAAGTTCATTTGTGGGAAACCTAGGGTCAGTACTAGCATTAGAGGGCCCAGCACTAGTATTTGCTCATTTCCTACTGTATATAAAAGAGATATTCTAAGTGAAAATATCAAGACAAATTTAAAGAATTTTTAGACAAGGAAAAAGGATTTACCGAGGAGCCATCGTAAAATATAGAACTGATGGCCTCGGTTGAGTCGCAGCAGCGTCTTCACCGCAAACAAAAATTAATTTTAGAGCACTCTCGCACTGAGGTTCGGATAGAACCTTGGTAAAAGTGAAAGGTTTGTGGGGCAAGTGTTGGGGGCGCCTGCTGCCCCTTATTTATAGGGAGCTCCGGGCGCCGGGGGTTGTTTTTGGGCGGGGCGCCCGGATCCCTTCCGGGCACCCCGGAAGGGAATATCAGGGGCGCCCACCCTTGGTTTTTGACCGTTTTTTTTTTAAAATAATTTTTAAAGTTAAATTTTAAAATAATTTTTAAAGTTAAAATAAATAAATTTTTTAAAAATAATTTTTAAAGTTAAAATTTTTTAAGTTAAATTTTTTAAAATAAAATTTTAAAGTTAAAAAAATAATAATTTTTTTTTAAAGTTATATTTTTAAAATTTTAAAATAAACTTTTAAAGTTAAATTTTAAAATAATTTTTTAAGTTAAAATTTAAAATAATTTTTAAAGTTAAAAATAAATTAATTCTTAAAATAATTTTTAATAATTTTTAAAGTTAAGTTAATTTTTAAAATAATTTTTAAAGTTAATTTTAAAAAAAAATTTAAAGTTAATTTAATTTTTAAAATAATTTTTAAAGTTAATTTAATTTTTAAAAAATAATTTAGTTTTAATTCGAAATTTAATTTTTAATTAATTCGAAATTTAATTTTAATTCAAAATTTAATTTTAATTAATTTTAATTTAATTTGAAATTTGAAATTTGAAATTTAATTTTAATTTAATTTGAAATTTGAAATTTAATTTTAATTTGAAATTCAAAATTTAATTTTAATTAATTTTAATTTAGTTTGAAAATTAATTAATTTAATCCTTATTCATCTCACCCGATCTAGATTATCAATCAGGGAATCCTATAATTTTGTGAGATGAATTAGATTTAATTACAGAGTTTGGTTTAACTTGTGTTAGATTCAGGTTTAGCTTTGGTCTCAACAAATAGGCATTCTTCGGATAAACTTCTAAGCTTGGTGAGTCACTTGGACGTCATTAGAAGTAACCAACCTTTCGAGGTTTTCCGAATAGTCCTATCCACGGAGCTTAGTACTAAACCTTGGTCTAACTAGTTAGGATCCATTTAAAGGTAGCTTCGGTCGGTTCCACTTGGCCAAATGCACCAGATTGAAGCCATATCTTTCTAGACATGCGATGCCCAAACTTCCCCAACGTACTATCATCAAAAAACTTCACCAGTACCATGATTCAAGTTAAACTGGGTCCCTTTTTAACTAATCCTAATTACCCTGCCGGGTTAGTTTATTTGGGTTACCCTGTCGGGTAAGTTAGTTTTGGAGGTGCCAGCTATTCTGGAGCCTCCTTGAATTATTGGCCTTTAATTTAAATTTTCATTTTAGGTTTGTGTCTATTTCTTTTATAGTTATAATTAACTTGGTGATAATTTATATTTTGTTGAGTTTTAAAATGTTTAAATTTTGAATTTTTTGATTTAGGTTTGTATTTTGGTTTTTAATTTGGTTTATTCGAGTTTATATAATATATTTTTTCTTTAGGTATATAATATTGATTAAGTCCTACTTGCGTGGTCAAACACGCTTTCGGAACCCAAGCTTGATTAGTTGATTTGTATTGAGTTATTAATGATTTAAAAGTTTTATTTGAGTTCGACTTGTATCCGAGTCCGGTTTTATTATAATACGCCTTTTGATTATTCAGGATTAAGTCTAGATTTTTTGATCTTGTAGTGAATTTTTCTAGCATTTCTTTTAACTTATTAATTTCTGATTTTAATGATGAATTCTCCTCAAGTGTTAGATCTTGAGTTGAATTTGAAGTTTTGATTTGTTCCTTGAGGTCTTGATTTTCCTCAAGGAGTGATTTGTTTTCATTTTCTATTTTAACCAATTTACTATTTAAGCAGGAAATAATTTTTAAAAAAAATTTGTTTAAATTGAAATATACCTCATCCGGGCCTTCGGAAACGAGTACGGACTCGTGGCTCGATTCGGGTTCGGACCCGTCTTCCGATTCGTCTTCCGTTTCAGCTTCGCGGGCCATCAGCGCGAGGTGGCTCTGGTGCTTCTACTCTTCTACCTCCGATTCGTCCGAGGAGTCGTCCCACGTTGCTTTGAGGGCCTTCTTTTTGGTTGGCTTCGGTTTGTCGAGCTTCAGTCTTGGGCATTCGTTCTTATAGTGCCCCTTTTTGTTGCATCTGAAGCAAGTCACGTTCTTTTGTTCCACGGGAGAACTGATCTTTTGAATGTCCTTCTTGCTGAAACTCCTTTTTCTCCTGGTGAACATTTTTCTTACCAAATTCACCAGGTATTCTTCGTCTTCGGAATCTTGATCGGAATCTTCTTCAGATTCAGACTTGCTCTTCTTTTCTTTGGAGGAGCCTGCAAATAAAGCAACACCTTTCTCGGCTCCAACATTAGTTTGTTCATGCAGTTCTAACTCACAAAAAAGCTCGTCTAACTTTAATTTAGATAAATTTTTAGAAATTTTGTAGGCATCTACGATCGATGCCCACAAACTATTACGTGGAAAAGCATTTAGTGCGTACCTTATTAAGTCTCTGTTTTCCATCTGATGGCCTATCGCGTGGAGTCTATTGAGGATGTCCTTGATCCTCGCGTGCAGTTGACTTGCCGTTTCCCCTTCCTGCATTTTTATATTAAATATTTTTATTTAAAAGTAAGTCTCTTTTTGTTACCTTTGCGTCACTCGTTCCTTCGTGTAGCTCGATCAGTTTGTCTCATAATTCTTTAGCGTTCTGATGCGGTCCGACCCGGTTCAGCTCTTCTCGTGTTAGACCGCAGTGTAGCGTGTTGATTGCTTAGTTTTCCATCGACGCCTTTTTCCTTATGTCTAGAGTCCACTATTCCGGGTCTAGTGGATTTCTGGAGTTGTCGATTGGAGCTCGGTAGGCCTTTAAGACGCTGAACCATTGATCGTAGTCCATCTTTAGGTACACCTCCATTCTTTTCTTCCAGTATGAGAAGTCATCTCCGTTGAATAGGGGAGGACGTACTGTGCTGAAGCCTTCTAGTTGAGACATCCTGCACACAAGTAAACAATGACAAAAAAATATCCCAAGACTTGGTCTTGAATTAGCAGTGCGGGAAAAAATAATAGAAGTATCTAAATTGGTGTTGTACCAATTTAGATTTAATTGCAACGAAAAAAATTTCCAAAACAGGTAATAATACCAGATTGGAATTAAGCGTAAAACTGAAAACCGAAAAAATAAAAGTTAATATTTCACCCCCTGTCTGATTGGTGGTTGCACCAAATCAGAGCGGTACCTGCTCTGATACCACTTGTTGGATCGTGAAACGTCGATAGAGGGGGGGTGCATATCGATTCGAAAAACAACGTTGAAAAGAGTTAAGCGCAGCGGAATTTAAAAGAACAGACACAGTAATTTTACTTCGTTCGGAGCCTGTGATGACTCCTACTCGAAGGCCCGTACTCCTTGAGTACTTTCGTTGGGCAATCACTATCAATTCGAATGTTGATTTCAAAATAATTAAGTACAAGAATCGACAGAAATAAAATACCGACAAGAGAAGAAGAATTAGACTTAAGAAAGCGCTTTGTCGGAATAGCTTCGCGGCGTCGCAGGAGCGTAGAGCAACAGAGCAAGCAGTAGATTCTGAGTTGATGTTGAAGCTCCACCCCTGAGGCTTCTTTTATATGCTGCTCCGGGCGCCTGGATCCCTTCCGGGCGCCCTGGTGCGACGTGGCAATTCTAATCAGTGAACTCCACGTGGCGACGACTCGGCTTGGATAAAACTTGCCTCCGGGCGCCCGGACCCCTCTTCTCCAGAAATTCCTTCTCCTACAAGAAAAGGTTAGTCCGAGGCAAATATACCCTGCAACACAGATTGTTAGCACAATTTTATAGATAAGCAAAGTGAGTATGAATTAGCAAAAAGAGTATGACTTAGATTCCGTCTTTCCGAGACCGGAATCTAGTCACGATCTCGACTTAGATATCCGAAATGGATCTAAGCCGGATCGACGCCTAATGTTCTCTTCCTGGGAACGCGTCCTCGCAGTCACTTCCCTCCAGTGACTTACCTCACTTACCTGCCAAATGTCTGGTCAGCCCGTCGACCCATCTGGACTTCGTGCCATCTATCCGGTCAGCCCGTCGACCTAGCTGGACTTCGTGCCTAAGCGTCCGGTCAGCCCGTCGACCCGCTTGGACTTCGTTCCAGCTATCCGGTCAGCCCGTCGACCTAGCTGGGCTTCGTGCCAGACATCTGGTCAGCCCGTCGACCTGTCTAGACTTCTCCTGCACACTCGATCAAAGTGTTAGACAACAACAAACTAACTTAACCTGATTTGTCATTCATCAAAACCTGAGTTAGACCGTTAGTTCTACCCGCACCAACAAACGGAAGGGGCACCTTCTCACCTTCCTAACTCCAACATTTCATGTACATATTCTTTCGGAACATATATGCATATATAATATAAATGTTGATTCATCTTACTTATCTATCCTTGAGTTGGATATAAGTTTAAAAAGTTGGAGAAGCTAACAAATAAACAATCTTCAAATTGATGATTTAGAAATATTTATATTTTCATCTTAACTATCTTTTTTTTTTTATGCTCTGTTTTATGCAAGAAAGGAAGAAGAAAATCAAGAAAAAAATGGAGCAACTATGTTACATGTTATGGGATTTATACATGTTACATTGTCTAATTTGATTGGAACAATGTATGTGACGAGTAGATTGACTTTGTTTTGGATTTTATGTGTAAGATGTATCGTTTACATTAGATCTTTGGTGGGATGTTTAATTTTGTTACGTGGATCTCTATGTTGTTTACGGTGATGGTATATATATGTATGAGCAATCGAACAGATTTGCAATCTGTGATTCTAGAAAAAATTATGATTTTACGATAAATTTTACAACAAAATAATCCGTTGCAAAATATACCAAATCAATGATGAATATTCATCCCTAATCAACGACCAATAAATTTGTCGTTGATGGGGGATGAAAACAATTTATTCCTGATCAACAACATCAGGGATGAAAAATGATTTCGTTCCTAATATAGGATGAATTGAATTTTTATTGTAAAATTTTTGGCAAATTTTGATTATTTATTGTAAAATTTTGAGACGAATTATTTACAAAGAAAATAATTTCATAGCAAATCATAGTTTGTTTTTTTGGTAGAGGAAGAAATCTGACGAAGAGAACGTATATTGTTAAAAAGAGAAGAAAACGAAATCAAGATACAGAGGAGAAAATTACAAAGAAATTAAATATGCAGACGAGAATTATTTTTTTAAAAAAAATATGAATAAAAAATGTCATTAAATGAAGGACAAAATAACGCTATGAGAGAAGAACTAGGTTAGAGTAGATGGGTCCTGGGGTCATGGTATCGTGATAAGATATTTAGATTGTCATCTAAATATTCATGGTTAGAATCCCAATTATTATATATTTGTAGGAATTTTTTTTCTAAATAGGAGGTATAATCAAAAGATGTTGAATTTTTAGATTGATGTATGATTTATCTTGGTAACTAATAAAAAAATTTCGTAGGACCGAACTTTTTTAGATTAGAATAGATGACCTTTCAATATGGCTGAATTGGTTATTATTGAATAAATATTATTATAATAGATAAGGATTTAAGCAGAGACAAATACTCTCTCCTTAAGCAGCCAATTATAACTTCTATAATTAATTGTATGAAATTATTGGGATGTCCGATTTCATCTTCTGCTATAATAGATTAGAGTAGATGGTTTCAATGGTTGTATTGCTTACTTAATTACAATGGGAGGATCGTAGCAAGTAGCATGGTACAGATAAGGAGTATAAAGATGTTTAAGGAAACTATTTTTCCTTCAAATGAATTAGTTGTTTCAAATAAACTATTTTTCTAATAATTTTTTTTTCTTAATTTGTTTGTATAAATTATCATGTTGCATCACTCGGCCGCTTTTAAATAATTTTTAATAAATATTATGTATTTAATAAAAATAATAATTAAAAATTAAATAAATTAATAAAATAAAATTTATTTATAAATTATTCATAAACTTTATTATAAATATTAAAGAATCAAATTTACTAGTTAAGATTTATATATATATATATCATGCTTGTTCAGGTTGAAGCACTGGTCTAATTTTTTTATTAGGCCAGTTGGAAGCTAAACACTAGCTTATTATTTGAATTCCAATTAATATCCATCATCCTTCTAGATTATTCCATCATTATCAACTTCTTTTTTTTTTCCACTTAATTGATTCTAAATTGTCATTGTCATTTGCATCTAAAGCAACATCCATTATTAGGTTTTAGCCTTCGTCTTTCCGTCTTACGGTTGACAAGCCCTCCTCCCTCTCCCACCAATATTAGGTGCCTATTGAGTGT
Organism: Zingiber officinale; assembly: GCF_018446385.1. Lineage (NCBI taxonomy): Eukaryota > Viridiplantae > Streptophyta > Magnoliopsida > Zingiberales > Zingiberaceae > Zingiber > Zingiber officinale. Next base: position 44,205,217 of record NC_055992.1, on the reverse strand, counting down.
GATATTTCTCCGACTTTTCCCCAGAAACGTACCCTCTGTTATATAGGAATGATGTGATTGCCCCACTATGGCTACGGCCGAAATATGAACCTTTACTCGATTCGGGACTCAAATAGGACCCACAAATTGTTGATGTTTTATCCAATTATCAAGTGGGTAGTTAATAAATCTAATGGAGGATAAATAATTAAATACCAGAGCTTCATCTCGTTTCCGCTGGCCTGGTCTATTAAGACGGGCGGGCTGGCTGGCTGGCTCTGGCGTTTTCCCTTCGCCCTTCCAGGAATCGCAAAATGGATTATTCCCGCAAAACCCCCTTTCTCCTTCTCCTCCTCCTCCTTCTCTTCTGCTGTCACGTTTCTCCTTCTTCCTCCCGCGCCTCTCTCACCGTTTCCCCGACGACCCTCACCCGCACCAGCCGCACCGTCACTGTGCGATGGTCCGGCGTCGAATCTCCTTCGGAACTCGATTGGCTCGGCATCTACTCACCGCCCAACTCCCGCAACGAGGATTTCATCGGATACATCTTCCTTCGAAACTCCAGTAGCTGGCCTAATGGCGCCGGCTCCGTCGAAATCCCTCTCGTGAACCTCCGCGCTAATTACGTCTTCCGCGTCTTCCGATGGACCAGCGACGAGGTCAACCCCAACCACCACGACCACGATAAAAACCCTCTACCTGGAACCCACCACCGCCTCGCCGTCTCGGAGGAAGTCACGTTCGAGGCTGCCGCGTTGCCGGATCAGATCCACCTCTCGTTTACGGACCAGGAGAACGAGATGCGTGTGATGTTTGTTACGGCGGATGGGGCCGAGAGCTTCGTGAGCTATGGGCTAGATGCGGAGCGGCTGGATCAGATCGTGGAAACGGCGGTGAGGAGATACGAGAGAAAGGACATGTGCGACTTTCAGGCGAATTCGAGCATTGGGTGGAGGGATCCTGGGTTCATACATGATGGCGTGATGAAAAATTTGGAGAAGGGGAAGAAGTATTTTTACACGGTAAGGTGGCTTAATTTGTAGTTCAAAGTCAATTTATTTCAACATTTCCTTGCATATTTCATGCTATTTTACAGTGATTTTACCCATCAATTTGTTTATCATTGGAGAGGATGGACTCAAATACTCCAATCTACCATTCCGTTGACAACCTCCTTCAATTAGCCAATTTATTTCAATTAGTTTTACTCTGAGTATACCACGATGATTGTCTTAAGAAGTATTCATATTTTTGAGTCTTGATCCTGAGTTGGATTGTGGTCGATCCCTTCATCACCAATAATTTCTTTCAATGGTGCATGCTGTTTAATTATTTTCTCCGTCTCTGCCACTGCAATACTGTTCCTCTTAGTTTTACTTTGAGTATAATGGGATGATCGTCTTAAGTGTTCCTATTTTGAGTCTTGATTCTTAATCGGATTGTGGATTGCCCCTTCATCACAATGAAGATGTGACTAACCAACCAATAACTTCTTTATGCTCCCATGGAACCATGAAAGAACTTTTTCTCATTGTATATAAAACCTGGCATAAACTTATTGATTTGCTTTTCTTGAAGAATGTTTCTCTGTTTTTAATTTTTTTTTTCCGGATCTCATTATGTTAAGATGATGCTATATGTTCCTAGGCAACTGCATATGGCGTGTAAATTTAACTAGTGCAAATGAATCTCTATCAATATAGGCTGTAACTAAAATTGTGTTTATGCTTCTAGGTTGGCAATGATGCAGGAGGTTGGAGTCCTATCCATAATTTCATATCCCGTGACAGTGATTCAAATGAGACAATAGCCTTCCTATTTGGAGACATGGGAACTTATACTCCATACGCGACCTTCTATAGGATACAAGAGGAGAGCAGATCTACCGTCAAGTGGATACTTCGTGACATGGAAGCCTTAGGTGACAAACCTATGTTTGTTTCTCACATTGGGGACATCAGTTATGCCAGAGGTTTTTCCTGGATATGGGATGAGTTCTTCAATCAAATTGAACCTATTGCCTCCCACATACCTTACCATGTCTGCATAGGTAACCATGAGTATGATTGGCCATCACAACCTTGGAGACCAGATTGGTCCTACAGCATCTACGGGAAGGATGGTGGTGGGGAATGTGGTGTTCCGTACAGCCTCAGATTCAAAATGCCTGGCAATTCATCATTTCCAACATGGACTGGATCTCCAAACACTCAAAATCTCTACTATTCTTTTGATGCTGGTGTTGTGCATTTCCTCTACATGTCAACTGAAACTAATTTCCTCCAAGGCAGTTCCCAGTATAACTTCATAAAGGGAGATTTGGAGAGGGTTGACAGAAACAAAACGCCATTTGTTGTTATACAAGGCCATCGCCCCATGTACACTACAAGTAATGAAGTAAGGGATGCTCCAATAAGGCAGAAAATGCTGGAGCACCTGGAACCACTATTGGTGCAGAACAACGTAACTCTTGCTTTATGGGGTCATGTCCATAGGTATGAAAGGTTTTGCCCTATGAGAAATTTCAGATGTGTAGATGTTTCCTCAAACTTCACATCCACAGGTGGTGCACCTGTACATGTAGTTATTGGGATGGGAGGACAAGATTGGCAGCCAATCTGGGAGCCAAGGCCTGACCATACGGATGCTCCAGTTTTTCCTCAACCTGAAAGATCAATGTATCGGGGAGGCGAATTTGGTTACACACGGCTTGTTGCTACGAGGGAGAAGTTGACCCTGAGCTACATTGGAAACCACGATGGGCAAGTACATGATGTCTTGGAGATTCTATCTGGTCAAACTTTGAAGGGGGGTACCACTGACAGCAATGAAAAAACTCTAAAATATAGTGATGATGGCCAGAAGACACCAAGTAGTGATAAAGTTGCGTCAGTTGAGTCGATTTTCCCGTGGTATATGAAACTCGTTGTTGCACTGGTTGCTGCCATCCTTCTGGGTTTTGCTCTTGGTTTTTTGACACGCTACAGGAGGGATACTTTAGAACGGGCACAGTGGACTCCGGTGAAAATCGTGGAGTTGTAATACTCGTCCAAAGGATTAGCAGGAATCTTGGTAACCAAGACAATGAAAGGTTATGATCCTGTACTCATATATAAACTGCCACGCTTGTTTAGCGCGGTGCCCAAATGAAGAGCGGTTTCTTTCTGCCTTTTGGACGTTGTCATGTATACAGGTTGGTAAGATGTTTTTAAGCCAAGTAAGCTAATGATCAGTTAGGATCGCGTGAATAATTATTTATTCTTTATAGATTACTATAAAATAATTATTTGTATATTTGATTGTCAAATAATTAGAAATAATTATTTTAAATTATAAAAATAATTCTTTACTAATTTTTAGGAATGATGATCATTTTACCCATTATATCTCTCAAATTATACAATTTGATTGGCCCAATCAGGCGGATTGATTATATCAAATGGAGTCAAGCATGTTGGATGGATAGGTCGAGTTCTCTATTTGGGTTGGTCGAATTGAGTAGAATGGTTGGTCCAATTGGTTGATTGAGTCATTTGATCGTGAGTCAATTAGGTCAATCATCCAATTTAGTGGTCTAGTTAAACTGGTTGAGTTAGGCGGGTTGGGTGGGTCATGTAGACTAAGAGATCCAAGTGGATCGGGTGATTTGGTTGGTTTGGTCAAGATGGATGCGTCAGTTTTAGGTCAAGGTAATTTGTTTAGGTGGATCCATCAATCCTCTCGAGTTGGGTGGGTGATGTTTTTTGGTTGGCTCAATCAAATAGTTGATTGGGCAAGTTGAGTCAGTTTATTAGTGAAGTTGATTGGTCAGGACAATCAATTTTGTTGGATCGTTAGTACGGCGACTCCAACTCTAAGGTCCAAGTCCCGCGGATCTATCGATGGACAATTCACTAAAAATCTTTTCCGATATCCCCAGAAGAGAGAATCGAGTACAAGAGAAATTCGGTCAAGTGCAACACAATTAAATATAAACACAGATATTACCAATACTTTTTAGGAATTGGAATGAGGCACTTTATGTTGATGTTTATCTGCCGAGCGCGATCGGAACCCCTTGGAGTAATCGTTGGGCTTAGCAGTTTCACAGTAGAGTCGCAGCAGGAACCGGAGGCAATCGGAAGCTTCAATGCACATGTAATAGCTTGTATGTACTTGATGTATAAGTGCCTACTCGAGACTGTCTTATAAAGGGCTTGGAGGGCGCCTCCCAGAAGCATGGAAGACGCCTCCAATAAGGCAAATCCTATCCTGAGAAAATTGGCACTTATCTGCGACTGATTCCAAAAATCATCCTATGGAAGGTGTCTTTCATAGCCATGGAAGATGCCTTCTATGAACAGTATCGAGGCGCCTTCCATAGCCATGGAGGGTGCCTTTGGGCACTGTTCACCATAAGGTAGACTTGCTTTCTTGCTTGCCTTGCACAAAATGTGTAGGTGCAGCGGAGGCCGACAAGAGGGGGGGGGGGGGGGGAATTGCTGAAAACAAAAATAAAACTACCCTCCTCAGATTTCAACTCAATTAATGCAATAGTAAATAAAATAAAGGTTGAAATAAAAGCAGAAACAGAATTTAACCTGGTTACAACCAAGAGGGTTGTTAATCCAGGGCAGTAAGAAAGCACACTAAGAAAATTCTCCTTTGCTGAAGGCGTAGAAGCCTTTTACACTCTAATGACTCAGAACTACTGCTAGGAAATGCTTACAGAGTTGAATGTAGAAGTTGTTATGGATTCCTAGCTCCAGGGGCCTTTATATAGCTCCTGGAAAGTCTATCCCGAGAGTCCAAGGTGCCTCCAACAAGGTTTAATGAGCCTCTAGCTCGGTCAGCGGATAAAGTTTTATCCGCAGCGCAAACGGTCAAAACCGACATGTTGAAGGCGCCTTCAACAACGCTAAAGGCGCCTTCAAGCTGGAGGCGGCTCCAAGCCTGATGGAGGCACCTCCAAGCTGGCAGCTCAAATTCCAGCTTGCTTTCTTCAACTTTCGTCGCTCCGTTCTTTTGGGTGATTTCGGCCAACCGCAATAGGGCTCACCCGAACCCAATTCCCGGCCTTCTCCTTGAGCAGCCTTCCGTCCCGGCTTAACGTCCCTAGAACGCCGCGCACGCTCTTTACGCCCACCGGAGTACTCTTCCGCAGCTCTCTCGTCCTTCGGATGCACCGAGCCCGTCGGCTCCCTTCCCGTGTCGTCCTTCTCGCTAGCTGCGTCTTCCGCTCGACTTCCTGTGCTCCTAAGCTCCTGCACACTCAGACACAGGGATCAAACACAAAGAAGGACCTAACCAACTTGGTTGATCACATCAAAACTACCACGGGGTCCAACAATCTCACCCTTTTTGATGTGCATCAACCCAATTTCAAGTTAGGGTAAAAACAGACACAAAAAGTAATTTTAAAGAAAAATTACTAAACTAACATATTTAAGCATAAATTTACAATAAATAAAATTACAACACAGTTTAAAAAATACTAAAATATTTAATTTTTTAATTTTCCATACTCCCCCTTAACTTGTACCTTTCTCTCTCCCCCTTTGATCACAGCAAAAATGGGGTAAAAATAATATTTAGCAAATTCTCAAGTTAGAAAGATTACTGAGTAAAATGAATTTTTGAATTTTTCAAAAAAAAATTCTGAGCAATATGAATTTAGAATTTTTTTTAAAAAATTTCTAAGTCAAAATGAATTTCTAATTTAAGAAAAAGCTTTTAACTTAGGCGAGAATAACAAATTTTTTTTTATTAAAACAAAATTCATTCTCAAGTTATTGCTATTTCTCTAACCTTATTATGATATCTAAATTTCCATTTTAGTTTATCATAATTTTTTAGATTTAAGGAAAACAATATTGAGTATGCGGAAAATTGTTTTGACAAAATAATTGATAAGAGATCTTTTGATAATTCGTTCGACAAATTATTTTGTAACTCGCAAGAATCTTTTGGCAATGATTTTAGTTTCAGAAATTCTTTCAACAAAATAGTTGGTAAAGAATATTTCGACAGTGTTTTTAATTTGAAAGATTCGTTCGACAAAATATTTTCTAATCCAGAAAATTCTTTTGATGATTTAATCTTTAATTCGCAAAAATCTTCAGGTACATTTTTGATTGATGTAACTACTTGTTCAGAAGGTGGAGACCATACCTGACTTACCTTGTTAGCTGTTGATTCTCCCCCTGTTGAGTTGCTTTCTTCCGAAGTCTCTTCCCCTTCATCGATGCTCATCTGGCATGAGCTTTCTATGGCTTCAGGATGGAATTCAGCTGTTGGGGTTGTTACGGTATCTACCTTGGATTCGGACTCTTCATAGATCTTTAAGAACTTTTCCCAAAGTTCTTTTGCGCTATTGTACTCTCCGACTTTGTCGAGATCTTCATTTGGTATTGTAGTTAGAAGATGAAATTCAGCCCGCGCATTTGCCATCGACTCATCACGTTGCTTCTCGTTCCAGAGGTATTTCTCGAGCTCTTCTCCGTTTACTTTCTTTGGTGCTTCATAACTAGATTTCATTATTAAATAAATATCAAAATCTGAGTTAAGGTATACCTCCATTTTTTGCTTCCATGAAGCAAATTCTCCCTTGAATGCAGGTGGGTAGTCACTGGTTCCGGCCATCGTCTTGATCGTTGTGCTTCAGTTGGCTATTAGTCCGTCTGAGGCGGTCTGACTCTGATACCAATTGTAGGTGCAGCGAAGACCGGCAAGAGGGGGGTGAATTGCTGAAAATAAAAATAAAACTACCCTCCTCAGATTTCAACTCAATTAATGCAATAGTAAATAAAATAAAGGCTGAAATAAAAGCAGAAACAGAATTTAACCTGGTTACAACCAACAGGGTTGTTAATCCAGGGCAGTAAGAAAGCACACTAAGAAAATTATCCTTTGCTAAAGGCGGAGAAGCCTTTTACACTCTAATGGCTCAGAACTATTGCTAGGAAATGCTTACAGAGTTGAATGTAGAAGTTGTTGTGAATTCCTAGCTCTAGGGGCCTTTATATAGCTCCTGGAAAGTCTATCCTGAGGGTCCAAGGCGCCTCCAACAAGGTTTAAGGCGCCTCTAGCTCGGTCAGCGGATAAAGTTTTATCCGTAGCGCAAACGGTCAAAACTGACCTGTTAAAGGCGCCTTCAACAAGGCTGAAGGCGCCTTCAAGCTGGAGGCGCCTCCAAGCCTGATGGAGGCGCCTCCAAGTTGGCAGCTCAAATTCCAGCTTGCTTTCTTCAGCTTTCGTCGCTCCATTCTTTTGGGTGATTTCTGTTGGTGCAATTTCCAGTAGGTCAAGGTTGACCTAGTTGACCAAGCGTAAACCTTGGTCATGGTTTCGATGTTTGACAATACAGAAAGACATGTAGACATGGACAATGCAGGTGTAGTTGTCCATGCGGAGAGATACTGATCAGGGTCTGATCAGGTTGGATGAAGAAGAGTCAAGTAGGTCAAGGTTGACCGGATACTTGACTGGGAAGTCCTAACTGGGATGTTAGGCAGTTCGGAAAGACCTGGTGAGTGAAGCCAGGCAGTTCGGAAAGTCCTGGTGAGTGAAGCCAGGCAGTCGGGAAATCCTGGTGAGTGAAGCCAGGTGAAAATCCTAGTGAGTGAAGCTAGGTGAAAGTAAAAGTCCTGGTGAGTGAAGCCAGGCAGTTGGTGAAAGTCCTGGTGAGTGAAGCCAGGCAAGGGAAATCCAGATGGGTCAAGGTTGACCAGACATCTGGTGAAAAGTCCAAGCAGGGAATTTGGCACGGGAAGAGTCCAAGTATGGAGACTTGGCACGGAGAAGTCCAAGTATGGAAGCTTGGCACATGGGAAGTCGGAGAGGGCTCGGAAGCTCGTTCTCCGGACTGTGGTCAGAGAGGGCTCGGGAGCTCGTTCTCTGGACCGGATGTGGAAAGTCCTGGTGAGTGAAGCCAGGCAGACGGATAAGTCCTGGTGAGTGAACCCAGGCAGTGGGAAGTCCTGGTGAGTAAAGCCAGGCAGTTGTGAGAACCCTAGTAAGTGAAGCTAGGTGAAAGTCCTGGTGAGTGAAGCCAGGTAAGGGAAAATCCAGATGGATCAAGGGTGATCGGACATCTGGTGTTGAGAAGGTCAAGTAGGTCAAGGGAGTGATCGGATACTTGACACGAAGAGAAAAGTCCAAGTGGGTCAAAGGGATTGACCGGACACTTGATGGGGAGTCTTAGCAGGTCAAGGGAGTGACCGGATGCTAAGCATGATGTACCAACAGGTCAAGGTTGACCGGATGTTGGTTTGGAAGGTTTGGGACTTGGTTTGGGCAAAAACCAAGCTCTGGATCGATCAGTGGATCGATCCAGTGATACACTGGGTATCTGGATCGGTCTGGTGACCGATCAGTAACCAAACAGTAGCCTACTGAGTGTTATCTGATCGGTCTGCAGACCGATCAGGAAACAACGATCAGAGGCAAGAAGTTCGGGAGAAAAGCATGCTGATCGGTCCCTGGACCGATCAGAGGAAGCTCTGATCGGTCCCCATGACCGATCAGCAGCACTCTGGACCGATCAGGGTGGAGCCTGATCGGTCCAGCCCTAGCCGTTGTGACTCAACGGCTAGGTTATTTCGGGCTTCTGTGTTCTGGTCTTTTTGCTTGCAGGTTCGCAGGTTAGCCAGGATATCAGGGGATATAAGAAGAGATCGAGGGTTGCTGACTACTACTCTTCTTCTTTCTCCTCGAGCTGCTGTTCTTCTGAAAGCTGTGCTTGAGCTTTGCTGAGCTCTGAAGCTTCGGGGGAGCTTCTTTGACTGAGTTGCTTGTTGGCATTCGTCCGTGAAGTTGGTGCTTCATCCGGGACTTCAGTCGACGAGAAGGCAAGCGAGTATTTGTACATTTATTGTGTATTTTGTTCTTGCTCTTCTTTGTACTCCTTATTGCTGTTGCAAAGTTCTTGTGGCGAGGTTTCTCCACCCATAAGGAGTTTATATTAGTCGGTTTTCCGGGGACTCATCCACCGACGGATTGATAGGCTTCGTCCACCTTACGGACACGCCGAGGAGTAGGAGTTTCATCTCCGAACCTCGTTACATCATCGCGTTTGTTGGTGCAACCTTAGGTCAAGGTTGACCTGGTTGACCTGACTCGAGTTGACCTGACTCGAGTTGTGTTTTGATGTTTGACGATGTTTGATGAGAAGAGAGTTGTATTCTTGATGTTTGACAAGAATAGGTGTTTGGGAGATTGTAGGTGCAACCTTAGGTCAAGGTTGACCTGGTTGACCTGATTCGGGAAAAGTCCAAGCAGGAAGCTTGGCACGCGAAAAGTCCAAGTATGGAGACTTGGCACTGGAAAAAGTCCAAGTACAGAGACTTGGCACGGGGAAAAGTCCAAGCAGGTAGCTTGGCACGCGGAAAGTCCAAGTATGAAGACTTGGCACGAGGAAAGTCCAAACAGGGAGTTTGGCACGGGGAAAAGTCCTGGTGAGTGAAGCCAGGCAGTCGGAGAAGTCCTGGTGAGTGAAGCCAGGCAGTCGGGAAATCCTGGTGAGTGAAGCCAGGTGAAAATCCTAGTGAGTGTAGCTAGGTGAAAGGGAAAACCCTGGTGAGTGAAGCCAGGTAAAAGTCCTAGTGAGTGAAGCTAGGCAGTTTGAAAGTCCTGGTGAGTTAAGCCGGGCAAGGGAAAATCCAGATGGATCAAGGGTGATCGAACATCTGGTGTTGGGAAGTCTAAGTAGATCAAGGGAGTGATCGGATACTTGGCACGAAGAGGAAAGTCCAAGTGGGTCAAAGGGATTGACCGGACACTTGGTGGGGAGTCTTAGCTGGTCAAGGGAGTGACCGGATGCTAAGCATGATGTACCAATAGGTCAAGGTTGATCGGATATTGGTTTGGAAGGTTTGGGACTTGGTTTGGGCAAAACCAAGCTCGATCGATCTGAGACCGATCCAGGATACGCTGTATTTGATCGGTGCCGACCGATCGGATGACAAACGAAGGCACGACGATTACGGAGCTACCGATGCGGGGACCGATCGGATGGAGCCTGATCGGTGCCGATCGGGCGATATCTGATCGATGCCGGCCGATCGGTGACGATCTTGAAGAGTGCGAGGAACCGCACTAGCTGGATCGGTCGGCGGACCGATCAAGGCCCCGATCGGTCCCCATGACCGTCGAGCACGATTAGTAGCTACCGAGTCCGGAGAAAGCGTTGATCGATCGTGGACCGATCGGGGCACTAGCCATTGACGCGGCTATATTCCTTCGTGTTTTTCTTTGCAGGTATAAAAGAAGCTACAGGGCTTCGTTGCTGTTACTGCTTCCTCCTTAGAACTTCTGTTCTTGTGCTCTAGAGCTTCTGCTCTTACCTACCATCAGAGCTTTGCTGAGCTCCTCGCAGCTGAAGCTTCGCGTGAGCTTCTCGACTGGATTCTCGTCAGCTGCTGCTGGTGTGAAGCTGCTGCTTCATCACTCCAGTCAACAAGAAAGGCAAGCAAGTGTTTCATATTGTCTTTTGCTTTCTTGTATCTGTTGTACTCCTATCTTGCTTGTGCAAGAAACATTGTGGCGAGGTTTCTCCACCCAGAAGGAGTATATTGTATTAGCCGGTTCTCCGGGGACTCATCCACCGACGGATTGGTAGGCTTCGTCCACCTTACGGACACGCCGAGGAGTAGGAGTTCATCTCCGAACCTCGTTACATCGGTTTGTTTGAGGTTTGTCTTCTTTTCCTTCGTTTCTACGTGTTATTTTCCGCTGCGCTAACCCTAGTGTGTAGAAACGCGACGATTTGGGGTCGGCTATTCACACCCCCCTCTCTAGCCTCCGTACGAAGGATCCTAACAAGTGGTATCAGAGCCAGGTTCGCTCTTCGTCGGATTAACACCCGTGGGAGCACAAGCTAGTGAATGGATCGACTCGGAGAAGACATCACGTTTCCACCCTTCTACGAGTGCTGCGACTTCGCGTATTGGAAGGTAAGAATGAGGTATTTTCTTATGACTAACCTTGAAAATTGGAGTTGTGTTCAATTAGGTTTCAAGCCTCCGATGGACAAGAAAGGAGAAACCCTAGAGAAGAAGGAGTGGACCAAGGAGCAAATCCACCAATCAACCATCAATGATGAGGTAACGAAAATCATTGAATTTTCTTTACCTAATGATATTTTGTGTAAGATAGGAGGATACAATAATGCCAAGGAGTTGTGGAACAACTTGGCCAAACTCCATGAGGAGAGCCCCACTTCAAGCCATGAAGAGGAGCCTAGTGAGCCAAGTAGCTCACATCGTGGAGGTGAGGAATTAGAAGTTGAGGGCTACTCAACATCTAAAGAAGAAGAGGAGGTGAGTTCTTCTTCAAGATCGGAGCACGAAGAAGAAGCTTCTACCTCCGGGAGGAATGAAGAAGAGAGCATCCATCCATCCTCAAACCTAGGTAACTCAAGCATTTTAATTTCTAGCAAATTACACATAATGTGCTTTGAGTGTAGGGAATTTGGGCACTACAAGAGTAAGTGTCCAAAGAGGGTTAGAAAGACCCCACCGGCGCCAAAGGTCAAGAAAGCCGGAATCCCGATACGCAAAGGCAAAGAGCACGTGGTGTGCTTCCAATGCAAGCAACGGGGACACTATAAGAGTTAATGTCCAAGGGGGAGGCAACCTCGCAAGGACAAGAGACAAAGCACGTGTATAGGGGGAGCTAAGGCAAACCCTAAGGTAACATTTAAAGCTCATTCTTGCAATTCTAGTAGGATGCATGCTAGTAGTCTTATAGCCATTGTCAATAATGATAAGCATGTTAACACTAGAAATCGATACATGTGCTTAGGAGCCAAGCATGTTAGCCTAGATAAGAACAATTCTAGAAATGCTAACCCTAGAATTAACTCATCTAAGGCTAAGGAAAATCTAGATAAAAATCTCAAATCATCTAGACACATGCCTAGGAATACCTCAAAGAAAAATGACAAATCAAAACTTGAGGTATTAGAGAAAGAAAACCAAGTCTTGAGGTCAAGACTTGATTCTCTAGAAAAGGCTCTTAAGGATTTGACTCTAGGGTCTAGGGGTCAAAAACCAATGTCCAAGGACAAGAAAGGTTTGGGTCACAAACCTAAGTCCCAAGTGGTCAAGCCCACTTATCACAATGTTCCATTCGATTATGGAATAAAATCTAGGGCTAGGAAGACCATCACCAAGGTCACAAGGGGAGTCACCCCTAGAGTTGATCTTGATGAGTCCCAAATGACCAAGGCTTTAAAGCCTAAGAGGGTCATTAGGAGGGTTGCTAGGGAAGTTATCCCTAGTGAATATTTAGTGAACCCAATGAGCTCAAATAGGTATTGGGTACCTAGGAGTATCTTCTCTACCCCATAGATGGGTTAGAGAGTGTCAACTCCGATTAGAAGGGTAGTTAACCCAACTTTGAGGAAATTGACACTCAAGGAGCATTTTCAAGGTTTTTGGGAACCTTTGAAAATGAAATGGAATATTTACTCCTTGGAAGAGTAAAATGTGCCATCATGGAAAATGATGATGTTAATTTCAATTGGCACAATTTGGGTAAATCTAGAGAACTCTTGAGGAAAAATGAAACATGCCAAGATTTGAGGATAAATTTGATCTTTAAGTGGCATGAATGAATCTAGAGTTCAAGAAGTGTCAAAATTAGGATTTTGGCATATTAGGGCAATCAAGGGTTAAAGCTTAAGTATTAGCTAAGGCTAAGGATACTTAGATAGGTAATCTAGGTATGTCTTATTCATGCTAAATCTTGCCGTGATTGTTTGCCCTCACATGTCATGACATCATATTTAAGTTTGTCTTTTGAAATGTCATGATAATACTTAGGTTAGTTTTATGTCATGTTTATTTAAGTTTCAAACTTTATGCCATGACATCATGACATTGGCACATGCTTCTATTTATGATATTATTTCATGCCATGTCATCATCTCTTGCATTAATGATCAATTTAAATTGATTTAAGGATAGAAACACAATTTGATATTGAGATCAAATTGATGTTTAGAAAATGCATGAGAATCTAGCCTAAGATAACCTAAACCCATATCTCACATCAAAATTGACTTGGATGTGTTTGATACACCTTAGATGTGTGTGAGATATTAAGATCATGAGTTAGGATCAAGGTGCATAGTTCTTGTACCTAGATAAGACTATTCAAGAAGGAGGATCATAGGGAAAGCTTATGTACAAGTCATGTACATTTAGCCCTAAGATTGTGGTCCTAAATTAAAGGGTTGAAAATCATTTCAAAATTGGTTTGAAAAACCTTGATAAAGTCATTCTAGTGATAGCATTCATCATTGAACATTGTGATACAAAGTTTACTTAACTTTGAACTATTTCAAAGTCTTTTGAACTTTGTATCAAGATTGAAAAATTGAAGTTATTTTCATAGAAAACTATTTTTCCTTGATAGTATATGGTACGAGGAATGTATCCTCAAAATTTCACAATTTTTGGAATTTTATGGAATTTATTAGGGGTTTCTGAATTTCGGGAGAAGAAAAATCAGAAATCCCTGTGATCAGAGTCTGGATCGGTCACTGGACCGATCCAGGGAGGGATGGATCGGTCACTGGACCGATCCAGAGTGCTGTGGATCGGTCTAGTGACCGATCCAGTGAGGTCTGATAGCGTGCCAATGTGCTGAAATTCGACTGGATGTCTGAAATTTCAGTTTTTTTTTTTTTTTGGGAGTTGAGTTTCGGATCTCTAAAGGATTGAAACTCTCCAAGACATTGTTGGTGCAATGGTCAAGGGGGAGTGGACCTTTAGGGGGAGTCTTAACTAATTGTCAAGGGGGAGTTGACTTTTAGGGGGAGTTTTTACTCCTTAAGACTTTTGAGGATTAGTGATATGGGATTGTCACTAAGTTGAGTGTTGAATTTAGTATCAAGGGGGAAATTAAGGGTTTCAATGAAAGGTATGGGACTTTCATTAGGAAGAAACTCTTGACCTTGATTCCCTCTTTTTGATGTGTGTCAAAAAGGGGGAGAGATGTCCCAAGGGGGAGAGTGTAGGTTTTGGAAGAATGTTCAAGGAAGAACATTGGAAAACCTAAGTTAGGTTATCGGGTTAACCTAACTTGATTTTGGATTTTGTCAAACATCAAAAAGGGGGAGATTGTTGGTGCAACCTTAGGTCAAGGTTGACCTGGTTGACCTGACTCGAGTTGACCTGACTCGAGTTGTGTTTTGATGTTTGACGATGTTTGACGAGAAGAGAGTTGTATTCTTGATGTTTGACAAGAATAGGTGTTTGGGAGATTGTAGGTGCAACCTTAGGTCAAGTTGACCTGGTTGACCTGATTCGGGAAAAGTCCAAGCAGGAAGCTTGGCACGCGAAAAGTCCAAGTATGGAGACTTGGCACTGGAAAAAGTCCAAGTACGGAGACTTGGCACGGGGAAAAGTCCAAGCAGGTAGCTTGGCACGCGGAAAGTCCAAGTATGAAGACTTGGCACGGGGAAAGTCCAAACAGGGAGTTTGGCACGGGGAAAAGTCCTGGTGAGTGAAGCCAGGCAGTCGGAGAAGTCCTGGTGAGTGAAGCCAGGCAGTCGGGAAATCCTGGTGAGTGAAGCCAGGTGAAAATCCTAGTGAGTGAAGCTAGGTGAAAGGGAAAACCCTGGTGAGTGAAGCCAGGTAAAAGTCCTAGTGAGTGAAGCTAGGCAGTTTGAAAAAATCCAGATGGATCAAGGGTGATCGAACATCTGGTGTTGTGAAGGTCAAGGAGGTCAAGGGAGTGATCGGATACTTGGCACGAAGAGGAAAGTCCAAGTGGGTCAAAGGGATTGATCGGACACTTGGTGGGGAGTCTTAGCAGGTCAAGGGAGTGACCGGATGCTAAGCATGATGTACCAATAGGTCAAGGTTGATCGGATATTGGTTTGGAAGGTTTGGGACTTGATTTGGGCAAAAACCAAGCTCTGGATCGGTCTGCAGACCGATCCAGTGATACGCTTGTGTATTTGATCGGTCTGCTGACCGATCAGATGACAAACAGAAGGCACGCATCGATTCTGTGAGCTTACTGATCGGTCTGGGGACCGATCAGCATGGAGCCTGATCGGTCTGCAGACCGATCAGGTGATATCCTGATCGGTCTGCCGACCGATCAGGTGACGATCTTGAAGAGTGCGAGGAACCGCACTCAATAAGCCCTGATCGGTCAGCGGACCGATCAGGCCATACCCTGATCGGTCAGCGGACCGATCAGGCCATACCTTGATCGGTCCCCACGACCGATCAGAGCACGATCAGTAGCTAGCGGAGTCCGGGAGAAAGTGCTGATCGATCTGTGGACCGATCAGGGCACTAGCCATTGCGACGCAACGGCTATATTCCTTCGTGTTTTTCTTCGCAGGTATAAAAGAAGCTACAGGGCTTCGTTGCTGTTACTGCTTCCTCCTTAGAACTTCTGTTCTTGTGCTCTAGAGCTTCTGCTCTTACCTGCCATCAGAGCTTTGCTGAGCTCCTCGCAGCTGAAGCTTCGCGTGAGCTTCTCGACTGGATTCTCGTCAGCTGCTGCTGGTGTGAAGCTGCTGCTTCATCACTCCAGTCAACAAGAAAGGCAAGCAAGTGTTTCATATTGTCTTTTGCTTTCTTGTATCTGTTGTACTCCTATCTTGCTTGTGCAAGAAACATTGTGGCGAGGTTTCTCCACCCAGAAGGAGTATATTGTATTAGCCGGTTCTCCGGGGACTCATCCACCGACGGATTGGTAGGCTTTGTCCACCTTACGGACACGCCGAGGAGTAGGAGTTCATCTCTGAACCTCGTTACATCGGTTTGTTTGAGGTTTGTCTTCTTTTCCTTCATTTCTACGTGTTATTTTCCGCTGCGCTAACCCTAGTGTGTAGAAACGCGACGATTTGGGGTCGGCTATTCACACCCCCCTCTCTAGCCTCCGTACGAAGGATCCTAACAGCGTTGAGGTTTGATCTTCTTGTCTTTGTTTCTATTGTTTTATTTTCCGCTGCGCTAACCCTAATTTGTAGAAAGAAACACGATTTTGGGGTCGGCTATTCACACCCCCCTCTCTAGCCGCGATCATCGATCCTAACAAGTGGTATCAGAGCCAGGTCGCTCTTCGCCAGATCAACACCCGAGGGAGCACAAGCTAGAGATGGATCAACTCGGAGACGACATCACCATTCCACCCTTCTACGATCGCGACGACTTCGCTTTTTGGAAGGTAAGAATGAAATATTTTCTTATGACTAATCTTGAGAATTGGAGTTGTGTCCAATTAGGTTTCAAGCCTCCGACAGACAAGAAAGGAGAAACCCTAGAGAAGAAGGAGTGGACCAAGGAACAAGTCCACCAATCCCTAGTCAACGATGAGGTATTGAAGATTTTTGAATTTTCTTTACCTAATGATGTTTTGTGTAGGATAGGTGGATACAACAATGCCAAGGAGTTGTGGAATAACTTGGCTAAGTTCCATGAGGGGAACTCCACTTCAAGCCATGAAGAGGAGTCAAGTGAGCCAAGTAGCTCACATCATGGAGGAGAGGAATTAGAAGTTGAGGGCTACTCAACATCTAAGGAAGAAGAGAAGGAGAGTTCTTCTTCAAGAATGGAGCAAGAGGAAGAAGCTTCTACCTCCGGAAGGGATGAAGAAGAAAGTCTTTATACATCCTCAACCCTAGGTAACTCAAGCATTTCAATTTCAAATAAATTACATATAATGTGCTTTGAGTGTAGGGAGTATGGACATTACAAGAGTAAGTGTCCAAAGAGGATTAGAAAGTCTCCACCGGCGCCAAAGGTCAAGAAAGCCGGAGTCCCGATACGCAAAGGCAAAGAGCACGTGGTGTGTTTTCAATGTAAGCGAATGGGACATTATCGGAGCCAATGTCCGAGGGGGAGGCAACCTCACAAGGACAAGAAGACAAGCACATCGATAGGGGGAGCTAAGGCAAACCCTAAGGTAATCTCTAAGGCTCATTTTTGCAATTCAAATAGAACACATGCTAGTAGCCTTATTGCTATTGCTAATAATGATAAGCATGTTAATTATAGAAATCGATACACATGCTTAAGTGCCAAACATGTGAGCCTAGATAAGGATAACACTAGGAAAGCCAACCCTAGGACTAACTCATTTAAGGCTAAGGAGAACCTAGGTAGAAATCCCAAATCAACTAGACACATGCCTAGGAATACCTCAAAGAAAAATGAAAAATTAAAAATTGAGGTATTAGAGAAGGAGAATCAAGTCTTGAGGTCAAGACTTGATACTTTGGAAAAGGCTCTTAAGAACTTGGAGAAGTCATCTCTAGGGTTTAAGGGTCAAAAACCAATGTCCAAGGACAAGAAAGGTTTGGGTCACAAACCTAAGTCCCAAGTGGTCAAGCCCACTTATCACAATGTTCCATTCGATTATGGAACAAAATCTAGGGCTAGGAAGACCATCACCAAGGTCACAAGGGGAGTCACCCCTAGAGTTGATCTTGATGAGTCCCAAATGACCAAGGCTTCAAAGCCTAGGAGGGTCATTAGAAGGGTTGCTAGGGAAGTCATCCCTAGTGAATACTTAGTGAACCCAATGAGCTCAAATAGGTATTGGGTTCCTAGGAGCGTGATTTCATCACGCTAGATGAGTGAGGGTGTGCCAACCTTACTTGAATAGGTAGTTAACCTAATCATGGCAAAAGGTGACACTTTAGGAATTTTCAAGGTGTGATCAAGCCTTGAAAATGAAATTAAGAGTTATTCCTAAGGTGATTAGAATGTGCCAACTACATTTGAGGAGTTCTCTTAGGTCAATCTAATTGGCACATAATGATCTAAAAGTCTTGAGGATATGACTTTAGGTCTATTACACTTAGGAATATAGAATTTTATGGAAAAATGATAAAAATTATCAAAAATGACAACTAAGGCTAGAATTAGGTATTTTCTATACCTTTACATGTTATTTGCCATATATTGTTTGCCATATGCCATGTCATGACATCATATTTATTTTATGATCATTTAAAATGTCATGATAATGCTTAGGTTAGTTTAAATGTCATGCTTTATTTAAGTTTCATACTTTATGTCATGACATCATGACATTGGCACAAGTTTCCATTTATGATATCATTTTATGCCATGTCATCATTTCTTGCATTTATAATCAATGAAATTGATATAAGGATAAGAAACACAATTTGATATGGAGATCAAATTGTTGTTTAGAAAAATGCATGAGAACTTAGAATAAGCTAACCTAAATCCATATCTCACATCAAAATTGACTTGGATGTGGTTTTGATACACCTTAGATGTGTGTGAGATATTAGGATGATGAGTTAGGATCAAGGTGCATAGTTCTTGTGCCTAGATGAGCCTAATTCAAAATTGAGGATCATAGGGAAAGCTTGTGTACAAGTCATGTACATTTAGCCCAAAGATTGTGGTCATAAATTAAATGGTTTAAAATCATTTCAAAATTGATTTGAAAAACCTTGATGAAGCTTTTCTAGTAATAGCATTTATCATTGAACAAGTTGATACAAAGATAAGTTAACTTTGAGTTATTTCAAAGACTTTTGAACTTTGTATCAAGATTGAAAAATGGAAGTTATTTTCATAGAAAACTATTTTTCCATGATAGTATATGTTATGAGGAATGTATCCTCAAAATTTCACAATTTTTCGAATTTTCTGTGATTTTCTAGAGGTTTCTGAATTTCGGGAAGGAAAAATTCAGAAATCTGTCCATCAGTGTCTGGATCGGTCACTGGACCGATCCAGGGCTTTCCTGATCGGTCACTGGACCGATCCAGAGGAAGCCTGATCGGTCCGGTGACCGATCAGGGCGTGCCAACCTGCTGAAATTCGACTGGTTGTCTGAAATTTCAGCTCGGGATTTGGTGTTTTAGAGTTCTAAAGGTTTGAAACTCTCCGAGACATTGTTGGTGCAATGGTCAAGGGGGAGTTGACCTTTAGGGGGAGTTTTACCTATTAGTCAAGGGGGAGTTGACTTTTAGGGGGAGTTTTTACTCCTAAAAGATTTAAGTGATATGGGATTATCACTAAGTTAATTGTTGACTCTAGTATCAAGGGGGAAATTAAGGGTTTCAATGAAAGGTATGAGACTTTCATTAGGAAGAAACTCTTGACCTTGATTCACTCCTTTTGATGTGTGTCAAAAAGGGGAAGAATGTCTAGAGAATGTTCAAGGAAGAACATTGGAGTTAGTGGGAGAGTTTGTTGATCACAACAAGTGAAGTTGGGAACAACGATAACTTACTCTTCAAGGGGAGAGTTTGTTGATGTGTGCCAATAGGGGGAGAATGAAGGGTTTAAGTTAGGCCTTCATTATCTAAGAAGGAGGTTGCCTTCTTAGAAGGAGAATGTAAGGTTGTAACTTATGCTTCATTACCTAGTGGCATGAAGAAAGTTGAGGCTATTGGATTAGCCTAACTTAAAGGTATTGTCAAACATCAAAAAGGGGGAGATTGTTGGTGCAATTTCCAGTAGGTCAAGGTTGACCTAGTTGACCAAGCGTAAACCTTGGTCATGGTTTCGATGTTTGACAATACAGAAAGACATGTAGACATGGACAATGCAGGTGCAGTTGTCCATGCGGAGAGATACTGATCAGGGTCTGATCAGGTTGGATGAAGAAGAGTTAAGTAGGTCAAGGTTGACCGGATACTTGACTGGGAAGTCCTAACAGGGATGTTAGGCAGTTCGGAAAGACCTGGTGAGTGAAGCCAGGCAGTTCGGAAAGTCCTGGTGAGTGAAGCCAGGCAGTCGGGAAATCCTGGTGAGTGAAGCCAGGTGAAAATCCTAGTGAGTGAAGCTAGGTGAAAGTGAAAGTCCTGGTGAGTGAAGCCAGGCAGTTGGTGAAAGTCCTGGTGAGTGAAGCCAGGCAGTTTGGAAGTCCTGGTGAGTGAAGCCAGGCAAGGGAAATCCAGATGGGTCAAGGTTGACCAGACATCTGGTGAAAAGTCCAAGCAGGGAGTTTGGCACGGGAAGAGTCCAAGTATGGAGACTTGGCACGGAGAAGTCCAAGTATGGAAGTTTGGCACATGGGAAGTCGGAGAGGGCTCGGAAGCTCGTTCTCCGGACTGTGGTCAGAGAGGGCTCGGGAGCTCGTTCTCTGGACCGGATGTGGAAAGTCCTGGTGAGTGAAGCCAGGCAGACGGATAAGTCCTGGTGAGTGAAGCCAGGCAGTGGGAAGTCCTGGTGAGTAAAGCCAGGCAGTTGTGAGAACCCTAGTAAGTGAAGCTAGGTGAAAGTCCTGGTGAGTGAAGCCGGGCAAGGGAAAATCCAGATGGATCAAGGGTGATCGGACATCTGGTGTTGAGAAGGTCAAGTAGGTCAAGAGAGTGATCGGATACTTGACACGAAGAGAAAAGTCCAAGTGGGTCAAAGGGATTGACCGGACACTTGGTGGGGAGTCTTAGCAGGTTAAGGGAGTGACCGGATGCTAAGCATGATGTACCAACAGGTCAAGGTTGACCGGATGTTGGTTTGGAAGGTTTGGGACTTGGTTTGGGCAAAAACCAAGCTCTGGATCGATCCAGTGATACACTGGGTATCTGGATCGGTCTGGTGACCGATCAGTAACCAAACAGTAGCCTACTGAGTGTTATCTGATCGGTCTGCAGACCGATCAGGAAACAACGATCAGAGGCAAGAAGTTCGGGAGAAAAGCATGCTGATCGGTCCCTGGACCAATCAGAGGAAGCTCTGATCGGTCCCCATGACCGATCAGCAGCACTCTGGACCGATCAGGGTGGAGCCTGATCGGTCCAGCCCTAGCCGTTGTGACTCAACGGCTAGGTTATTTAGGGCTTCTGTGTTCTGGTCTTTTTGCTTGCAGGTTCGCAGGTTAGCCAGGATATCAGGGGATATAAGAAGAGATCGAGGGTTGCTGACTACTACTCTTCCTCTTTCTCCTCGAGCTGCTGTTCTTCTGAAAGCTGTTCTTGAGCTTTGCTGAGCTCTGAAGCTTCGGGGGAGCTTCTTTGACTGAGTTGCTTGTTGGCATTCGTCCGTGAAGTTGGTGCTTCATCCGGGACTTCAGTCGACGAGAAGGCAAGCGAGTATTTGTACATTTATTGTGTATTTTGTTCTTGCTCTTCTTTGTACTCCTTATTGCTGTTGCAAAGTTCTTGTGGCGAGGTTTCTCCACCCATAAGGAGTTTATATTAGCCGGTTTTCCGGGGACTCATCCACCGACGGATTGATAGGCTTCGTCCACCTTACGGACACGCCGAGGAGTAGGAGTTTCATCTCCGAACCTCGTTACATCATCGCGTTGAGGTTTGATCTTCTTGTCTTTGTTTCTATTGTTTTATTTTCCGCTGCGCTAACCCTAATTTGTAGAAAGAAACGCGATTTGGGGTCGGCTATTCACACCCCCCCTCTCTAGCCGCGATCATCGATCCTAACAATTTCGGCCAACCGGAATAGGGCTCACCCGAACCCAATTCCCGGCCTTCTCCTCGAGCAGCCTTCCGTCCCGGCTTAACGTCCCTCGAAGGCCGCGCACACTCTTCACGCCCACGGAGTACTCTTCCGCAGCTCTCTCGTCCTTCGGACGCACCGAGCCCGTCGGCTCCCTTCCCGTGCCGTCCTTCTCGCTAGCTGCGTCTTCCGCTCGACTTCCTGTGCTTCTAAGCTCCTGCACACTCAGACACAGGGATCAAACACAAAGCAGGACCTAACCAACTTGGTTGATCACATCAAAACTACCACGGGGTTCAACAAAATGTGTTAGTCCAAATATCCTACAAGACAAGCGTTAGCACAAATAATAAATAGTAGTAATTAGACTTTGTCTCCTCGAGACTAGAATCTAATCAAGGTCTCAGTCTAGGGATCCCAAATGGACCTAAACTGGATCGACGCTTACTGTCCCTCAATTGGGACACGTCCTCACAGTCACTCACCAGGACTTGCACCACCTAACTTCACTCACTAGGGTCTGGCTTCACTCATCAGGACTTCCACCACCTAGCTTCACTCACTAGGGTCTACCTTCACTCACCAGGACTTCCGCCACCTAGCTTCACTCACTATGGCTCAACTTCACTCACCAGGACTTCCACTGCCTAGCTTCACTCACCAGGGCCTAGGTTCACTCATTAGGACTTCTCACCTGCCTATCCTTTGGGTACGACTTACCTTTGATAGTCATCTAGTCCTAACTAGACTTCTCTCTTCTAAACATTAAGTCCTGTTTGAATCAATCCTTGGGTAAATTATCAAATATTAAAATCCTAGAGGTCGATTGCACCAACAACTCAATTGGGCAATTTGGTCAATCGGTCAATTTAGTTCGTTGGGCAGAATTGGCGAGAATGACCAATTAATACAAATGGAGAAATCGTGCTAGTTGAGTTATACTAATTAGGCAAATTAGGGTGGTTGGCTAGACAACAATTAGACCAAATAGGCTTGTTATGTTAATCAAGACAGTTTGGTTGATTGTGTTGGATGGCTGGGTCCGATAGATGTTGGTGCAATTATATTCCGAGTGATCATGTTCGACCAAAATGTTTTAATATATTAGACAAAAGAAAATTTTACATATTGTTAGTAAAAATTGAAATTGTTGTCTTGGCGGCTCCTTCATAGTGACTTTTAAAATTATAAGAGGCTTCGCCCAATAACAACAATACATGTAAAGAGATGAAGATAATCATTAGGACATTTTATACCCGTTGAAAATTGATCCAAGTCTATTCACAGTAGTATCTTTGTATAAACCACATGCACACGTCCCTAGGGACAGATAAGATTTTACTAATGATATTAGTGTATTCATGACGTTTGTAAGGACTTTGTAGCATGTATGTGGAACTCATAGAACTTGTGACTTGATGTAATTGGGTTGTGTTGGTTGACCTAGTGCAACCAAATTGGTTTGGCTCAATGCACAATGCCCTGCTAGAGTTCTGAGAAGAATAGTATGGGGCATCTAATGGATCGTAGGATGAAGAATTGGAGCTGAATTATTAGTTTTAACGACAAGCATAAGGATGGACTTTGTCAATGATTGTGAAGGATGACATGTAAAACAAATCATATAATTGGTATATGTGAGGGATTGAGTGTAAGGGATCGGTGACCGACTTGAAGGGGGGTTGGATAGACGACGCCCCCAAATCGATCTCTTCTCCTACGATGTTAGCTTGCGCAGCGGAATACAAACAAAACAAACAAGCTAAAAGCTAAAACTAAGAAAGGAAATGCAAACCGCTAACACGTTCGTTTAACGTGGTTCGGAGATTAGGGCTCCTACTCCACGGCATGTCCTTGAGGTGGACGATCCTGATCCGTCAGTGGATTAGCCCCCGGCAAACTCCGGCTATCTCAAGTAGCTCCTTGTAGGTGGAGAAACCTCATCACAACACTCATAAACACTTGAGAACAAGTAGACTACTAATTAGGGTTTACCACCACTAATTTCGTCAATTATAACCAAGCTCCCAAGCTTTGGTTATATAGGCCACGGGTTAAAAACCCCGCCTACCAGTCGACTGCCAAAACATATAATCGACTACCTTCTGTGAAAATTCGACCGTTACATTCCAACGGCTCGATACCAGTCGACTGATCCACACTGTCCGAACGAACAGAAGCATTCTGTTCGCTCCTAGTCGACTGCCCGGTCGACTGCACCAGTCGACTGCTAAAATATGCAGTCGACTGCTACAGTAGCGCTACAGTACTGCTACAGTAACGCTACAGTAACGCTACAGTAACGCTACAGTAAAACCTAAAGCTAGGATTTTACTCCGAGTACAATCTCTCGTGCACTCGTACCCTCACCCTTATGACTCACTTGATGCTTCTTTGCAGCCTTAACCTCTTGCCTTCAAGTCTACTTCCTTTGGCTCTCGTCCCTCGGATGCATCCAAGCTCGCGGCTCGCCCCCAATGCCATCCTTCGCGTATGCCTCGAAGTCGCTTCCCTCGGCCCTTGTCCTCGCTGCCTTGTCCACGGTCCCTCGGATGCTCCATCCTTCACTGGACCCGAAGCCGTCAACCTGAGTCACATGTGTATTCTGCAGTCTTACACAACTCAAGTACACATATCAAATAACAAGGGTGAACCTAACTTAAACCCTTTGCCCAAACACCAAAACACATTGTCCCACGGACCATTGAGATTGCTCCAACAATTTCCTCCTTTTTAATGTTTGACAATACGTTTAAGTTAGGGAAAACATAATAGCAAATAAACATGCTAAAACAAATAGACTTACGTTGCCAAGGCTACACACTTAGATTTACACCGCCGAATGGACTTACGTTGCCAAGGCTACACACTTGGACTTATACCGCCGAATGGACTTACGTTGCCAAGGCTACACAATTGGACTTACACTACCGAATGGACTTACGATGCCAAGGCTACACACTTGGACTTACAACGTCGAAATTAAAATGCAAACATGCATTGGAACCTATCCCAAGGCTCCCCTACACCTATACTCCCCATTGAGCTAGGAATTTTTCATATAAGGCTTTTTAAGAACCTATCACAAGGCTCCCCCTACACCTATGCTCCTCAATGAACTAGGATTTAAGAACCTATCACAAGGCTCCCCCTACGTAAAGGCACTAAGGTTTTCCCAACTAAACCTTTACTTCTCCCCTTTTGCCTAACATTCAAAAAGCTTTCGAACAATATCCCAATTATTGAAAACTTATCATCCAACTGACCCTAAACTCATGTATTTATTCCCCATGGATCTCATACATCTATACGAGCTGACCCGGTCAAAATCCAATGCTGAAAACACTTTCAGACTGGTATCAGTCGACTGCAAGAAGTCCAGTCGACTGCAAGAAGTCCAGTCGATTGGCCCCATGAAAACGAGCTTACAGAGACATTATGTGCTCAAAAACATTGTTACCAGTCGACTGCTAACTGTAGCAGTCGACTGGTACACTATTCATGCAAAAATCAATCTTTCTGAACCAACTTCAGAAATGCACCAAAAATTCCACAGACCTCCAAAAATCTCAAATTTTATGAAGAGGTCTATTTTATCAATGTCTACTTGAGAAAAATATATATATAAATATATTTGTCTTAAATCCCAAGATTGACACAAAATATAAAACTAGCTGAAAAGTTCAATTGAACATTGGCCTAAAGTCCTAGTTTTGGCTTCCTCTTGATGTATTTGCCCATACTAACCCACAAAACATCCCTAGCATTGGTTTATATGGCATCATACATCCAAAATCAAATATCATGTTATATGACCCCAATGTCATATTTCTAAGCATGAAACATAACTCAATTGTGCCAAAACCCTAGGTTTGAGACTCAAGTCCGTCTCCAAACCACTTGGCACATTCCATGGCTTGTCTAGACTCCCAAGTAAAACTCACCTGAGATCTATTGGCCATAGGCCCCAATTTGACTCTTAGAGCTCCCCCTAGAGCTCTTAACCTTAGTCACCTCCCTAGGTGACTCATCCACAATAGCTAGGCCACATCGGTGCACCTTCGGTGACACTTGGCCTACAAAACTAACCTTCTTAACCTTGGATACATTGTCCTTGGTTAATTTAACCTTACCATTAAATGGCTTTCCCTTGTCATTTATTGGTTTCTCCTTGCTATAGTCATATGCAACCCTAGCATATGATTTTCCTTTAGCATTGGAAACACTAGATCGGTATCCCAAATCTGATCTATTATTGTTGGGTCTTTGGCTACCCAACATCATACCTAAACCCTTAGATCCAATATTGAATCTTTCTAGGGTTTTATCCAACTTATCAAGTTTTGCCTTCAAAATTTGATTTTCCCTTTCTAGGTTCCTAAACCTAGAGTCAACATGTCCACCATGGACATTCCTAGACCTATCCTTTCTAGGCATGTGTCTCCCCTTCTTAGGATTAATGCCTTGGGTCTCCTTAGGTCTAACGTTTTTAGATATATCATGAATTGGTTTCCTAGTGTTATGATCCACATTTACCCTACTTCTATCATGATATTTAAATCCAAAATTTTACATGGCTACATAATGATAATCATTATTTTTCCTACCATGCATAGAAGTATAAGAATTTGAATTACGATTCAAGTTAGGGTATACCTCCCTTACCCTTGAAGCTCCCCCTTAACACTTGCTTCTCTCCTTCTTCTCCCATTTCTTTAGATGCGCTACCTTCTTAGTTTCTCCCTTCTTGGGGCATTTGGTATGGTAGTAGCTCTTCTCTCCACACGTGAAGCATATGATGTGCATCCTCCTTCCTTGGGTTTCTTCATTCCTACAACCCTTGTTAGTATTCAAATTAACTTAAATGGGTTTAGGAGTTACCTTCTTCTTACCCATTGGACACCTACTCTTGTAGTGTCCCTTCTCATTGCACCCGAAGCAAATTATGTGGTCCTTTGACTTCACATCGGTGGAGGTGCTTGCTAGGTTGACCACTTCCAAGACCTCTTTTTCTTCTTCACTTGTCTTGGAATTTTCTTCAATTCTTGAGGATGTAGATGATATCTCATCTTCCTTTTCCTCCTCGAATGTTGAGTGTGACTCAACTTTCGTTTGCTCCTCCTCAACTTGAGCAATTAAACTCATCTCCTTGGGTTCTTCTTTTTGTGTAGGTTTAGGTTCTTCCCGTAGAATCTTCACCTTGCTCCACAAATCATGGGCGTTCTTATATTCACCTACACCAATTATCACATTAGACGACAATATATCTATTAAGATTGATATTACCTTTGAGTTTGCCTTCGAACGTGAGGTTTCCTCTTCCGTCCAATGTCGTGGTCGGAGTCTTTTTCCCTTCTTGTCTATTGGGACTTCGAACGGGTCGTTGATCACCATCATGGTATCCCAATCCGTGTTGAAGAAGACTTCCATCTTCATCATCCAAAATGTGATGTCCCCAAGGCTTTCTCCTTCAAACTTTGGAGGTGCTATCAAGTCGGCCATCTTCTTGCTTCCTCGGCGAGTAGTCTGAAGGAGAGCGTCCTAGCTCTGATACCACTTGTAGGGGATCAGTGGTTGGCTTAAAGGGGGGTTGGATAGACAGCGCCCCCAAATTGATCACTTCTCCTATGATGTTAGCTTGCGCAGTGGAATACAAACAAAACAAACAAGCTAAAGGCTAAAACTAAGAAAGGAAATGCAAACCGCTAACACGTTCGTTTAACGTGGTTCGGAGATTAGGGCTTCTACTCCACGACGTGTCCTTGAGGTGGACGATCCCGATCCGTCGGTGGATTAGCCCCCGGCAAACTCCGGCTATCTCAAGTAGCTCCTTGTGGGTGGAGAAACATCACCACAACACTCACAAACACTTGAAAACAAGTAGACTACTAATTAGGGTTTACCACCATTAATTTAGTCAACTATAACCAAGCTCCCAAGCTTTAGTTATATAGGCAACGGGTTGAAAACCCCGCCTACCAGTTGACTGCCAAAACATGCAGTCGACTGCCCTCTGTGGAAATCGACTGTTACATCCCAACGGCTCAATACCAGTCGATTGCTAAAACTAGCAGTCGACTGATCCACACTGACCGAACGAACAGAAGCATTCTGTTCGCTCCCAGTCGACTGCACCAGTCAACTGCTAAAGCATGCAGTCGACTGTTATAGTAGCGCTACAGTACGCTACAGTAACGCTACAGTAAAATCCTAAAACTATGATTTTACTCTGAGTACAATCTCTCGTGCACTCGTACCCTCACCCTTATGACTCACTTGATGCTTCTTTGCAGCCTTAACCTCTTGCCTTCAAGTCTACTTCCTTTGGCTCTCGTCCCTCGGATGCATTCAAGCTCGCGGCTCGTCCCCAATGCCATCCTTCGCGTATGCCTCGAAGTCGCTTCCCTCGGCCCTTGTCCTCGCTGCCTTGTCCACGGTCCCTTGGATGCTCCATCCTTCACCAGACCCGAAGCCGTTAACCTGAGTCACATGTGTATCCTGCAGTCCTGCACAACTCAAGTACACATATCAAATAACAATGGTGAACCTAACTTAAACCCTTTGCCCAAACACTAAAACACATGGTCTCACGGACCATTGGGATTGCTCCAACATTAAGGATCTAACATAGGGTAGACTTTTGAATGATGTTAAGCTTGATAACTATAAGATAGTGAGCTATGAGAGATTGTGCAATTTGTAATATTTTGATTCACACTTTTAGATTATATATAGGCTTTATTAAGAGCCCTTGACATATGCTTTGTTGGAAGATTGTTAGTGTAATCATCCTCGAGTCAAGGTTGACTAGTTTGACTATATAAGCTCGAGTGGATTCGAGCTTAAATTTTGTTATTTAGACAATATGTGAGAAGAAGTCAAGTAGGTCAAGGTTGACCGGATACTTAAAAATATGTTAGAGGAAAGTCCAAGTGGGTCAAGGAGGATATCACATTGGCAAAGAAAAGCCCTAACTGAGATTAGGCAGGGTGGAAGTCTACCAAGTGACTAGTCCTAACTGTGATTAGGTAAAGAAAAGTCTAAGTGGGTTAAGGAAGATCACACGTTGGCAAAGAAAATTCCTACCTGAGGTTAGGAAGGGTGGAAGTCTACCGAGTGACTAGTCCTAACTGCGATTAGGTAAAAGAAAATTCAAGTGAATCAAGGATGATCACACGTTGGCAAAGGAAAGCCTTAACTGATGTTAGACAGAGTGGAAGTCTACCGATGACTAGTCCTAACTGTGGTTAGGTAAAAAAAAATCCAAGTGGGTCAAGAAGGACCTCACTTGGTAATCGGAAGTCCAACGAGAGGTTGACAAAAAGAAAGTCCAAGTGGGTCAAGAGTTGACTGGACACTTGGTGGGAAAGACTCAATAGGTCACAGTTGACCGAATATTGGTCAAGGAAACCCTAGACTTGGATAGAGTTGAGGTTAGGCAATCGATTAGGGTAATCTATTGGCCTTAACCTAATCGATTAGGGTTGTTTCATGATTGAACAAAAGATGCCTGATTCGATTACGAAGATGTCCAAATCGATTAGGGTTTACTCGAATCAATTAGGAGGATTCCTAATCAATTAGCAGCTACGCAAAGACGAAATCGCAAAAGACTGTGAATCAATTAAGGAAATCGATTAAGGCTTGACTAATCAATTAGAGCATTTGCCATGAAAAAATAGAGAGTTTAGGAATCGATTAGGCAATCAATTAGGTTGTTCTCTCTCACGAACAAAAAACTTCTGAATCGATTGAGAAAATTGATTAGAAGTTGCTAAATCGATTAGTATGACTCATCATTCAGTTCAAGTTAAAAAAAAAGGAGCCATTTTGTAGGTTGTTGAAAGGTCGAATGACGTGATAATCGATTAGGGAAAAACCTAATCGATTAGAGTCGTCATGTGAACCCTAGAAAAGGGTTTTCATGATGGTTTGAAGGCAAATCTCTCACAATGCTCACACATTTCTTTGTCGATGGTTCTTGGAGGATTCAAAGTGAAGTGCTATTACATTTTCGAGTCAATAAGTGGCCAACCAAAGTTATAAGAGAGCAAGCAAATCAAGGTTGATAATTGTAATCATTTTCGATTTCTTGTATAACCTAGTTTATAGTTCTTGTATTTTTTTTTTATTGTGAGTTTGTACGAAACTTCTTCACCTCCAGAAAGGAGGTTTCATAGTGCATCTATGAATGGGGAGGGTGGACCCTTAGATTAATTACCTCAAGGAGGTGAATACTAAGTAAAATCCAATGAGTTAACGATTGCTTGAAGTTTCTAATGCAACAAATTTTCAAGAAGAGGTCGAAGCTAATCCCCCCCCCCTCCCCCTATTTTGTTCCCAAAGTGTCCTAACAAGTGGTATCAGAGCGAGACCACACTTCATTAGACTAATCTCTGGAAGAAGCAAGAGCTAGATGAAGAAGAATAAGTTGAAGATTTAAGCCCTACGTTTAACAAGTCAAAAGACTAATCATCAAGGGAGCTCAAGTTCAAAATGGAGTTTAGAGATAGATTTGGATATGATATCAGAGCACCTCCACCATTTGGATTGGGAAGCTTTGATCTTTGAAAATCAAGGATTGAAAATTTCTTCATAATAAAGATAGAACAATAGTTTACTCTAATGGAGGGTTTTGAAGTTCCAAGAAATTCAAAGAGCAAATGGAGTGAGGAGAAAATCAAGAGATATGAGGCTAATGAAAAAGTAACTAAATTGTTAGTTAATTTATTGCCAAGCACCATCTTGAGCAAAATTGGAAAATATCAAGATGTCAAAGAGTTATGGAGCAAGTTAGCAAAACTTCATAAAGATTCATCCTCAACGGAATGCAATGACAAATTCAAAGAGGGAAACTCTTTGTTTCATATGCATGAGGATCCGAAGGTTGAGAGGTACTCAACATCCAAGAATGAAATTGTAGAGGCGCCCACTTTAAAGATTGAGGGGGGAGCGTAGTTCATCAACACTGAAACAGAAAGAAGCCTTTACATCCGGATCTAATGGAGAGTCATGTGCCACCCTTACGAGTAAAGAAGGTAAAATCATTTCAATTTGTAAAAATAAAAATCATATTATATGCTTTGAGTGTAGAGAGAATGGACACTACAAGAGCAAGTGTCTAAAATTGATCAAGAAGAAGACTCAAATGACTCTCAAGATAAAGGAGAAGCCAAAAGAAATCGACTCCATGATATAAAAGGGTAAGGAGCAAATTGTGTGCTTCTCTTGCAATCAAAAGGGGCATTATCGAAATTAATGTCCAAAGGAAAAGAATCCAACCAAGAGCAAAGGAGTGAACTCAAATCAATAGGAAGCTTCCAAGAACAAAACTAAGGTACAATTAATTAATGATACTTATTTAAATCATGATAAAAAGCATGCTAAAAATGATTTTTATCATCTTAATGCTATCTATCATGAAAATAGAAAGCATAAAAATCCTAAGGAAAATTATAAATTATTTCTTACTAGAATGACCTGACCCAAGTATAGTAAGGTAAAGAACCATTTAGGCAAAAACCCTAAGGAAATTAGAAATATGCCTAAAAAGAAAAGTGTCCAAGAAAATAATAAAACATCAAACTTTGAGGAGTTTAGGAAAGAAAATCAAGTCTTGAAGTCAAAACTTGAAAAATTAGAAAAGACCCGTAGGAAAATGATGAATAATGTCAAAGGGTTAAAAAAGCAAAACCTAAGTCAAAATAGGTAAGAGTCATTCAATTGCAAAAAGGGTTTGAGATACAAACATAAGTCCAAGGAAAAGATGGTCGCATACCATAAAGTTTCATATAATTATGAAACTAATCCTAGGTATAAGAATTAAACCAAGGTTACAAGGGAAGTTATCTCTAGAGTTGACCTTGAGTAGACTAGCGTGACTGAGGCTTCTAAGAAGCTTAGGAAAGTCATTAGGAAGGTCCCTAAGGAAGTTATCCCTAATGAGTACCTAGAACACTCAAGAAGCACTAATAGATTTTGAATTCCTAATAGTGTGCTCTCTACACCCTAGATGAGTTTAGAAAGTATCAAATCTAATTGAAAAGGTGGTTAACTCAACTGTGATGAAGTTGACACTTTGGAACATTTTTAAGGTAGTGTGGCACCTTGAAAATGAAGAGTTAACTTTTACTCTTAAAGTGTAAAAGTGTGTAAATAAATTTGAGGAATTGATGATTAAATTTGCACAAATAGGTTAGAATTCAAAGAAATACCAAATTGAGATTTTGATAATTTCTTAGGTAGAAAAGGGCAACTTAAGTTTATTTTTAGACTTAGTGATAAGTTAATGATACCTAAATAGAAAATCTAGGATATTCTCTTTGTGCCACCTCTACAAGTAAAGAAGGTAAAATAATTTCAATTTGTAAAAATAAAAATCATATTATATGCTTTGAGTATAGGGAGAATGGACACTACAAGAGCAAGTATCCAAAATTGATCAAGAAGAAGACTCAAATGACTCTCAAGTTAAAGGAGAAGCCAAAAAAGGTCGACTCCATAATATGAAAGGGCAAGGAGCACATTGTGTGCTTCTCTTGTAATCAAAAGGAGCATTATTCAGTTAGTTGGATGCTTAGCTAATGGTTAATTAGTAGATTTATATGGGTGGATTGTTGAAACTGATTTGATATCAAATTGGGTTGATTAGAAATTGATCATGATGAATTTGATTGAATCATTAGATGAATTAACAAGAGATTAATTTGATTATTTTGTTATCCATGTTCATGGTTGATAGTAGCATTCGTGTGATCATTGATTGGATTGTTGGATCAGTTCGTATTAGGATATTTTAAGCATGTTAACAAGGATGGTTATCATATTAGGTTGGATTAGTTTATAAGGAGATTAGCTTGAAGGATTAAACATAATCTACTGAAGATGATGAATTAGTTAGGGTTAAACTAACTTAACTCTAGTGTCAATTGTGAATTGTATTAGTAAGACCTAAGCATTAATTGATGGTTAATCAAAGATCATGTTCGATTAGGGTTACCCTAATTAGTTTGTGAATTTTATTTAGCTATTTAATTCAAATGAAATTATCTAAATAAAATATATTGATGTAGGACTTTGTTTCGAGATGAGCGTCTCTACATGAGATTGGTTCGCACAATCGACAGATAAAGGCGGTATTTCTTCCTTGGCCTCTTTAGTTCATTGAACTTAGTGCATAGTTATTTTTAATTAATTGATTAGGCTACTTTATCTTAAAGCTGTTTATTTTTATCCTGCTTGATATTTATCTACTTGACCTTAGAAATGATCTAGTTATTTCATATACAGTCTTAGTTTTGAATATTTATACTTTGTTATGTATACACATATAGAGTGTACTATAGGGAATATTTTGTTGACTGAAATAACATGTTGACTATGCATATGATGTTGAGTGTACCCATGTTTGGTATGTGCTATAAGAGTTACCATGTTAACTGTCCATTTGTATGTTCGGTGAGCACACGTGTCTAGTGTGATTATTGGAGGTTTTATGTGGATTATACCTATGTTATGGTGTGCATACGTGTCTGGTATGACTATTCATGTTGATTATACTTATGTGGTAGGATGCATACGTGTCTGGTGTATAATATATGTGTTGTTATTTATTGATTAGTAGACCCCTATTGGATCTACCCATACTTATAGATTTAGGTGTGTAATGGATCATGTACTGGAGGTACTTATGTTTGTGGTGTTGTTGCATTGATAATGACTGTGTCAATATTATGATTATTTACATTGTTCATCATTGCACTACATGCTGACAACTATTACTCCCTTGTGGTATGAGCATGCTGATGACCATTGCTGTCTTGTTGTATGAGCTAATCATCAATCATGTATGCTGCCCGCTCAGCCACTCAAGGATAGTGGTAGTTGGAGTTGAGTCTAGCTTGTCCTGTCGTGCCACCCAGCCACTCAGGGGTAGTGATATCGGGTATCGGGTATTGTGAGCAGTCATGGACCCCGTTGCTATGTAGGAAGACAACTACTTAGCGAATTGTTTGCTCCAGTCACTCTAGAGTAGTGGTATCTGAAGGGTAATACAGTTGCCATTGTCCCGACCTCTCGGCCACACAGGGGTCATGATGTCTTGAGGGATGGGTGGAAGTGACCATATTGCATGCATGTGATATGTATATAATGTGCGGTGCATCTCTTGGAGATATATTTACATACATATCTAGTAGCTACATGTGATTGTGATATGTTGCATTTGCTTGAGATATAATTATTGCATATGATTGTCATGATTCATACATGTGCATTTATTATATATGTATATGTTGTCATTTATAGTATGTGTATTTATTATGTCAGTTATGATTATATACATTTATTATGTCAATTGTGATTATGTGCATTTATTATGGCAGTTATGGTTATGTGCATTAATTACGTCATATATGATCATGTTCTTATTTCCTTACAAAGACAGTATACGTTGATCTTCATATTTTATATTGACCATGCACTGTCTATGTCTATTACCCCGCTGAGTTACCCAGACTTACTACCCTTTGTATTGGTTTCCTTTCGTCAAGGAGCAAGTAAAGGATTTATGGAGTCACCTGGAGATCATGTCTGTCTGTCCCATGTTACATTGAGTGTCTTCTTCCATTATTTCTTTCACTCGCTTTATTGGTTTTGGACTTGTACATGTAATATACATCTTTTGTGTGAATTTCTGGACATGTGGCATCTTTTTATTTTGATTATGTACTTGTTGTGTTTAAGTCATGTCGACACGTAATTTATCATTTTGGATATATTGTGTGGCTTTCCTATGTCTTCCGTTGTATTCTTGTTATAGCCGTGTAGGTTGTTTATTATTTTGTTTTATATTCCAGCTATGTGGGCTATGTATACAACTACGTGGTTGTTGATTCAACCTTATGGGCTGCATATTAAACTGTGTAGTTGTGTTTTATTTCCAATCGTGTGGGTTGTAAGTTATTATACTTGTACAACTAGGTGACTATATATCCAGGTTTAATTTGTCACTGTTACCGGAGGTACTATTCGTTTGTCGGGCAGGGACTCCTCTGGGGCATGGCATACCTTGTATGCATCATTCAATTCAAAGTATATGGAATCTAAAACATGGAGAGTTAAAGCTATTATAATTCATCCAAACATGAACTCAACACACAATCAAATGATTAAACCAACAAATCAAGACATCAAAGAGAGAAAACCAATCCGGGTATGCAAGTGATGGAAAAGGGGCTTTGGTTGAGACTTCATATATGATGTGCTGTGGAAGAAGGATCGCCACTGGTAGGAGAAGGAGATAGCTAGATTGAATTGTTGATTAGTGGTAGAGCCTCGGATCCAAGAGCTCCCAAGGTGGTGCTCCCTCTCCCAATCGGAATAAGATGAAGAAGGTGGTGGCCAAAAGATGTTGACGATGAAGCTCCTAGCGTCGAGTGTGAAGGGATGAAGGGAATGTGGCAGAACCTCTCCCAATTGGGAGAAGGTGAGGATAGTGGGGGAAGAAAGAAGAGGATGGTCGATGGCGATAGCGATGAAAGAGGAAGTCACCGGCCTTGGTGAATTACCAATGGAGAAGGGTGGCGTCGAGAGGTGGAGTAGCAATCACAAGAGAAAGCTCTGTTTTTGACGAAGGCTCCCTTTTATAATGTAGCTTCTCTTTTGAAGTTGATCTTAGATCTGAACGGATGGTCAGAAACTCTCAAGATTTTGATCAATGACTGGATCAGATCTAGATCAAAAGCTCTAGATCTTGATCAATGGTGATGATCTATTTTCCCTTGAGCTTGGATGGATCAGATCATGATGGATGGCTCAAATCTCCTTAGATCTTGGATGGACGATCTAAATTGCTCCAGAGCTTGATGAGAACTCATTTAAACATAAAATTAAACTCAATTTGGATCGATCCGGCTTGAATCTATAGCCCTTTTAATCACCTACAAAGAATATATCCAAATATACAAATACCGTAAATATGATATAATTTACAATTAAGCCCAAAAATACATACAACTCGTGAAATATGATATAATCGTAAATTTATCACACGAAAAGGTCAAAAGGTATGGATATAGGAGTCAAAATATTATGATGAAATGACAGTTATCATAGTTCGATCAGAGTCGAACTCTCCTACTCTAATACCAATTGTAGGATCGATGTGCATCGATAGAGGGAGTGAATATCGACTTATCGCTTTCTTAATTTCGTTGTTTGTTCTTTCGTTCATTCTATCAAAATTGTTAGTATGCAGCGAAATAACAATAAATAAATACAGAAAGACGCAAATGATTTTTATTTGGTTCCTTATCCCCCAGAATCAATATGTCCAAGGCCTATCCACTCAAGCACAAATCCGATCTCCTTTTCATAAGTTATTTACTTATTTATTACCTTCGATTTTGTTGATGTTATTTTTTTTTTACTTTAATTTGAAACTACGTGAACGCATTTTAAGAAAGAAGTATACCTTTTAGTAAAATATAAAGTATGAGTAATACCCTTTAATAAAATAACAAAGTATGATGCATAATTTTTTTATAAAAAATTAAACATGCTTTTTTTGATAAATTACCATTTTAAAATTCTAGATGGTAATATATAATTTATTAAACTATAAGTAAAATGAAAAACTTTTCTCAACTTTCAGAGGTAAAATTTAATTTTTCACAAAATTATAATATCTAAAAATACTTAAATGTAAAAATATTATATCTAAGGAACCTTCAACGCCTATTCGGATGTTAATGCATGATAAATAGCATAAATTTTACAGATGAATGTCCAGTAAACGGATCAAGATGAAGGAATGAAATTTTAAAAAATATATATACTATTTTTTTAAGTTGATGCTAAGTATCCAAAGTTTCGAACCAATTAATACTAGAAGTGACCAATCCGATCTTAAAAAATTTCTCACAAATCATCATAATAAATCAAAAAAACACTCGTAGAAACTCATCCAAACTGTCAACCTTCCAAGCCCATTTCTCAGGGAAAGAAATATACTGTTTGAATTATACGACTGTCTACAGCAGCTCAAAATCAGATAGAATTCTACACGGTTATGTAAAAGGTAAAAGGTACATGGTATAATGAAGGTAAATACAATGGAAGTCGATTAATGGGACAACA
This sequence comes from Zingiber officinale, assembly GCF_018446385.1. Classification (NCBI taxonomy): domain Eukaryota; kingdom Viridiplantae; phylum Streptophyta; class Magnoliopsida; order Zingiberales; family Zingiberaceae; genus Zingiber; species Zingiber officinale. Next base: position 44,168,708 of record NC_055992.1, on the reverse strand, counting down.
ACAGCAGCATCTCATATTTCCTTTCACTTCTTAACTATGTTATATAGCATTAGAAGAAACTAAAACTATCAATAAAGAATTAGTGTGAATTTCTTGCTTTGCTAGACATCTGTGCCTCCACTCAGTCAATGTTACGCAACCTCTTCTATATGTTCTTCTATGTAATCAACTCTGGAAAAAACAAAATCTGCATCGTTGTGTAACAGAAGAACTGGCTGATAACTGACTAGGGGCGGAGCTATTGTAACTGTTTGTATACTCGCCTAATGAAATTACCCTCGCGCATTATAGAGAAATAATGGCGACTCTTTAAACTTGAGGCCTTGAATGGAGGTGAGAAATCCACTTATCATTTTTTCCTTTTTGTTAAATTTCGTACGCGATGTTCCCATTCTCGATCTTCCTTGACAGCTTTATTCCAGCGTGCCTTGAAGGTTTCAAGCTCAGATGTTGACTGCCTTCTGATCTGCAATTTTCGCAACAATAGCAAGAAAATGTCAGGCAAGATTATTTAGTCTGATTATGTGGAGTTGGTTCCATTATAGAACTTTTCTAAGCAAGGCTACATCACTAGTAATTTCCACAATTCACTTGGAGAAGAAATTAACATCCAGTATTCTAGCTCATGACAACCAGAAGAATTCTTACATGGGTTCGTAAGTCCAAGGATCTTGGGTTTTTCACCTGGAAAGAAGGGAGGATCAGTGACTTCCATAAATTGACATATTGCATGAAAATAAAATATCTAGGTTTCAATTTTCAAAATTGAACTTTAGCAAAACATTCTAGATGGTATGGAAAGATAAGATTTTCTATAGTTTCTTTATTCAATTTACGTAAAAAAAAAACTATTACTTTGACAAGCAATGTCTTACTCGATCTTTCAGCAGGTAAGCATGACCAGAATAGCTTGGCGCATTCTCCTTTTTAAACTAGTAAGCTCACCGAATTATCAGCAATCATTCAGAATGTTCATATTTAACTATTTTCCATCTTGAGTGACCAAGCTTCTGTATGGTTGCAAGAAATTATGAGAAATATTCTAGCTCTAGGGACCTTTACAGTAAAAAAAGGTAATTACTTTTGCACTTGTTTGATCTCTCATATTTCTTCATTCTCTAGATGCGTCCTTATATGTACAATGTATCTTCGAATTAGAGATGAAGAAAATTTTGTTGGTTTCTGGATTATGTAGCATCACATCACAGTAGGCCAATCTGTGGGTTGTGGGCCCAATTAGAATAGCTATGAACCAATTGCAGAAAAATCCTATTCTAAGTTTTTCCCAACATGATTTCGGGTGGTGACGGCTAGAAAAGGAATCGGTGTAATTTTTCTTCAGTAGCAATGTTCTAGATGAGGTTGTGATAAACCATATTTCATGTGGAAAGAAGGTTTTCTGCTTAAGAAGATCTTTCGATATCTCAGAAGTGCTAAATGTGAGGCTTGCATTATTTTATACATCAATATTGACAGAGAAGTCTAAGGTTATGATATCCTGGGCAATAATTCCGCTAAGGTTGTTTGGCATCTATTTTAGACATTTCACGAGCATATTTGCATATAGTTCTAGCGTATTCATCCATTTTTATCACTTTAGTTCGAGAGATTGCTCTTTTGTGTTTATTGTTGACAGGGCACAAAGATCTTGGTTGTTGGACGCATTCGAAGACGAAAAGTCTCGGTCCAACATCTAGCACAGGTTACCCATGGTCCATACCACGGCCGAGCACCATACATAGAGGCAAGGCACGAAAACGAAACGAAAGTGGAGTGTCCAGGGGCTGACACGGGCAAGTCGTGCCACCCAACACGAGCATACCATGCCACCAAGCACGACCGTGCTAACCGCTGCTTTCTTGGAGTTAGGTTTAGGAGCCAACACGACCACTCTAACACAGTCATGGCCCACCGACTCGAATTTGCCCTAAATGTTTGGACTTCGTTAAAGACTGAATCACCTTCAAAATCTATAAAAGGAACCCAAGGCCTCCAGCCAAAGGATTATCGAAGACACGACGGTTTGTGACAGAAACCCAAGTTGGGAGAGTTGTCGTACAAGGAGTGGAGACTTCGTCACCACCCAGAGTAATTGGAGTTTAACCGAAGATGACTTTTTGCTCTTTTCTAAACTCGACTCTTATGTCTTCATTTTGTAACTCCATCATGGAGTAGTCTCCCTAATTTTAGGATTAGAGAGTCACTTGATGATTTGTTGGATGAGTTTAATGCATTGATCCTCATTTTGTCTATGACGTGTTTATCGATTGGTTTTCGGTCGTTTCACTCCATCCATCGTTTGTTGATGGATTCAACTGGATAGTAACCTCGCCAGAATAGGCCTAGAGGTGAACCCAAGCTGTTATCATTGCATACAAACATACGATCGGATCAATAGAAAGAGGGGGTCATACTTATTAGTGAACCCTAATTTCCACCTCTAAAACCAACTTGAGAGCTCGTTTACGAGTAGTAGGTACGAGATCAAGTCTGGATCTCCGGAGTGATAGAAGAAGGTCGGTAAGGGTTGCCTACGAAAGTAGATTGAGTATCACAAAGTAGGGTAGCATCTAGAAGTTTGTGTAGCTCTAATGATTCAAGTATTCCCTAAAAGTTATCTCTAGCAAGACTATCTCGAAAGTGATTCTCTCTTGAGACTTTCACGATTTGTCAGAGCTTAAAGGGTCTACCATAATCCATTTTCTGAGTTGCGCTTAGGAAGGACACATCGATGTCTTCGTTCTTTTCTTTACCTAATAGGCACATCAATTATCCTAGGATGAATCCCTTCATAATCATACGTTGAGATAAGAGGACTTATATTCACCGACATTCATCATAGTGAAACCAAAAACCTAGAATTGCCTTCCTAAACAGTTTTCTCAACCGTTTCTCTCAATCACTTTTGGTTTTTTGCCACAACGCATTCAATTTTTGATTCTCTAGATAATATGTTTCACGAGCATTGTGTTACTCAACACCCAGTCCCAGTGGACGATAATTTTTATTACTTGACGACACCGTGCACCTGTGGTATAACACGCATCAAGTTTTTGGCATCATTACCGAGATTGAGCCTTTGTTGATATCGAATCTTATTCGCAACTTCATTAATCTCGATCTTTTCTTCTCTTCTTTTACTATGTTTACTGTGATTTTCTGTTTCTTCCTTTTACATGTGGGCGATCTCTTTTATGTGAAAATCTGCTAGATCAAATGTCGTTCTTGATCTAGACCCTGAGATAGAGAGGATTTACCGCACTAGAAGGAACCTGCAGAAACAGTTGGAGGCACAACCGACACCGATCATGATCACCAACAACAACCTACCTCTAAAGGACTATGTTGCACCTAATGGGAGAGGATTGAGGTCCAACATCAAGTAGCCACCAATAGAAGCAAATAACTTCGAACTAAAGCCTTCACTGATAAACATGGTCCAACAACATCAATTTGGAGGCTTGCCCACTAATAATCGGAATCTGCATCTTCAGGTATTTCTAGAATTTTATGACTTTTAAATCTAATGGAGCTTCTGCAGACAGCACCGAATTGCAATTGTTCCCATTCACACTGAAAGACAAGACGAGGGCATGGCTACATTTCATGCCCACAGGGAGCATTACAACATGAGAGCAGATGGAGCAGCGTTTTCTCGACAAGTTCTTCCCTCCCAGCAAGATCGCACACCTTAGGAACCTGATCACAAGTTTTGCACAGGACAGATAGTTTTTGTTCGAGACATGGGACAGATTCAAGGGACTCCTACAACACAACGGTACCCTCACCACGGACTAGAGAAATGGTTAATGATACACACGTTTTATAATAGAATAACCTATTCTGTCAGGGTTTCATTAGACTCAGCTACTGGGGCAACAAGACACTTGACGAGGCCTACGACATCATCGAGAATGTAACAATGAATCGTCATCAATGGATCATCGAAAGAGGTAATCCAATAGAGTACAAGTACGGGGTTAGTGCTCTTGACCTAATTTCTACAAAGATGGATACTCTCTTGAAAATGTTAGATTTTCTTACTGTTAATGACGTAAACATTGCTGAGATTTGTGGCACAGCAGGGCACATGGCCGTGAACTGTCAAGTGGGGATCGCACCTTCATGGAGAATTTAGATGGAGCATGTGGACGCAATCAATAGCTATATAACCAAAGGATGAACAATCCATACTCCAACACCTACCACCCTGGTTGGAGAAATCATACTAACTTCTCCTATAGAAACAATCAAGAGAACAATGAACAAGGAAATTACTGATCCCCGCCTGGATTCCAGCAACCACAGAAGTCCGACTCGAAGATATTAGTGGAGAACTTCGTCACAACTCAAATTAAGTAAAACGAGAAATTCAAGCAAATGCACCTAGACACATGGAGAGTCCTCAAACACATGAATAGTAAGATAAACGATTTGTGGATTCATACTAAATTTTTGGAAACTTAATTTGCGCAAATCACAAGCACCTCTTCAAAAGCCCCAAAGATAATATCAAAACAAGCATAGATGAACCCAGTAGAACATTGCAACACCCTTACCTTAAGGAGCAGTAAAACATTGGACGGCCAAAAGGAAAACAATAAGGGAGATACTGTGAATAAGGGAACCCGCACTTCGTCCATCATTGAGGAACACGAAGATTACCGTGGTTCCTCCTTTCTTAGAAACAACATGAGGGTTTGTGACACAAACCCAAGCTGGGAGAGCCGTCGTATAAGGAGTGGAGATTTTGCTGCCGCCCAGAGCGATTGGAGTTCAACTGAAGACGACTTTCTGTTCTTTTGTAAACTAACTCTTATGTCTTCGTTTGGTAACTCCATCACGGAGTAGTCTCTCTCTTTTAGGATTAGGGAGTAACTTGAGAGTAACTTGATGATTTGATGGATGAGTTTAATGTATTGATCCTCATTTTGTCGATGACCCATGTGTTTATTGATTGGTTTTAGTTCGTTTCACTCTATCCATCATTTGTTGTTGGATTCGACTAGATAGTAACTTAGACCAAGAGGTGAACCAAGTTGTTGGCATTGCATATAAATATACGATAGAATCAATAGAGAGGGGGGCGTACTTATCAACGAATCCTAATCTCCGACCTCTAAAACCAACTTGAGAGCTCATCTACGAGTATTAGGTAGGCATCCCGTGTAACGGACAGTATCAAGCCCAGATCACCGTAGTGACGGAAGAAGGTTGATAAGGGTCTCACGAAATAAGGTAGCGTCTAGAAGTTCGTGGGGCTCTAGTGATAGGAATATTCCCTAAAAGCGATCTCTAGCACGACTACCTCGAAAGTAATTTTCTCTCACGATTTGTCACATTGCTTAAAGGGTCTACCTAATCCACTTTATGAGTTGCGATTAGGGAGGACACATTGGTGTCTTCGTTCTTTTCTTTACCTCATAGACACATCAATTACCCTAGGACAAATCCCTTCATAATCATACGTTGAGATAAGAGGACTTACATTCGTCGACATTCATCATAGTGAAACTAAAGCTCTAGAATTGTCTTCCTAAATATTTTTTCTCAACCGTTTTCGATCACTTTCGGTTCTTCGCTACAACGCATTCAATTTCTGATTATCTAGATAATTTGTTTCACATGCATTTTGGTACTCAACACGTAGTCCCGAACAATAATTTGTATTACTTGACGACACCATGAACTTGCAGTATGACACACATCAACAGAATAGCTAAAAAAGAGGAAAATAAGAGATCTTATCCAAATAAGATGTATTAAAGATAAATATAATAGAATATTATTAACTAATGAGGGGATACAAGAACAATAAAGATATATTTTCATCAACTTTTTAATGAAGGTTTAAGTAATCAACTTAATTTAGGTAATTCAAGTAGGTCAAATGAGTATAAAAATTTATATTTTTATTATAAAATTATAACTTTAGAAATAGAACAAGTTTTAAATCAATAGAGGTATGAAAGTGTCTAGAGAAATAAGGTATTAAATGACTTATAAAATTATTCAACCTAATATTGAAAATGAAAAAAATGTTTGATGAATGGGAAGTAAGTACTGTAGTTCTCTTATATAAAAAGAAAGGAGATGTACAAAATTGTACAAACTATAAGGTTATTAAACTAATAAGTCATATTATGAAACTTTTGAAAAGAGTAATAGAAAAAAGATTAAGATAGAAGATCACGGTGACCTAAAATTAATTTAAATTCCTATTTGGAAGGTCGACAATAGAAGTTATACATCTTCTTAGGCAATTAATTGAAAACTATCGGGAATAAAAGCAAGACTTAGTATTCGTCAACTTAGAAAAAGTTTATAATAAAATTATATAAAGTATTCTAGAAAAGAAAGTGTTAGCATAACGTATATTGAACTAATTAAGAATATATATAAGGATATAATGAAAAGAACGAAGACTTAAAGTGTATTAACTGAAATATTTCCCTATAAAGATATGATTACATTAAGGATCAACTCTAAATCCTTACCTTTTTAAACTGATCATGGACAAACTCCCTATACACATCTAAGACACGGTACCATGGTGCATGTTATTTGCAGATGATATTATTTTACCAGATACACGAAGGAGTAAATGTTAAACTTGAACCTTAATGAAAAAACTAGAAGTAAAAAGTTTTAGACTTAGCAGAATAAAAACAGAATATATAGAAATTAAGTTTAACAATATTAGATATAATGAGATAATTGTTAAGATAGAAAATGATGAATTGTCTGTAAATGAGAGTTTTAAGTATTTATGATTAATTTTGCGAAAGGATAAAGGGATTGAGAAACATGTATTATATAGAATACAAGCAGATGATTAAAATATAGGACAGCGTTAAGTTTTTTTTTTTAATCATAAAGTACTTGAAGGAAAGTTTTACAAAACGACGATTAGACATGCTATGTTTTATGGAGTTGAATATTGAATTATGACTAAAGTACAAGTAGAAGATGAGAGTTGAAAAGATAATGATGTTAAACTATATGTGCGTACATACGAGGATAGACAGGATAAAAAATAAGAATATTAGAGAGAAAGTTGGTGTTACACCTTGAGGAAAATTTCCAAAGACAAGTTTAAGATAATACGCGCATGTACTTAGACGATAAATAAATGCTCTATTTAGATAATGAGAAACTATGATAAATATGCATATCAAACAGGGAAGAGAAACACCAAAAAAAAATTAGTTAGCAACAATTAAACAAGATAAAATTTATTTAAATATAAATGATAGGGGTGTAAATGAACCAAGCCGCTCGCGAGCTATTCGAAGCTCGATTCGATAAAATCTTGTTTGAACTCATTTAATGAGGCTCGTTAAGATAAACAAACCAAGCTCAAGCTTCGCAATATTCGGCTCGTTAGCTCGTGAACACGTTCGTTAAACTCATTAAGCAACTTTTAAATAAAAAAAATAATAGTTTTGATATTGAATTTATAGGTTTTACACTCTACTTATGAAAAATATAGACAAATATATTAAATTTATTTATTAAAATAAAATTATAAATTTTAATAATAATATTATAATTTTCTCTAAATATATAATTTAGTTTTTAATGAATATTTAAATTTATGATTTATATTTATTAAGCTCGTTTAGACTCGATAAAAGCTCAAATAAGCTCATGAGCCATGAATATATTCGTTAAATAAAGCTCGAGCTCAGCTCGATTACAAACGAGCCAAACTCAAACATTCAAGAGTTCAACTCGGCTCGGCTCGATTACACCCCTAATAAATGATGATATAATATGAGATAAAATTCAATGGTGTAAAAGAATCCATATAGTCAACCCCACCTAGTGGGATCAGGTTTAGTTGTTGTTGGTATTAGTAGTATATTTTATAAAATTAAGAAGTATATTATATTAAATTTTTTATCTTTCTTAATAATCTATGAAGGGGAGCCTTGGTATAATAGTAAAGTTGTTGTCGTGTGATATAGAAGTCACGGATTCAAATCTCGAAAAATAGTCTTTTGTAAAGCAAGGTTGCGTACAATAAATCCTTCCCCGAACCCCGCATTGACGGAAGCTTCGTGCACCCAGCTACCCTTTTATCTTTCTTAATAATGTGTCTCCTACATCTTTAAAAAAAAAAATTCTCCATTTTTACCTCGTGGATAAATAAAGAGGGGAAAAAGATAGTCATTCTTAAAGAAGTTAAAGTGATTTTTTCCCTCTATTTACCTTAGAAAAGATAAAGGAGAGAAAATTAACAAGGATCAACGAGGTATTTTTGTCCCTATTCATCTTTGTGGATGGATGGATGGAGGGAAAAAAAATTAATAGAGGTAAAACATTAACAAGGAAAAAAATTAATGAATGAAAGTAGAGAAAAGTAAGAAGGGAAAAAATTAACAGGAGAAAGGAATTATCTTTTAAAGAATAAATTGGTCTAAAATCAAAGAAAAAAGGAAATAGTAAAAAAAAACATTAAAAAAAAATAAAAACTGCAAGGTCGCGACTGCCTCTATGACCTCGCGGAGGCGGCCTGACGATGCCAGATGGAATGGAAAAATCCACTCATGCTAGCCAGCATAGCTCGGTATTTAAATCCTTAGGTGGGGCAGTGTTTGGCTAGTTTCCATTGTAATTTTATCACATTTATAAAGACATGGATCTTTTCCCGAGTAGAGTAGGCTTGCATTAGATCATGATAAATTGCATTTGTCTTTTTCATGTGATTGTGTTATTCTACCATATAAGCATTCTACCATAAAAGGTAATCCGGTGCACGAAGCTCTTAGCCAATGCGGAGTCTGGTGAAAGGTACCCAAACTTACTTGCATTGCAAAAGGTTATTCCACGACTCAAACTCGTGACCACTAGGTGACAAAGTAATAACTTTACTGTTACGCCAAATTTTCCCTTCAAAATAAGCATTATACCATATAGCATTATAATAGAGGTGATTCCGCATTTTAAAACATACATGATTTGAGTTTGTGTATCGTCTAAGACAACAACTTCTAATCTCAAAGGCCATGCTAGAATGGTCTCCAATGCCGATAAGTGAGAACCTCAATAAGTAATATTAAAGTCGAGGCTGACAGATTGGAGTAATGCATCTAGGACTTCAGAATGGAAGGAGTGGTCAACACATAAAATAAACAGATAATCAAAAATGGAAGTGACTTCAATAAACACTAATGGTTGTCTATCCAGAAGTTTGATGGGAGGACCAGTTTATCTTTGTAGTGATTGAGGATATCAAATATGCTAATGCAACAAAGCTTATGGGACACTTGACAAAGAGAAGGCCAACACCAGAGAGTGATTAATAGACAATGAAGGCAAAAAAAAATTAGTGTCAGATTATGTCTTTCCAATAACTTTGTTCAATAGTAACCAGTGGGACTATATGACTATAGGACAGGGTGTCATACAGAGATTGAAGGACCATTACATGCCTAACAATGTTATTATCTGAATCCATCTTAAGACTACATATACATATGATAGAAATTTGATGGAGCATTTGAATATATTCCAATGCCTGAATGAAGGAGCTGACAAAGATTAGGGAGAAGATCTAAGATGATGACTTGGTGCAGACATTCATAGTTGTGCAGCTCATTCAATCCCTTTGTAGGCAAGAGAGGCTGCATGAGGTGATGAACAAAGATAATGTTGGTCGAAGGAAATAAAAATTATAGTGTCAAATTTGAATGAAAGTGCACTAGTCACTTGTGCACATCATATCACAATAGCCCAGTTTGTGAGTCAATGAGGCCTAATTACCCAGCTATCTCCAAGCAAAAAATTTTATATTAGGGGTTTTTCAAACATGGTTTTCTGTCATGACAGCAAGAGAAGGGCTTCTACACAACGTTTTGAAGCCTAAGAGATGTCTTGGGATGTTTAGAGGTTGTGAGAGGCCATATTTCTAGTATAAACTAGGGTTTTCTTCACAGACAGCTTTTGATTTCTCCTTAGTGTTAAAGGTAAGGTTTTCATTGGTTTTTTTTCTATTAAGAGAAGGATCTGGTGAAGCTTGAGAAGGCTTTTGTAGAAGGTGACAAAGTGTATTTCATGTACTCATCTCTTATGCCTAACCACATTGATGTGTTCTTGTTCTTTTTGTGTTTTTATGCTACTCTACTGTGGAGATGATTCGACATTTTAGGACTAGATTAGGATCTATAAGTTTTGATTTGAGGTTGTGAACTCTAGCAAGTAGTGCTTTCCAAACCCAACAAGTGGTATCTAGGAACTTATGATCCAACATATTCCATAGCACCAAATATTCTTTTAAAAAATAATACAGTAAAACTTTGTCTAAATCTAGAGTACATCTATCTGAAGAACAGGCGTGTTTTGTACACATTTCTCAAAATCACATCTTGCAACTCTAAAGAAATATTTTATTCCTAATCTACTTCAGTTATCACTCATCATGGAATAGATTGATTTGTCAAAGAGACTTCTTTTCCGATTCCTCTTTCAATAACTTCCACTTTGTGTGTGTTTTTATTTTCAGCATTTCTATCTGTTGTTGGGTATTTATTTATTTTATTATTAAATTTGTTTTGAAGAGGGTATGGTGATGTTTAGTTTCTTTGATTGTCACTGGCATAGGGCAATTCTCCTATCTCAGCTAGTTAATCTAACACTTATTTGCAGGTTTGAATACAGTCAATGCTTCTCTAACCAAGTTGCAAAGAAATGAATCTACATGGTGGTAAATTTCTTTGTTTTTGAATAAATGTTCCTCACATGAAGGATCCATATGCCTGAGCAAACTGGTGGTGAAATAAGAATGCGAGCTCAGCTGATTAATAATAAAAGTGGGAGTTCAACCTTTAGCTATATGCAGCAACTTAACATAAATTTGAGGATCCATAAGTAGATAATATAAATATTTCAAGCACAATGATTAAAAAGAGTGGCACATAACTTTTGCACAAATCAATTGTTAGTATGTTGACCAATATGTTTTAAATAAAACTGAAAGTATGTCGTGCAAGGCTTAGCACCTTTGAAGATCCTCCCAAAGTGGGAATTCCCTTGTGAACAATGAACTCGGTGTCAATTACCCCAACTTTCTTGGTTCGGTCACCCTGAAATTCATAAATCAAATCAACTAAGATCATTTTAGAGTCAGAACCTCAGTAAACTCCATCTCATAGTTCTGCATCAAAATGAAAGAATACAGGTTGAGTAGTTAATTTATTCAAACAAACAGATCCGTAAATAATTAAGGAACTAACTTGTTCATACATTAAAGAAAATGAAGTATGAAATGATTAGTCAACTAGTGAAGTAAAGAAGAAACCACTCTCTGTTCATTTACCTGAGCACAATAACCCAGCTTCATGTCCAAACCCCACCCATGTACCAAATCATTCTGTCAGAACAAATAATACTTCAATACATGCTACAGATCTTAGAAGTGACTTGTCTTCAAGTATCAACCATGATGCCAAATAATTGGGAAAAAAAGTATAAAAATAGCACAGAGGTAGGACCACATCTAATAAGACAATTAACAACTCAATTAACCTTTCTACTAATCTTTTTTCCATTACATTATTTTCAACACAGCAAAAAATCAACAATAGATTCAAGAGGAAAATCAACCTTTCAATTAGTATTTTGTTTTAAAAAAGATATTTTTCTTGATAATATTGATTACGGAAGTATTCAAAAATCTCCTGGCGTGGATGACCATAAAGAAGACAATATAGGTCAATAAGGCAAATTTTATGTGAAAGGTCCATATTACAAAGACAAGGGATGCTGAAAAATTAGGCAGGCCACATAACACTCAAATGAAAATTTTAGATAATTTTGTGATTTCTTTAAAGGTATTGAAAAACATGATAGACCATCTTTAAATGTAATCAAATTAAGGGAATTTGAATCACCAAGACTACATGGAATTCCCAGCTATGTTTGGTGGAGAGGTATTCTTATAAATGCCTAGGATCCATTGAAATTTCAATAAAGAACAGTCGAAACAGACTTATATTGAACAACTTTCTATGTCTGACATCTCAAAAGTTTTGTTAGTATATAGTTAAAAATATATTTTAAAAAAAAAAGCCGGGGATTGTCTTTTAGACATACAATAACAACAACAATCAAGCCTTATCCCACTAAGTGGGGCCGGCAGTTGTCTTATAGACATAATGCAAACAAAATGACCATAGTATCTAAGTCCAAATCAAAATGTGAATGTATTACCTGAATGAGATGCCACACACATTTCCATGCAGCTCGAGAAAAGACAGGAGCCATCCCTTCTATCCATCTGACATGCATAGGATAACCAAATAAGTATAGTACAAACTCAACTTGAGAACAACCCAAGATTCTCTACGCCTGGGCAAGTTACCAATCTTCCTAAAAGAGCAATTCGCAATCATGGTGCTTATTTCCAAGAATAAATATGAGAGGGAGTAATTATTACAAAAGAAGAGGAGCATGGAATAGGTTAGTAATCCAAAAGTATTTTACTTGACTTTTACAGGCAAGAACATTCACATGTAAAGAGTGTTCTAAAAGAAAAGTTTTCCTATTTCTAATTAAAGATAATTTAACAAGGGAAGTGGTTATGAATGGAAAAACAGTTTTAACTTGCAAATTAAATGGTTTATTGATATTGGATATGGATCTTGCTCCAGCTCAGCCATGCCTACGTGGCTTTATTCTAGGTCAACTGTTTATGTATCTGAAGATCTCTAGTTCAAGGACCAACCATACAGACCAGGTCAGCAAGTCGGAATGTTTGAGAATCGAGTGGATGGCATCTGTCAAGCTACCTGAGCTCTCCTTTGACTACTTAGAACTCCCCGAGTCTCCCCTCCAAATGCATGAGACTCCCCAAGATCTCAAAACTCTCCAACTTCTCCTCTGTCGAGCTCCTCTCCGATTTCCCCAAACTCTGCTCTGAGTTCTTGAGGGTGCTTTGGTCATGATTAGTATGACCTTCCATTTTGTCTAGACAATGGCCCCTATTCCAATCATTGTAGGCCAAGACTATACAGCAACATGATCCCTAGCAGATATGGCTCATCCCTAGCTATGGTCTCTCATCTACCTCCGCCTATAAAAACCCATGTATATTTACAGGAAAACATGATCGCAATTCACACACTAGTATTTTTTCTCTTCTCCCTCCGCCTCTTAAGCATCGGAGGGGTTTTGTCGGACAACTTTGGAGCCCTCTAACGCTTTTTCTAATGTGCACAGGTAGGGCATCTTCGACTTTTGTGGGACACCCTCCGCCTTAATAGCATCTACATCACCCAGCCTCTGTGTCATTATCTGCCAGTTCTACATCCAACCTTAGCAGTGGATTTCTACCGCATCACTTATGATTCATATACTAAGATTCAGTTAACATGGTGATGGTACTCCCTGAAATTCCTTACAATCCTTAGGATATTATATTCTTTCATGCACAATACATTGTTGGACAATGCAGAAGTATAGGTATAGGTTTACATAGAGCCAAGGTCAAAAAAGTTGAGTCGTGCTGAATTTTCAATTTATGACTAGAAGATATTGTTTTGATACCATATCACGTCATGCCAATACAATATCAATACTTTTTTAAATATAAAATATATTAATTAAAACATATTTTTATTAGTATTTGATTGTTATAGATGTTTTTTCTAATAATTTGTCTCCACTTTCATCCATACAGAGATTTTGATCAATGTAACAACCCTTAGTCCTTGTTTTTTATTTTGTGAATAGATGGAGCAAAAGAAAACCACGAAAGAGATAGAAATTATCGGAGGAAAAAGCATTAATTCTCAAAAAATTAAAATAATGAAAAAGGGAAAAATTAACACTCTAAACCCTATAAATATCCTAAATGATAAAATAAAAGAAAAGAACCTAACCTCAAAAAGTAAATTTAAAAGAAAAAGAAAAAAAAAAATCAGGCCATGGCTAAGCGAGGTTGTGGCAACCTCACGAATGTCTTCGCGAGGCCACTTCCCCTCATGGCTTTGCTAGTGCCAAAAAGGTATTGGTGTCGGTCCCGTGCCTAAACAGTTAAAATCATTCATTTCGGATGGCACAGGTAGGTGCCTAAATTGTTGCATAGAACATTTGATCATTCGATTAACAATAATGCAAGTTAGTTTCTTGATTCATATAATTTCAATATTTTTCAAGAAGCATCACATATAATATGATACAATTAAATGCATAAACTAATCACCTTAATTGGAAATCTCCATCAAAGACAACCACTCAAGTTCACATTTGTGCAGGATTCCTCATTGCAAAATGGCTATATCTTTATAACCAAGGGAATCACGGATAACAAAGTTTGTAACACACAGCAATATCAATGTTACCATGTCAGTGCATATAGAATCCTAAATACAAATGCACACAAATGATACCAAGCCTTCTTGAAACAAAGTTAATATATCTTTTAGATAGCTGAAATTATCCTTTAGTCAAGTTGCTCGACATTAAAATTCTATTATTCTAAGTTGAGTTTAATTTAAACTTTATCTTATTGCAAAGAAAGTTGACAACACATATATCTTTCTCACTATGAAAAAATCAACCTTAACTTTAAAAAACACAAGGTACCAACCACTTTATTCTAATTCTAACCAAAGCACTATCTTTCTTATTGTTACTTGTTAGCATAACATGTAACAAGTATTCATTTTGGGAGATTGAAATGATATATGAGGAGATTATGTTCATTACTTATTGCAGCAACTTCATCTCCCTAGAATCAAAGGCATGAGGAAAATAAGAACCACACCACAATTTCAGTAAGAGAAAATGCTTGTATGTTAAATATGAGAACCTCTTTGAGTTTTTGAAAAAGAAATATGGAATGCAGCAAACTTCATCACCAGAATGGAATCTAAAGGAACTAGGAAAAGGTACAACACAAAGCTGCAGTTGATGAGTTCAGATTTTGAGTATGTAACAAACATTATGATGCCCATGACACATAGATTACCCGGTGCATGGAGGTCCCTGGCTTTCATCAGAGCACTTTAGACTTCCACGATGGTCGTAAACCCGTCTATGCAAAAAGGGAAAAAAAAAATGATACTGCAACCACAACAATGAAGTCTCTTAAAAAAATAAGGTAGATCACTGTATAAATAACCTGTGAACCTTTGTCATTCTATTTCGGACTGTAATCCGGTGGTGTATATCAACCGAGCGACGAGGATCCAAAGCTGGTTGAGATATTTCCAGACCTTCAGAAGACATTAAATGCAAGTACCTGCATAAGCAATGAAGAGGATAAGTAAATGCATTGTCTTCTGCAAGGAAAAAACATGTAGAAGAAAATTTGAATAGGAGTAGCAATCAGCGTTTCTTAGGTTTCAAAATACACCAGAAACAGAAGAATCTAAAAGCTGACAACAAATAGTAGATATACATTAAAAAGCCAACAAACGATCAATAGTCAGTCTACTGTATTCTTCTACGAATTGTCAAATTCTACTTGAACTATAATCTTAGATTATATGCATGCAACTTCATTTTCAAGTAGTTATCTGCAATGCGAGATCAAGAACCACCATAAAGAAAAGTCAGCTAGAGAGAATTCTCTAGCATCTCGAATAACCTAATCCACTTTTCCACCTATTGCATATCCTATTAGCTACTGTTTGATTGAATTTTTTTTTCCTTTTAGAAAATTTAACTTTGCGGTGAGATCGCTTGGCATCAGTGGGAGTATGCCTTAGTTTGCCTTTGACAACTTGGTTGCCAGTGGTATTAATATACAACCCTATTCAAGTGTAGTTCATTCATTTTTCTGAGGTTCAAGCTATCAGAATGGTAATACAAGGTTGGACCGATGGCTAGAACAAAAAATCATCTCGTGAATACCAAAACTTTAATGTTTAGAATAATCTAACAAACTGAAAAACTTAAATCCTGCTTTAATTCCATCAAGAAATATGGAGCTTAATTTACCTATCAAGGTGGAAATTATCCACTCCTAGGTCTTCATCCCATAAAAAGATGTAGTCATAGACAGATACAACATCTGGATGAAGAAACCTCTTGGCAAACCACCTGCATATACAAAGGGAAATAATATAAATGTTCTTAGGACCTGTTGTTCAGTGAGTCTCACAGGAAATCATCATTTACGAACAAAAACTGAGAAGAAGTCTGTATATTAAGTTGATGTGCAGGTTGAGCACCAAAGATAAATTAAATTATATTGCATAGGAGGAAACAGACATCCTCTTTCTTCAGTGTAACAATAACAATGAGGGCATTACAATATAAAACTAGGAAAAAAAAATAGCAAATTAATTAGCTGTGGTAACAATTTTATCATCAACTTTAAGTTGCAATAATTTCATACAATTGTAACAATTTTATCCTACTGTCAAATTTTTCTCTAATTAATCCAGTGGGATTCCAAAACGTTGCAAAAATTAAAATTGTAACAAATGTATAAGTGATATTATTTGAAATCTTGTGACAAAGAGAACAACACTCATACTCTACAAATTATCACACCTTGATACTAGTCAGATCAGGAAATCTCTCATGTCATTGGTGTCATTCATGCCAATGAGTATCCTGCTTTAACAGACATCAAGATAAATTCAAGTAACATTTCTTATTGTTGATAGCTTATTTCCCTAAAATTTTAATTCAATTAACTAATTTATATAGTGTTATTCTTAATAATAAATAAGATATGTAGAAGAAGATCATAAGATTATATCCATTTTGATATGCATTGAAGTAAAAATAAAAAATAAACATAAATCATTATTAATTCAACTAGCTAATTGATATAAATTTATAAGAAGTAGAAAATATATGTGAAAAATGATCAAGTGAGTATACCAACTTAAATTCACCTCGGCACTCTTTTGTACACTTCAATGTGTACCAAAGTATACCTAGCATCTACACAACATAGTGTTGAAACCGTATTACTTCAATAAAGGGCAAATACCCCAGCATGGAATGATACTTTTAAACTTTGGTATTAATACAACTCAAAGTTGCTAACAAAATTGGTACGAATCCCATCATTTAGGGGAAAAAAGTAATTTTTCCTAAAATAAACATGGCAAAGAAAAGAAACTACAAATTAGAGAGGAACTATGTTTCGGAGAAACTACACAACACACAAAAGCCATTGTTTCTTAGTTGCATTTTTCATAAAAAGGAAAAAAAAAGAACAATTCATACCATTTTGTCTGGTTACGAGCAACTATGTGTAATGCTTTGTCATTCCACTCAAGATCACACCAACCATCCGTATTTCCATCATAGTGGAAGAGTATTATGGAGCAATTTCCTAGTAAAAACTGAGAAATAAAACATTCAAAAATAATACTAGAGTTGTATCAATCAAGAAACAAAGCATTCTATTACATCCCTCTTTTAGATTAAGCAAAAATGTTCTGCATTGGATGCTTACTCTACGAACAGTGGCATCCACATTTTTTTTCTGTGAAATCCCAACAGCCATTGCCAAGAGTGTTGAATAGCTGTGATTAGTGTTCTCCACTGCTATCTAATGCAATCCACTTGGTTAAAATAGTAAGTATAAGAAAATGAAAGTATTTGAAAGAAAAATAACATCACTGAAATGAGTAACATGAAGAACAATAATCTTCATTTAAATAATAACATATTCATGATTAAAATATAAAGTATAGTTGCTTCTAGTTATCATATAAGCTAGGCATATCTAGAAGCCAACAGGGATGTCAGCGTAAAAGAGACTAAATCACAGTAATCTGCTGATAAAATTGGCTTAGAAACAGTATTCCCATGCACAAATATCAAAATATCTTTAATAGGAAAGTCAATGTGTCAATTAACATATTTGCAAGAGCCAACTAAACAGAAGATGGATTATGAACAGTTTACATGGTAGAAACAGAGGTAGTGGTTAGTAATTTTTACAGATCCATAACTCATGGACGGTACTAGAGGCAAATATGGACCAAAATTACAAAGTCACGTGTCGCAACCAAACAGGGAAGCGCATGTCCCGATTGTTTCACTATAAATTGTTCATATGCTCATGCTGGCAGTCCTGCTTAGTATGAGGCACAGCAACTCTTACAAATATAGATCATTCATTGTGTGTCCCCATCAATACAAGACAAACTCAACTGAGTGCAACCAAAATCTCATAACCGCCTACTGGCCATAGAACTGTTCGTAGAATTAATGGAAGGTTCTTTAATATGAAAAATAAAGAAAAGAGGTAAAGAATCAGATCTAAAAAAAAAAAAAACTCTAACAGCCATAAAAGAGATACAGTGAAATTACTCTAGAACCAGAAGAGGAACTCTGCCACAGAGATTTGAACTCCAAATCAGAGGAGGATTCGACGATGCCGTGGGGCAAGCCCTGGAGCACGCTCCTCCACGAACCCTGCCACCCATACCAACACCATCAAGATGCTGAAACGCCAAAACACACGAAACAAAAGAAAGCGCATGACGTTCATACCTTGGAGGCCACGACAGGCTGGGCACGCTGCGCATCCACCTGAGAAGTGAAGAGAAGAGAAAGAAACGGCGCCACCGACATGAGCAAGGGAGGAAGGAGCAAAGCAATGGGGAGTGCAAGTCATACCTTGATGCGCTCGAATTCGAGATTGATGGTGACGACGAGGGCGAGGGCGGTGAACAGGGCGACGAGGCCGAGGGAGGTCCTCCTCTTCATGATCAACGTCAGCGGTGGTCGACGGAGATCAAGCTCTTCTCTTCTGACTTCTGTTTAGGGTTCGTCCCTTCACCGCCATCATCGTCATGCTCCTTTGCCGAGTTTTTTTATTATTTATTAATTTTTCTGTTTTATTTTGATTTTTGGGAGGCGGAGGAGGAGGAGGCGACGATCGGTTCTCGTGTAGCGGGGGGAGGCGCATTGGCTTCGGAATAAGAGAGAGAAGAGAAAAAAGAATGAAAAAACAAAGCGCAATACCAGAAACGACGTCCGTCGCGATTTGGCTTACGAACGGTCGCTGAACCTTGGTCGTGTGTTAGGTCGTGTGCTCAATCGTGAAAGACACTAGTGGGAAGTGCGTACGTCATGAATGAAATAGAATGGAAATACAGGGTTGCTGTACCCGAGTAGGTTACTGGGATTTGAAAGGGGCCCACGGGATAACAGTAGTGCTGATTTCAAATGATGCGGTGGGTGGGTGGAGGGGTGGGTAAATGTTCGGTTCGATTTGCGGGTTATTACCAAAATAAAGCGGGAGGTTGGCGTGCGTTACGCAGCTAAATAGGCCACGTATTATTCCGTGGATTGAGTGCGTTTCTGGCGGAAATAACGAGGGATTGAGATCTTGCAGCGTCAAAGTGGCGGTCGATGTCTGGATCAAGCACCGCCGGCAATTCGTCATTAACAAAAAAAAAAAAACGAAGAAGCGTTTGGTTTGGCGCAGAACTAAAAATAAAAATAGAAGTAGATTTGATAGTAGATTTAAATGGAAATGAGAATAGATTTAATTATTTTAATATTATTATTTTATTTATAAATTCTGATTAAATATGATTTTAATATCATCATTTAATTTGCCAAAGATTTAAAAATATAAATATAATAAATATCATATTTATCCTTAAAATAAATCATAATATTTCTATAAGATAATTATTTTATTTGCCTTTAAAATACACTGGAGTTATTATTTACTATTCTTAATAACTAGAGATCCCTTTAAAATTTATATAGACCATAATTGCGTTAATACCATTGCTTAGTATTATTAACTTACCATTTGAAATGACAGCACAGTAAATATATGATTGCCCTTAAATACTTTCTCTAATGCGAACGGCCATTATGTTGAGAATTATTATCAGCATGAGATAGAGCAGTTTTTTGTCAATTTATTTACAGCGGTTTCTTATACACCTATATACAGCCATAGTGAAACAATTTTGTAGTGTATCAAAATTAGCAAGCAATATGGATATTTGCATTCATAGGCATGTAATCAAATCACATTTTCTTAAAATAATTGTTATTTCAAAAGTGGTTTACTTCTATAAGCAATCATAATTTTATGCCCAAATGAATGTAATTAAATGACAAAATGCTCAACATTCTTCAAATCACAAATTAAATGAGGTATAAGCAACCAACCGTTTTACTTTCTCAAGCAAAAGACATCAACTATATAATGATAATTCTTTAATAGCCATCACAAAACAGTACTGCTATCATAAAATCCAATATAATAACTATCACAAAATCTAGCATAATAGATATCCCTAAGATAGTTTCCACAAAATCCAATAAAATCATCTCAAAACTCAACATCGTCAAAGTAATTTCCATAAAATCCAACATTATTATCTATATATTTAGAAAGGGTACGAGTAGACTAAACATGTAGTTCCTTTGCAACTCCGAAGGAAGATTGAATAACACATTAATCTTGTCCTTATCTACAGTGAATATATTAGCTACTTTGAATATATTACCACTACGAAGGCTAAGGTTTATTAGCTCAACAATCACATCTTTCATTTTTTTCTAAAGCCATTTTTTCCCACAAATCTCTTCTACCATGATATTTGCAATGGTTGCAAAATTTGCATTAAACCATCCATAAAAGCGTGAAATCCACTGTTCATGTCTTGTAGTTGTGTCCCAATATCCAAGTGTATTGTTGTTGATTTTTTTTTCCTTTGCAACTTTATATCCAGCTGTTAATGGTTGTTTTCGTTTTGTAACTGGCTTTGTCACATCGGTGTTGTGTGAAGTAGTTAAGGTTGATTCTGATTTAAAATACACATTATTATCTTCTTCATACTCATTTGAAGAATGGTAGAATGCACCTAGATTTTCACCTCCACTTTCATAATTTTGATCAACTTCCAATTTGCAAATAGCATCTACATACCCTTGAATAACAGCGTCAGTAGCTCTATCCCTTCCATAGACTAATTCAAGTTGATTTAAATAAGGAAATTTGAAATCTCACATTCCTTTTGCCTCTTTGTGAGTTTATACAATATACAATATACATGATTGAAAAAAGCTTAAGGAAATATGAAATGAAAGATTTAAGAGTGTAAAAAATTTTGGACGCTAATATATAAAATTACCTGTAGTAGCTATCAAACCATTACTTTTCACATGCTATTTTTTTCTCCACATCATTCCATTGACATCCACTTTGCCTACACATATCATTAATAATATGAAATCTTGCCTTTAACTACTTGATCTTTGATTCAAGATGAGGTGTAACTTGTTTTGTAAGAGTAGGGATCTTGCTTAGCATTCTCCTATGCACCTCGACCATATACTTGCATTTAAAACCATCATCTGGCTTCCATGAAGGATCATAATGTTGGTGCAGCGGAGACCAGCAAGAGGGGGGTGAATTGCTGAAAACAAAAACAAACTATACCCTCCTCGGATTTTAACTCAGAATTTAAATCAGCAATAAAAAATAACAACTAAATTAAGGAGACAGAAAAAGAAACAGAAACAGAATTTAACATGGTTACAACCAAGGAGGTTGTTAATCCAGGGCGATGAAAAGCTCTACTATCAGAATCTCCTTTAATGTAGGCGGAGAAGCCTTTTTACACTTAGAACGCTCACTTAGTTGCTAGGAATTGAGTACAGATTGATTGCTTGAGTTGTTGTTTCATTCCTAGCTCTAGGGGGCTTTATATAGCTCCTGGAAAGTCTATCCCGAGGGTCCAAGGCGCCTCCAACAAGGTTCAAGGCGCCTCCAGCTCGGTCAGCGGATAAAACTTTATCCGCAATGCAAACGATCAAATCTGACCTGTTGAAGGCGCCTTCAACAGGGTTGAAGGGGCCTTCATGATGGAGGCGCCTCCAAGCCTGCTGGAGGCGCCTCCAAGCTGGCAGCTCCATTTTTCAGCTTGGTTTCTTCAGCTTCCGATGCTCCGTTCTTTTGGGTGATTGCGACCAACCGGAATAGGGCTCACCCGAACCCAATTCCCGGCCTTCTCCTCGAGCAGCCTTCCGTCCCGGCTTCACGTCCCTCGAACGCCGTGCACGCTCTTCACGCCCACCGGAGTACTCTTCCGCAGCTCTCTCGTCCTTCGGACGCACCGAGCCCGTCGGCTCCCTTCCCGTGCCGTCCTTCTCGCTGCGTCTTCCACTCGACTTCCTGTGCTCCTAAGCTCCTGCACACTCAGACACAGGGATCAAACACAGCAGGACCTAACCAACTTGGTTGATCACATCAAAACTACCACGGGGTCCAACAATCTCCCCCTTTTTGATGTGTATCAACCCAAGTTCAAGTTAGGGTTAAAATAGACATTAACAGTAATTTTAAAGAAAAAAATTACTAAACTAACAAGTTAAGTATAATTTTTGCAATTAGTAAAATTGCAACACTTTTTTAAAAAAATTAAGTTTTCTCTAACTCCTCCTAAACTTGTACTTCTCTCTCCCCCTTTGATCACAGCAAAAATGAGGTCTTAAGAATTTTCAAGTAAGATTGAAGTTTTTTGAAAATTTTCTAAGTTTAAAAATAAATTTTTGAAAAAATTGCTAAGTTAAAATGAATTTTCCAAAAAAAATTTTAAAAAAAATCCTAAGTAAATGTTCAAATATTCCCAAAACAAGTTTCTAAGTCAAGTGAATGAATTTTTAGAATTTTCCAAAAGAAAATTTCAAAAAAAAAATTTAGAATTTTTTTTAAAAAAAAAATTCTAAGGAATTTTTGTTTATTTTAACAAATATTTGATTAACTTTCAAAGCATTATTTAATTCTTGTTTAATGCTTTTTCAAAAAGTTAACTAAACATTTTCTTTCAATATTTTAGCTTCCAGGTCGTGGCGAGGCACTAAGCATTCTTGGTTATTGGAGCAACAACTACTTCCTTAGACAAAGCTTCCATAAAGAATTTCAATGTTTAATTTTCTCACTGTAAGCTTTTAATTTTTGAAAAATTAATTAAGCACAGATTTTGGAACCCAATAGAGGTTCCTTCCTACAGGATTATTCAGATACTTAGGGAGTACATAATTTTTGGGTATTCTTCTAAGTTGACCTTGATGCTTCCTTATATACCAATTTAGTTTATCATAAATTCTTAATTTTGAATTTGGAAATTGATTTAAGCATGCATCAGATTTCAGTTTTTCAATTTCTAATTTCTAATTTTCATTTTCTGATTTTAGATGATCATACATTTCTAACGGGCATGCTCTTGCTAGGTTCAACTTTAGTTCAGCATTCTCTTTTTCTAATTGATCTAACTCTTTAGAAAGAGACTTGATAAATTTAAAAGATTGAGTTGGGGTTAGATTGCGTACCTTACTTACCTGGTCTGGTGACGCTCCCCCTTCGCTGCTGCTTTCTTCTTCTGATGTTCCTCCCCCTTCATCGATGCTCATCTCTGAGCTTGAGTCTTCTTCCGGTTGATGGTTCGCCAATAGCGCTAACCCTGAGAATTCTTCGATGTCCGACTCAAAGGTTGACGAATCTGACCAAGTAGCCTTCAGATTCTTGTACTTAGAGGGTTCTGGTTTCTTGTATTTTGACTTTTCCTTTTCTTTCTCCTTTCTCTTCAACTTTGGGCAGTCATCTTTGATGTGCCCCTCTTCGTTGCAGTTGTAGCAACGAACCGCCCTCTTCTTTCGATGATGCCTCTGCGATTTAAATTTGTTAGTACTAAAAAACTTATTGAAGCGTCTTACCAGTAGTGTCGCTTCGAATTCGTCGACTGAGGCTTCGGAGTCAGAACTGTTCATTTTTGCCTTTAAGGCAATGTTCTGACTTGTCTTATCTGCTCCGTTGGGTTCTGAAATCGAAATTCGTGAAGTTCAAAAGTCGAAAATAATTATTCTAAAGTACTTACCTCGAGGTCCTTAGAGATGTAATACGCATCTACTAAGGAGGCCCACTCTGGAGTTCTCGGGAATGCATTGAGCGCGTATCGGATGGAATCCCGGTTGGTTACCTCTTCTCCAAGGTTCGTTAGTTGCGTTATCAGCTCCTTGATTCTAGCTTGGAGTTGCGCTACCTTCTCGCCTTGGTTCATCCGGAGGTTCGTTAACTGGTTCCGGAGGATGTCGCGCTTCGCTAGCTTCGCTTCGGAAGTACCTTCGTGAAGCTCCAGGAATTTCTCCTAGAGATCTTTCACTAAGTCGTAGCTTTCGATCCGATTTACCTCCTGCGGCGGCAGCACACTGAGCAGGTGGAACTCTGCCTTTCCATTGGCGACGAAATCGACTTGCTCCTTCTTGCTCCATGTGTTTTCTTCTTTGTCTTTCGGCGCTGCAAAACCATATTTCATTGTAATAAGAATATCAAAATCCGTTTTAAAAAATACCTCCATTTTGCGCTTCCAAGTGGCGAAGTCTCCGTCGAACTTCGGGGGATGGATGTTAGCTCCGGCCATCGTCTTGATCGTAGTGCTTCAGTTGGCGGTTAGTCCTTCTGAGGCGATCTGGCTCTGATACCACTTGTTGGTGCAGCGGAGACCGGCAAGAGGGGGTGAATTGCTGAAAACAAAAACAAACTATACCCTCCTCGGATTTCAACTCAGAATTTAAATCAGTAATAAAATAACAACTAAATTAAGGAGACAGAAAAAGAAACAGAAACAGAATTTAACCTGGTTACAACCAAGGAGGTTGTTAATCCAGGGCGATGAAAAGCTCTACTATCAGAATCTCCTTTACTGTAGGCGGAGAAGCCTTTTTACACTTATAACGCTCACTTAGCTGCTAGGAATTGAGTACAGATTGATTGCTTGAGTTGTTGTTTCATTCCTAGCTCCAGGGGGCTTTATATAGCTCTTAGAAAGTCTATCCCGAGGGTCCAAGGTGCCTCCAATAAGGTTCAAGGCGCCTCCAGCTCGGTCAGCGGATAAAACTTTATCCGCAACGCAAACGGTCAAATCTGACCTGTTGAAGGCGCCTTCAACAGGGTTGAAGGCGCCTTCATGATGGAGGCGCCTCCAAGCTGGCAGCTCCATTTTCCAGCTTGGTTTCTTCAGCTTCCGATGCTCCGTTCTTTTGGGTGATTGCGACCAACCGGAATAGGGCTCACCCGAACCCAATTCCCGGCCTTCTCCTCGAGCAGCCTTCCGTCCCGGCTTCACGTCCCTCGAACGCTGCGCACGCTCTTCACGCCCACCGGAGTACTCTTCCGCAGCTCTCTCGTCCTTCGGACGCACCAAGCCCGTCGGCTCCCTTCCCGTGCCGTCCTTCTCGCTAGCTGCGTCTTCCGCTCGACTTCCTGTGCTCCTAAGCTCCTGTACACTCAGACACAGGGATCAAACACAGCAGGACCTAACCAACTTGGTTGATCACATCAAAACTACCACGGGGTCCAACACATAAGTCATATCTTGAAGAGTTGCAATTAATACTTGGACCTCATTCTCTGTCTAAAAGCATTTATTTCTCTCAGGTCCTCGAACTCTTTGATCTTGCTCCATTCTAACTCATAATAATGTCAAATCATTAAAAGTTATGAGTAAAAAGGATCATTGTTACAAGAAATTATAACATGTGATAAAAAAATTATCGGGAAATAAAATTTATTCAATAATAAATAATATATAAACTAAAATAAAACAAGTACTGAAATAAATGAAAAATATCTTGAATTCAAGCCCAATCTCATTCATATCTATCCATTATGTATAAGATAAAATTAGAAAAAAAAAATATATAATCTGTAATGACAGTATCATAATAAAAAGTCAATCCATTTTCAAAAGATACTGTCATTATTAATTCAAGTTGATCTCTTCGGTTATTAATGAATAAAAGGAACGATGAGTATCCAGAATGTAAAACAAAAGAATGTTTTGTTTTAAAACAAAACTAATGACTATTATACTTGTGTTGAAAATGAGTGAATGGAGAAGAGAGGGAAGAAAAAAGAAGCTCCATTGTGAAGAAGATTTTAGTCCCACATTGGAAGTTTCAAGGCTTGATGGTTGGTTTATATTGTTTCACAAGAATTTGTGTTGTGAACAAATAAATGAGTAGAAGCTTGCCCTTGTGTGGTTGCATAGGGAGGGTGCAAATCTAGGGCTCGGATTGCACTGAACCAAGTTTGCTAGTGTGCGAGCACGATTTATGCACGCCCAAATAAATTAACCGACATTTTGCCACTTGGATTATTCTTTTTCATTAACGCTTAAATAAGAAACGCATATTAATATAATGCATATGACGTTTCTTTAGCAAATGGAAAAGTAACCTCATGCAAGACATCCTATAAAAGGCCTTGAGCATGAGAGGAAAAGAAAGATTAAATAATCTTTCCATCCATCTTCTTTTCCCTCTTCTTCTTCTCTGTCGTTTCTTTCTTCCACTCGACAGAACCCTGGTGATAGCATTCGGGTATTTCTCAGTTCACCGCAACCACCAATGCTAGGTGGAGATTGCGGTTTCACCGTTGTATCCTGGGAAACAAACGACCCGAGTAAGCCTCGACGCACAGTCGGAGGTGGGCGAATTTGTTTTAAGGAAACTACGTCATTCGCAGGCCTCGGTCAACCTCTTCGCCCGTTCGGCCTGTCTTGCTGTTCGCTCGACCGACCATTCTGCCTACCCGACCTCGCTACTCAGTCGACCCCTTCGTTCGCCCAGTCAGCATCTTCGCTCACTCGGTCGTCCTCCCTCTGTACGCCCGATCGGTCTCACTACTCGCCCGATCGGCCTGTCTTGTTGCTCGACCCGGTCGACCTTCAGTCCGCTCGAACTTTGTTGCTCTGACACTCTGCTCACTTAGCCACTCTGTGGTCAGAAAACCAGCTCCTGCTGGTAGCCGAGATTATCAGCTCAGGTCATTTTAACAGATAAGTGAATTTAAATTCGGTATATTTAAATTCAGCTAATACCCCGTAAAATCTCCATCTACAGATTGTTTGTGCCCAACAATCTTGAAACAGAGTCGTTTCTATTGAGATGGCCACAAAACAGAATGTTGAGGTGCAACAGACTTAACAAATAAAGGCCCCCTCCGCCCTAATTGGAACTGTACCAATCAATCATGGGGAAAAGCCAGATAAGTTCAGTGGACTGAACTTCAAGAGGTGGCAGCAGAAGATGCTCTTCTACCTGACCACGCTCATTCTGGCTCGGTTCTTGACTGAGGACCCTCCCAAGCATGCTGAGGATGCTGATGCTTAGACCATCAGTGCAGTGGAGGCATAGACTCATTCTGAGTTCCTTTGCCGAAACTACATCCTCAACTGCCTTGCCGACTCGCTGTATGTTGTGTATAGCATGAAGAGAACGACTAAGGAGCTGTGGGAGTCTCTGGACAAGAAATACAAGATGGAGGATGCAGGGGCCAAGAAGATCATAATGGGCCGATTCCTGGACTACAAGATGGTTGAATCCAAGACGGTGATCAGCCAAGTCCAGGAGCTTCAAGTGATCTTGCACGAGATCCACTCGGAAGGGATGATTCTGAGTAAAACCTTCCAGGTGGCAGCTATCATTGAGAAGCTGCCTCCCGACTGGAAGGAGTTCAAGAACTACCTGAAGCACAAGCGGAAGGAGATGAATGTGGAGGAACTCATAGTCAGACTTCGCATCGAAGAAGACAACAAGATTTCCGAGAGGAAGCTGTTCTCTCAAGCTACTGTGAAAGCCAACGTGGTCGAGCACGGACAAAGCTCGAAACGGAAAGAATCCCAAGTCTTCCAAGCTAGGACCCAGAGGAGGCATCAACAAGAAGAAGTTCTCTGAGAAGTGCTTCAACTGTGATAAAGTAGGTCATAAATCTTCGGAGTGCAGGAAGCCAACGAAGAAGCAGGAGGCCAACCTGAACAAGGGACCAGAAATAGACGACCTCTGCGCTGTGGTCTCTGAGCTAAACTTAATCGGTTCAAACCCTCAACAATGGTGGATAGATACTGGAGCTACCAGACATGTCTGCTGCAATAAGGAGCTACTCCACGACTTTGAAGAAGTCACTGGAGACAAGCTGTTCATGGGGAACTCAACAACCTCAGACATCATGGGCCAAGGAAAGCTGGTGCTGAAGATGACCTTGGGCAAGGACCTCACTCTGAACAATGTGTTGTATGTTCCAGAGATTCGGAAGAATCTAGTGTCCGGATCACTGTTAAGCAAGCATGGCTTTCGCATTATTTTTGAGTCGGACGGAATTGTATTGTCCAAAAATAGAGTGTTTATAGGGAGAGGCTATGTATCTGATGGGTTGTTTAAGCTCAATGTAATGGCGATTAAGCCTAAGATAAATAAAAATGAAAGCTCTTCCACTTATATGCTTGAGTCTTCATGTTTGTGGCATGGTAGACTAGGACATATTAACTACGATGTGTTGCGTAGATTAATAAACATGCAAAGCATACTTACATTCCACCTTGACCCGAAACACAAGTGTGAGATTTGTGTTGAAGCGAAAATGACAAGGTCATCCTTTCAACATGTTGAAAGAAGTAACGAACCACTTGACATAATCTACACTGATGTGTGTGACCTAAAAGGAACGCCAACACGTGGTGGTAATAAATACTTTATCACTTTTGTTGATGATAACACAAAATATTATTATGTATATCTCCTCAAAAGTAAGGATGAAGCTATAGAGAAATTTGCTCTCTATAAGAATGAGGTTGAAAACCAACTTAATAGAAAGATTAAGGTGGTTCGAAGTGACTCAGGCGGTGAATATATGTCACCGTTCGCTGAGTTGTATGTTGAACATGGGATCAGATATAAAACAACCACTCCTTATACTCCTCAGCAAAATGGAGTTGCTGAGCGTAAAAATCGAACTCTAAAGGAGATGATGAATGCTCTTCTATTGAACTCTGGACTGCCAGAGTGTTGGATTTTTCGGGCCGTGAAAACCGCTTTTCGCGTCGCGGAAACCCTAAAACCCCCAGCCACGGATCCGTGCGAAGTAAAAACTTTCAAAAGCTACGAGTACGAGTTTCTAAACCTAGATCTACAGTAGATCTACAAAGGAGAAGGAATATACCCTTGATGCGAAGCCCTTCGCAATCCCGCTTGTCCTCGGTTCGCTGGATCTCGAAAGTGTCAAAGTAGACACTTCTCTATGTGTATCCACACAAGCAAGAGATGGAGAATAACCTCTAAGGATGTGCTAGCAACCTTAGAGATCAGTAATGGAGGAGAGGGAGAGCAAGAAGAAAGCTTGAGAGGAAGAAGATGGGAGTTACCACAAAAAAAATGAAACTCTCCACATGAAATCAAAGTGGCCGACCACTTTAGTGGAGGTTGTAACCTCCATGGGATACCAAGAGTCACAACTCTTGGTAACTCCCATGAGGTGGCATCTCACTTAAGTAACCATGATGATGTGGAGCATCATCATTGGCTCACTCAATGTCAACTCACCAATGAGGTGGCAAATGATCAAGTCAAACTTGACCTTTCATCTTCCTCTCAAGTCAAGTCAAACTTGACCACTTCTCTCTCTTGGTTGATCTAATCTAACCATTGGTTCAAGTCAATTTTAATTTAATGAATCTCTATTCATTGAATTAAATTAATTCAATGAGTCTAAGTCCAAATTAGACTCATCTAATAAATGAACCAAATTGAGTCCAACTCAATTAGCCTACTTTGGATTACTCTTAATCCAATTTGGTTCATCACATGAACCTAATCCTTTAGGTTCATCAAATGAACCTAATCTCCATCTAATTGCCCTTTGTGTGTGACCCTATAGGTTCTTATAATGTTGGCAATGCTCCTAAACCCTTTTAGAAGCATAAGTAATGAGTGGTATCTAGCAACACATCATTACTACCCAAGTTATAAGAATGTTGAGATCCAACATCACCTTGTGACTACTAATTGTGACTCCTCACAATATATGACAAGTGTCCTTCTATCCTAGACATCTAGATTGATCAATGTGAGGCATAGATCGTGTCATCCTCTGACCAATCTAAATCTTGAACTCCAAGTAGACTCACTCAATCAAATGAGCTCAATATCTTATACTGACTCATTTGGGCATGACCATGCACTTCATGGTCTCACTCTATCAAGAATATCGATGTCACTCCCGTCATATAGGAGGGATAGATCCCATCTACATCACTCACATCCCTCCGTATAATTTGTTACATACCCAGTAATCGCCTTTATAGTCCACCCAGTTACGGGTGACGTTTGACGAAACCAAAGTACATAACTCCTTATGTAGGGAACCATGATGACTTCAGATCTAAGGACTAGTAATCATACTAATAGCCACATGAGAAAGTATATGACACTCATATAACGATCCATGATACTTTCTCATGGCGGATCATTCAGCATACATTCTCTAATGCATACCCATGTGTCAACTTGATATCTCTATATCCATGACTTGTGAGATCAAGTCATCGAGTTGACCTACATGCTAGTCTTATTGCATTAACATTGTCCCTGAATGTTAATACTCGACTAGGAATGATTAAGAGTAGTGTTCCCTATATCATCTCACTATCGATTCAACCAATCAATTGATATAAGTAAGAACCTTCTACTCAAGGACGTTATTATACTTAGTTTATTTTGGCACCAATACAAGTAAGTATAATAACAAAAAACCAAATGCCTTTATTTATATAGAATATGATACAACAAGTTTATAATACAATCATCAAATGATTGGCTCTAGGGCTCTAGCTAACAATCTCCCACTAGCACTAGTGCCAATCAGTGTAGGCTCTAAGCCCCAATGACCTAGTGTGACCATCATGCTTCCTTTGTGCCATAGCCTTGGTCAAGGGATCTGCAATGTTAGCCTCTGTGGGTACTCTGCAAATCTTCACATCTCCTCTCTCGATAATCTCTCGAATGAGATGGAAGCGTCGTAGTATGTGCTTGGTCCGCTGGTGTGAGCAAAGTTCCTTCACCTGTGCTATAGCTCCATTATTGTCACAATAGAGCTCAATAGGGTCAGCAATGCTAGGAACCACCCCAAGTTCAGTGACGAACTTGCGAATCCAAACGGCCTCCTTTGCTGCCTCTGATGCAGCAATATACTCGGCCTCTGTCGTAGAATCAGCTACTGTGTCCTGCTTCGAACTCTTCCAGCTCACAGCACCACCATTAATGCAAAACACGAACCCCGACTGCGATCTATAGTCATCCTGGTCGGTCTGGAAGCTAGCATCACTGTAACCCTTTATAGCTAGTTCATCATTGCCTCCATATATCAAGAAATATTCTTTAGTCCTTTTTAAGTACTTAAGAATATTCTTGATCGCTATCTAGTGACTTTCACCTGGATCTGACTGGTATCTGCTCGTCATGCTCAAAGCATACGAGACATCAGGTCGAGTACATAGCATGGCGTACATGATAGATCCTATGGCTAAAGCATAAGGGATCTGATCCATGCGATCTCTCTCCTCTCTAGAAGAGGGACCTTGAGTCTTCGAAAGACTCACGCCATGTGACATCAGCAGAAACCCCTTCTTGGAGTTCTGCATGGCAAACCGAAGGAGTACCTTGTCAATGTATGTACTTTGACTTAGGCCAAGCAATCTCTTAGATCTATCTCTATAGATCTGTATCCCTAGAATGCGAGATGCCTCACCTAAGTCCTTCATTGAGAAACAACTCCCTAGCCAGGTCTTGACAGACTGAAGCATAGGGATGTCCTTCCCAATGAGTAGTATGTCATCCACATACAATATAAGGAAGACAACTATGTCCTCTACAACCTTCTTGTAGACACAAGACTCATCTTCATTCTTGATGAAACCAAACTATTTGATTGCATCATTGAATCGAAGATTCCAACTCCGAGAAGCTTGCTTTAGTCCATAAATGGACCTATGCAGCTTGCATACTCTGCTAGTATGCTATGGATCTACAAAACCCTCAGGTTGTGTCATATACACATCCTCGAGTAGGTTTCCATTCAGAAACACGGTTTTGACATCCATCTGCCAGATCATGTAATCGTGGTAAGCTGCAATAGCAAGCATGATCCGAATGGACTTAAACATAGCTACTGGAGAAAAGGTTTCATCATAGTCAATACCATGAATCTACTTGAAACCTTTAGCTACCAAGCGACCCTTATATATAAGTCCATCCATGTCAGTCTTTCTCTTAAAGACTCACTTACACCCAATGGGTTTTACCCCTTCAGGTGGATCAACCAAAGTCCATACTTGGTTGGTGTACATGGATTCCATCTCGGATCTTATGGCCTCTAGCCATTTCTCGGAATCTGGTCTCATCACAGCTTCCTGATAGGTGGTAGGCTCATCATCTATGAGCACAACGTCATCATGATCAGACAAGAGAAATGAGTATCTCTCAGGCTGACGACGTACCCTATTAGACCTGCGAAGAGGTAGGTCTACTTGAACTGGTTGTTGTTCCGCAACTCTTTATGGAACAACATCATCCACAACACTTTGTGGTTCCAGTTCAACTTCCATCGAGGCTTCAGTGCTAGGATCCGCATCTTGAACTTCTTCAAGATCGAATGTACTCCCACTAGTCTTTCTAGAAACAAAGTCTCTTTCTAGAAAGACTCCATTCTTTGCCACAACTATCTTGTGCTGACTGGGAATGTAGAAGTAATATCCCTTAGTTTCCTTGGGATATCCTATAAAGTAGCACTTGTCGGATTTGGGTCCTAATTTATCTGAGACTTGACGTCTAACGTAGGCCTCACATCCCCAAATCCTCATGAAAGACACTTGGGCATCTCTCCCAGTCCATATCCTATATGGTGTCTTTATCACGACCTTGGATGGAACTCGGTTGAGTATAAAAGCTGCCGTGTCTAGAGCATAGTCCCAAAGGTATATCGGAAGATCTGTGTGACTCATCATAGATCGTACCATATCTAATAGGGTACGATTCCTCCTTTCGGATACACCATTCCACTGTGGTGTTTCAGGAGGAGTGAGTTGGGATAGAATCCCACACTCAGCTAGGTAGTCACGAAACTCATAGCTAAGGTATTCTCCACCTCGATCTGATTGAAGTATCTTAATACTCTTGCCAAGCTGGTTCTGTACTTCATTCTTGAATTCTTTGAACTTTTCAAAGGATTCAGACTTATGTGTCATTAAGTACACATAATTATATCTACTGAAGTCATCAATAAATGTAATGAAGTACCTATAACCTCCTCTAGCAGCGACATTGAAAGGGCCACATACATCACTATGTATTAGTCCTAACAAATCAGTCGCTCTCTCGTTGTGCCCACTAAAGGGAGTCTTGGTCATCTTGCCTTGTAGGCATAACTCGCATATCTCATATGATTTAAAATCAAATGAGTCCAGCAAACCATCCTTATGGAGCTGGGATAAACGCTTGTCATTTATATGACCTAAGCGACAGTGCCAGAAGTAGGTTTGGTTCATGTCATTTGACTTGAACCTCTTGGTATTTATGTTATAGATAGGGCTCTCAAGGTCTAGAATATAGAGTCCGTTCATCAGAGGTGCACCACAATAGAACATATCGTTTAAATAGACGGAACAACATTTGTTCTTTATTGTAAACGAAAATCCTTTCTTGTCCAAACAAGAAACTGAAATTATGTTCTTAGTCAAGGTAGGCACATAACAACAATCATCTAATTCTAGTACAATCCCAGAGGGTAGAGATAGATAGTAAGTTCCTACAGCGATAGCAGCAACCCGTGCTCCATTGCCTACTCGTAGGTCTACCTCACCCTTCGTCAATGCCCTGCTATTTCTCAGCGCTTGTACATTAGTACAAATGTATGAAGCACATTCGGTATCTAATACCCACGATGAAGAAATAGAGAGGTTGACTTCTATAATATGTATACCTGAAGTAGAAATCTTATTTCTCTTTTTCTTAAGATCTTCCAGGTATTCTTTGGAGTTCCACTTCTAGTGCCTTGCTTGTCCTTGATATAGGTGACAAAGATGTTCAACCATATCGTAAGCGCCCATCAACTCATGTTGCTTCTGAAGCTCAGAGTTCATGGTCGCGAGCATAAGACAGGACACATCTAATGCGTCATCTTGATGCTTCTTGTAAGCATCTCGGTCTGCTCACGTGACAGTGGCAGGAGGAGCCTCCGGAATGGGCTGCTCCAGAACGTACATTTTATGTTCTTGGGTGAGAACTATTCTCAAGTTCCTGTACCAGTCCAGGAAATTTGCTCCGTTGAGCTTGTCCTTCTTAAGGACAGAACGCAGAGAGAAGTTGTTCGTGTTTGACGTCATGGAAATTCTACAACAGAAATAAATGCAGAAATAAATATCATATTCTTTTAAATCATTTAATTATGCCTTCAACTAAATGATGCTCCCACTGAATTATATAATTCATGTGGGACAAGATCCACATCATACTAACCCTTGAGTTAGCTTTGGCTAATACGCCCAAGATTTAGTATGATTGGTAGGTAACGATTACCAATTACATCTCTATGCAACTCTTGTTTATAGGATCATTATCCGCAGTTATATTAAAACTTGAGTTAGCTTTGACTAATACGCCCAAGAATTAATATAAATGTGATTTATGTCCTATCTTTCCAACCGTTGGAAGAATGCCTATAGTTGTACTCGATCCAACCGAGTTAACTAGTTACTCAATTTAATTGAGTTGTACTCACCCATGCATTGATAGGCGGGACCAAGATTGTCCCTCCGTACCCTACCAAGATAATATGTGTTGCTCTGCTTTGGCAGATTCAACAACACATGTGATCGAGGTAGTGATAGGTATCACGGCACGATAGACATTAGAGTTGACGTGATTTAGATCTAATCTAAATGTCGATGTTGTATCATATACTCGATATAGATCTAATCTAATCGATAGGGTGCATCTTGTACACGATGTAGATCTAATCTAATCGTAAGGGTGCATCTTGTGCACGATTTAGATCTAATCTTAATCGTTAGACACTAATTAATTACTTAATTAAACATGCATCACATACACAAGTAATTAACTAAATTTTGTGATTATGTCATGGTCCTACTACGATCTTCTCAAGCCAATGGGAAGATCGGATGGTCAACCTAAGGTCAACAGCTTCTCAAGCTCCTTCCTTTGACCACCTCGTGTTGCTCGCGCCCTCCTCGTTACTCCGTCTCGAGTGGACCTTCCACCGCTTCAAAATTTACATTACAATTTTGAAACTCGAGTTACATTCGAGTCTAAATCTAATTTACAACCAGAATATAAATAGGGAGGCACGACACGCAGGTCGCGTATCAAATACAGCACACACTAACATATGACAGCACGCATGCCGTATTATAAATTACAACACAAATCCAATCATATTGGGTCTTTTTGGGCCATGACTATCACAAAAATAATATATAATTCAAAATTATATATTTTCATAATTTTCTGTAATTTTTCATAATTTTTACAATTTTTATGAGTAAAATTTTCCGGCGGTCCCGTTTAGCGGTTTTCGGGTGCAATCGCGGAACGAATCCCCTTGCGGGGCCAGGGGAAGCGCCCCTACCCGCGATCTAACCATCGCGAGAGTTCCTTTGCGATCTAACAGCGCCTTAGCCCGCTGTCCCAAAAAGTTTTGGAGCGAAACTTGGCCGTTTTGGGAAAAACTTCTCTGTAGTCGAAGCCTACAAGTGTCGAAACACTTGTGCTTCGCTTCTACAAGAAAAATACCCATAAAAACTATAAAAATCATAAATTTACAGAATATTACAGAATGTTTATTTTTCATAAAAACTAAAATAAACCCGTATTCGTCTTCGCACGTGGCTCTGATGCCACTGTTGGATTTTTCGGGCCGCGAAAACCCCGAAACCCCCAGCCACGGATCCGTGTGAAGTAAAAACTATTGAAAGCTACGAGTACGAGTTTCTAAACCTAGATCTACAGTAGATCTACAAAGGAGAAGGAATATACCCTTTATGCGAAGCCCTTCGCAATCCCGCTTGTCCTCGGTTCGCCGGATCTCGAAAGTGTCAAAGTAGACACTTCTCTATGTGTATCCACACAAGCAAGAGATGGAGAATAACCTCTAAGGATGTGCTAGCAACCTTAGAGATCAGTAATGGAGGAGAGGGAGAGCAAGAAGAAAGCTTGAGAGGAAGAAGATGGGAGTTACCACAAAAAAAATGAAACTCTCCACATGAAATCAAAGTGGCCGGCCACTTTAGTGGAGGTTGTAACCTCCATGGGATACCAAGAGTCACAACTCTTGGTAACTCCCATGAGGTGGCATCTCACTTAAGTAACCATGATGATGTGGAGCATCATCATTGGTCCACTCAATGCCAACGCACCAATGAGGTGGCAAATGATCAAGTCAAACTTGACCTTTCATCTTCCTTTCAAGTCAAGTCAAACTTGACCACTTCTCTCTCTTGGTTGATCTAATCTAACCATTAGTTCAAGTCAATTTTAATTTAATGAATCTCTATTCATTGAATTAAATTAATTCAATGAGTCTAAGTCCAAATTAGACTCATCTAATACATGAACCAAATTGAGTCCAACTCAATTAGCCTATTTTGGATTACTCTTAATCCAATTTGGTTCATCACACGAACCTAATCCTTTAGGTTCATCAAATGAACCTAATCTCCATCTAATTGCCCTTTGTGTGTGACCCTATAGGTTCTTATAATGTTTGCAATGCTCCTAAACCCTTTTAGAAGCATAAGTAATGAGTGGTATCTAGCAACACATCATTACTACCCAAGTTATAAGAATGTTGAGATCCAACATCACCTTGTGACTATTAATTGTGACTCCTCACAATATATGACAAGTATCCTTCTATCCTAGACATCTAGATTGATCAATGTGAGGCATAGACCGTGTCATCCTCTGACCAATCTAAATCTTGAACTCCAAGTAGACTCACTCAATCAAATGAGCTCAATATCTCACACTGACTCATTTGGGCATGACCATGCACTTCGTGGTCTCACTCTATCAAGAATATCGATGTCACTCCCGTTATATAGGAGGGATAGATCCCATCTACATCACTCACATCCCTCCGTATAATTTGTTACATACCCAGTAATCGCCTTTATAGTCCACCCAGTTACGGGTGACGTTTGACGAAACCAAAGTACATAACTCCTTATGTAGGGAACCATGGTGACTTCAGGTCTAAGGACTAGTAGTCATACTAATAGCCACATGAGAAAGTATATGACACTCATATAACGATCCATGATAATTTCTCATGGCGGGTCATTCAGTATATATTCTCTAATACATACTCATATGTCAACTTGATATCTCTATATCCATGACTTGTGAGATCAAGTCATCTAGTTAACCTACATGCTAGTCTTATTGCATTAACATTGTCCCTGAATGTTAATACTCGACTAGGAATGATTAAGAGTAGTGTTCCCTATATCATCTCACTATCGATTCAACCAATCGATTGATATAAGTAAGAACCTTCTACTCAAGGACGTTATTATACTTAGTTTATTTTGGCACCAATACAAGTAAGTATAATAACCAAAAACCAAATGCCTTTATTTATATAGAATATGATACAACAAGTTCATAATACAATCATCAAATGATTGGCTCTAGGGCTCTAGCTAACACAGAGTTCATGTGGGGGGAAGCTGTGTTAACAGCTAATTATCTTTTAAATAAGGTGCCCGAAAGAAATTAGATAAGAGCCCTTATGAGTTGTGGAATGGAAGACAATCATCCTACAAATATTTACGAATGTCGGGGTGTCTTGCCAAAGTTTTGGTACCTGATCCGAAAAGGATTAAGATAGGATCAAAAATTGTTGATTGCATATTTTTTGGATATGCACATAACAGCAGTGCATATCGATTTTGTGTGTATGAGTCACACATACCGGAGGTACACAAGAACTCGATAATTGAATCGAGAAATGCCTCGTTCTTCGAGCATGTGTTTCCATATAAAACCCGAGAGGATGCTAACTCCTCAAACCGAGCATATAAAACACAAGGTGAAGAAGATAATGAACCAGTTGAGGTTGAGATTAGATAGAGTAAATGAGCTCGGATAGAAAAATCCTACGGATAAGATTTTATCACTTTAATGCTGGAAAGTGAGCCTCAGAGTTACTCAGAAGCAGTAAGCTCGTCTGATGAACCTCACTGGAGAGAGGCAATTGCATCTGAGATAGAATCTATCTTGCAAAATCACATTTGGAAACTTGTGGATCTTCCTCCGGGAAGTAAACCACTAGGCTGCAAGTGGATCTTCATGAAGAAAATGAAATCAGATGGCACAATCGATAAGGACAAGGCCAGATTAGTAATCAAAGGATACCGACAATGAGAAGGCCTTGATTACTTTAATACATATTCTCTGGTGTCGAGAATGACTTCCATTAGAGTATTGTTGGCTATCACCATTCTATGGAATCTCGAAATATATTAAATGGATGTAAAGACAGCCTTTCTAAATAGGGATTTAAAAGAGGAAATCTATATAGACCAACCTGAGGGGTTTTCTATGCCAGGACAGGAAAACAAGGTTTGTAAATTGGTGAAGTCATTATATGGCTTGAAACAAGCATCAAAGCAGTGACATGAGAAATTTGATAATGTTACGAAGGAATGTGGATTCAAGATCAATGAATGTGACAAATGTGTCTACATGAAAGCCACAGAGAGTGACTATGTCATTTTGTGCCTCTATGTAGATGACATACTTATCATTGGGAGTAATGATAAGATAATCAAATCCACAAAAGGGATGTTGAACTCAAGATTCGACATGAAAGACATGGGCCTAGCTGATGTGATTCTAGGGATCAAAATTCTTAGAATAACAGAAGGACTTGTTCTTAGTCAGTCCCATTATGTGGACAAGATTCTTGAGAAATTCATCAAAGGTGATACTGCTTTGGCACG
This sequence comes from Zingiber officinale, assembly GCF_018446385.1. Lineage (NCBI taxonomy): Eukaryota > Viridiplantae > Streptophyta > Magnoliopsida > Zingiberales > Zingiberaceae > Zingiber > Zingiber officinale. Next base: position 44,129,904 of record NC_055992.1, on the reverse strand, counting down.
AACGCCGATAGATACGAGCCAACATCTATCAAAAAATCGAGGTGAAAGTATCTCTCAGCTAGAATACTCTCAAGTGATTAGAAGTCTGATGTACTTAATGAGTTGTACACGACCAGACTTAGCCTACGCAGTAAGCAAACTGAGTAGATACACGAGTAATCCCGGTGTTGAGCACTGGAAAGGGATAACAAGAGTATTGAGGTACTTGAGGTATACTCGTAAATATGGACTGCACTATTCGAGATATCCCGCTGTGATCGAAGGATACAGCGATGCAAGTTGGATATCTGATATAAAAGACTCTAAGTCTACGAGTGGATATGTCTTCACTCTAGCAAGTGCAACCATTTCTTGGAAATCTTCTAAGCAAATCGTAATAACCAGATCCACGATGGAATCTGAGTTTGTAGCTCTTGACAAATGTGGTGAAGAGGCTGAATGACTATGACAATTCTTAGAAGATATTCTGAGATGGTCGAAACCTGTTTTGGCAATTTGCATACATTGCGATAGTTAATCAGCAATTGGTCGGGTACAGAGTCATCTGTACAATGGTAAGTCTAGGCATATACGTCGTAGACATAATACCATTAGACAACTACTCTCAACGGGAGTTATCACTGTTGACTATGTGAAGTCAAAGGATAACCTAGCAGATCTGCTAACCACGAGGAATGAGAGGACACCCAACCTATGCTGATTGGAGATCCCAAGAACTAGGTTCAAAGGGATAACTAATCTGCACTGACTAGACACACTGTGGGGGGTAGCCCAATGAAACAGTGACTAGACCAGGGTAAGCCGATGGACTTTTAATGATCAAGAAGAGTAGATGACAACTCTTGAGGGATCACCTATGTGAGAAAGAAGTGAGGCCGCTTCGAAGAGAATTTGAGGCACAATTCTTAGAGCTTCTCACAGAACCAGGAGTGTTCATGGCCAAGAACGAACACACTCATGAGAACTGAGTTGTATCAGGGAGAGTCTTGGGTGAGATTTGTCACTGCTTATACAAACGGCAGTATAGTTCAAGGACATCGTGTCTACTATCAGCCAGTAAGCAACCAAATCTTCACAAGGGAGGGTTCAAAGGGTAAAACCTACCTATCCTATACTTGACTCAACTGTTGGATGTTATCACTTACTCTATCTCCATTCATGTGAGGGATTGTTGAAAATGAGTGAATGGAGAAGAGAGGGAAGAAGAAAGAAGCTCCATTGTGAAGAAGATTTTAGTCCCACATTGGAAGTTTCAAGGCTTGATGGTTGGTTTATATTGTTTCACAAGAATGTGTGTTGTGAACAAATAAATGAGTAGAAGCTTGCTCTTGTGTGGTTGCGTAGGGAGGGTGCAAATCTAAGGTCCGGATTGCACTGAACCAAGTTTGCTAGTGTGCGAGCACGACCTATGCACGCCCAAATAAATTAACCGACATTTTTCCACTTGGATTATTCTTTTTCATTAACGCTTAAATAAGAAATGCATATTAATATAATGCAACGTTTCTTTAGCAAATGGAAAAGTAACCTCACGCAAGACATCCTATAAAAGGCCTTGAGCATGAGAGGAAAAGACATAAGGAAAAGAAAGATTAAATAATCTTTCCATCCATCTTCTTTTCCCTCTTCTTCTTCTCTGTCATTTCTTTCTTCCACTCGACAGAACCCTGGTGATAGTATTCGGGTATGTCTCAGTTCATCGCAACCACCAGTGCTAGGTGGAGATTGCAGTTTTGTCGTTGTATCCTGGGAAGCAAACGACCCGAGTAAGCCTCGAAGCACAGCCGGAGGTGGGCGAATTTGTTTCAAGGAAACTGCGTCATTCGCAGGCCTTGGTCAGCCTCTTCGCCCGTTCTGCCTGTCTCGCTGTTCGCTCAACCGGCCATCTTGCCTACCCGACCTCACTGCTCGGTCAGCCCCTTCTTTTGCCCAGTCAGTATCTTCGCTCGCTCGGTCGTCCTCCCTCTGTACGCCCAGTCGGTCTCACTACTCGCCCGATCGACCTGTCTTGTTGCCCGGCTCGGTCGACCTTCAGTCCGCTCGGACTTTGCTGCTCTGATACTCTGCTCACTCAGCCACTCCGTGGTCAGAAAACTAGCCCCTGCTGGCAGCCTGAGATTATCAACTCAGGTCATTTTAACAAATAAGTGAATTTAAATTCGGTATATTTAAATTCAGCGAATACCCCGTAAAATCTCCAGCTACAGATTGTTTGTGTCCAACAACTTGAGTATCCAGAAGGATAGTAGCCATCATCGGCAACATATATAGATTTTGAAACCACTAAAAAAAATCTTGAAACCATACACATCCTTAAACACCATGAAACCCCATTTAATCCAATCCCAAAAGATGAATAAAAAAATGACTAATCTTTGCCATTGCTGAAGAAGAGAACAAGGTAGTGACTACATCGCTGCTTGGTGGGGTAGTGATCGCTCGAGAGGCTGCCTCGCCGACTCGCCAACAGTGAGACCGTCAACCAATTGCGCCACCCCCATTTTTTTTGGAATAGGAAATAAAAGTTTAGGGTTAAGGGTTACCTTGAGTTTCCTACCTTGCTATGGAGTGCGGCGGTAGGGGAGGAAGACAAACTCGAAGAGGAGGCGATGACGGACACACTCGAAAAGCCTACATTGTTGTCGAAGAGGAGGCCATGGCTTGCGTCGAGAGTCGACGTTGTTGTCGCAGAGAAGTTGGGCTTAGGGCAAAAAATAAAGAAACGGAAAAAAACTTTTATCGAGAAAAAAAGAGTCGCTCGAAGGATTAAGAAATGGGAATCAATTCTACACCCATGTGTTTAATTAGGTTTTGGTGATTCCAAATTATTTAGGCATGATTCCAAAATTTTTATTCCCAAACTCGTTAACTATATTTCTATGATTTCATTCTCTCATTTCCAAACCCATAAACCAAATGCCACCTTAGTATTATATTCAATAAAATTTATTTTGTATTCATAATATATATAACATATGAATATGCATAAATTAGTATCCCAGTTCTATAATTAGATTTGGTAAAGATACGTCAAATCCATGCAATAGTGCAATGTAAGGACGACGCTCGAAAATCCTAGCAACAAGCTACTATAACGAACTCTCTTTCATAAAAAATTGATTTAATTTTTTATATTATATATTAAACTGATAAGAACATATACTACACTTGATCTTAGCCAAAAGGCAGAGAAAGATATGCTTTCTAACATCGTTGACCCAAGGTATTTATAGTAGAAGTGAGCAATCGATTTAAACTGAATGGACTGAACCAATTAAATCAAAAAACAAATTGACCGAACTTTTTCCAAACTATCCAAATCGATCAAACTTTTCAAAAAAAAAAAATGAGCTGACCAAATAGATAAAACATTGGTTAATTCGATTTTTGACCGAAATAACTGAATTTTTCTATTTGTTTGATTTGATTAGGTTTGGTTCTGATTTGGTTCGGTTCAACTCATAATATCGGTTTGGTTCTGGTTTATAGGAATGGCAATGGGGTAGGGCGGGGGCGGATTTATCATCCCCATCCCCGCCCCCCAAATTTTATCCCCACCCTCATCCCTGCCCCAATACCCAATTTTTTCTAATCGAGGAATCCCCGACCCCAGCCCTATGGGGATTAAATCCCCATCCCCGTCCCCAATTTTTTTTATCGGATAGCTTAATGATTGAAAGGGATCAATGGTGATAGGCCCGCCAAGACAAGATTACATGATTTGTCCTCAATATTTTTTTAGCAATTGAAAAGGAAACAAAATAAGGTAATGTTACATATGAGTTTTTTGAGGAACATACTTTTAAAGAAAAGTATAACAGAACAAGGATTCTAACAACTCTGGCAAGCATATAAGCATCAAGGCATCCCAAAAGACACCAGCAAAACATCATTTGTATTTGAAAAGGAAACAAAACAAGGTAATATTGCTTTAAAGTAGAATTCATGAATCAAAGAAGAGAAAGAGAAGAGAGAAATTTTCACATACAAAAACTTGGAATATGGCTCACCTTACTGATGATGGGAGCAAGCGTTGATGACATATGAGGATCAAAGGATGTGTACGTCGACGATGTTGACAGGAGACTAGAGAGGCGTAGGCAAAGATTGAACTTAGAAGGGAGGTAGGCAGGGAGTGATGACGGGAGACTAAATAGGTCGGAGGCGTTGCCACGTCGAAGGGAGCGACATCAATAAAGATCGACGTGATGAAAGGAGCGGCGACACCGAAGGGAGCAACATCGAATGGGCCAATGGTAGAAGACGTAGAGTTTAGGAATTAGGGGTTTCATTTTTACCTCACTTATTATTATTATTTATTATTATTATTATTATTATTAAAACTAGGGCAGGTTCGGGGATGGGGATAGCATACCGATACCCACCCCGGTTTTATTTCAGGGATTTTAAAAATCCCTGAACCTGCACCCATACCCGAACTAACTCTCCGAACTCGCCCTCGTTTCAGGTTTTCTTCACGGGGCCCTAAACCCGTAGGGAAAATTGCCACCCCTACTAGTTTGGTTCGATTTTGGTTTAGTTCTGGTTTGGTTTGGTTTAACTCATAATATCGGTTTAATTGGTTTAACTAAATTTAATTTTTAAAATCAAAACTGAACCGATTAAATCGATATTTCTAGCAAAAAATGAATTTCTAAATTAACTGAACCAAATTTAACTTCTATCGGTTTAGTCGGTTAATTTAGTTTAACTGAACTTTTGCTCACCCCTAATTTATAGAAGATTCTCCTCTCATGGTGTTGTAGAACCATGGTAGTGCATACTTTTTATATAAAAAATAACTAGAGAAAATAACTAATAAGTCTTAAAAAAAATTTTAATGTAAAAAAAAAGAACATTAACATAATTTAATTTTAGGTTTCGTCAAAATTATTTATTGAAAGGTTCATATTCTTAATTAAGACTGGTCATCATGCACACACATTGCATGTGTAATATAATGCACGAATACACGTAAATTAATGTTCCAAACCCATAAATTAGACTTGGTAGAGTGTGTCAGACTCATGTAGTAGTGCAACGCAAGGATGATGCTCAGCAGCAAGTTATTATAACATATTTTCCCTCATAAAAATTAATTTAATTTTTTATATTAGATATTAAATTGATAAAAATAGATAATATACTTGATCTTAGCCAAGACAGAGAAAGGTACGCTTTCTACTTGCCCAAGATATTTATAGAAGTTTCTCTTCTCGTAGTATTACCAATCTTAAGATTATGTGGGACTAAAGAGAACCATGACAGTGCATAATTTTGATATATAAAAAATAACCAGAGAAAATTACTAATAAGTCTTAAATTTATTTCTAGTGTTAAAAGAAAAAGAACATTAACATAATTTAATTTTAGGCTTCATCAAAATTAGTTAGTAAATTGTCCAAATTCTTAATATATATATATATATATATATATATATTAGTCATCCAACATAATCGTTGCATGTGTAATATAATATAATATATAAATATATGTAAATTAGTGTCCAAACTCATAAATTGGACTTGGTAAGGGTGCATCAAACCTGTAATGACCCACCTTTCTACACTACTACTACTCTCTAAAGGTGACCGTTACTTGACTACTAACTCTACTTAACCGGTACGCTACTTAACTTCGAGAAATCCCTACCGAAAAATTTTGGCAGAGTCTCCTCTGTACCGGTGACCCCAAACTGGGATACAAACACTATATACACAGCCACAGGCGGCTGGAACATATTTTTCACAACCACGTAGAAATAATAACACGACACTAAAAAGAAACTATTCTAGCAATAGAAAACTATATAGCTCCAACAATAGGAAATAACTCAACTAACAATGCGGAATAGACTCAATTAATCAACATAGACAAAGGAAACAACTAATACAATCTCTATCAACTTAATAACTGAAAGAAAACTCAAAAGGAGTCTTGACAGTTTCCTTAGCAAACTCATGATCTCTCCATAGTCCTGGCATCACACACCGTCACAGCATCTCCCCGTCGCCTTCCTTCTTATACTTTAGCTTTCCTTTTCCTTTATCTGCAGTAGGAGGAAAGTAGTATCTATAAGCAAAATGCTTAGTGAGCGCTATCTAACTCACAAAATCACGATATGCATGTATATAAATAAAAACATGCTAAAACTGAATGCTAACATGTAAAGATACTCATGCTCATAAATAGCAAAGGAATCAACTAACTGAAAAGCTAACATGTATAGCTAAACATGCTCATCAACTAGCAAATCAATAACATATAAGAAAACTAAACATGTAAAAGCTGCTAGCATAAAAGGAAGCTAAACTTACTGATCTTTAAAACAAAGTGAAACTTGTTCTAAGCTGATTCTTTTATTTCACTTGCTTAAAACTCATTCTTTAGTACTTTTATTCTTATGTAAAACTTATTTTTACTTGTTCATAAACTTATACTTTTAATACTTGAAAATAATAATCAACTTCTTTTGGGCCCGGCATTGTACCACTTTGTGCGCATTCTTAATAAGAATCGAGGTAGCTAATCCTGAAACTACTAAGATACTTCTAGGCCTTGTGCCTAGGGGCAACTTGGAGCCCATCCCTTGGACCTTGTGTCCGGTACATGCCATTTAAAAGTAAAATACTTGTTATATCTTAATTACTTCTTCTTTAAATGCCTTGGCATTTTAATAAGCACCTTGTGTGCCAAAAATCCCTAAAGTCTTGACTTTGGGATCTACTTAAGGCCTTGGCCTTTTCTTTCTTTTCTTTATCTTTCTTATACTTTTCTTTATCTTTCTTATATTTTTCTTAAACCCAAAAATACTATTAGGGTATCTTTCATATGCATCTATGAATGAAACTAACTATGTAACACATAATCGTGCATAAAAGAAATCTGCACATATAATACTTATCAAAAATTTACACTAATACTTAACAGAAATCTGCATACTAGCTTAATAAAAATCTGTATAATAACTTAACAGAAATCTGCATACTAGCTTAATAAAAATCTGCATACAAGCTTAATCAAATCTGCTCCCTACACTAACTAACTTCTGCACTTATAAGCTTAATAAAATTCTGCTCTTATAAACTTAATAAATTCTGCACTATAGGCTTAATTAAAAATCTGCATAAGCTTAATTGAAATCTGCACTATAGGCTTAGTTAAAATCTGTAAGTCCAATTAAGCTACTAGAGATCTAATTGGATCTTCCAATGTTAAACCATCAAAACTGCAATGCTATATAATTCAAAATCTGTATGCTTATCTGAATGGTAGCAAGGAAGCATAGCTAAACCTCATGCTAGAATAAAGAAACTCAAATCTGTATACTTAAATGAAAGTAGCATAGCTAAACCTCAAATCTGTATACTTTACTTATAAAAATTCTGCACTTGTAATCTCAATAAAATCTGATAATGTTTTCAACCTATTCTGCACTTTTATCTGAAATGAAATCAAGCTTAATCCTGTACTAAAAATCTGTATACTATGTTCTGCCAGGATTTACAACTTTTACAAATATAAGCTATCCACTCTTTACTTATTCCCGTAGCATATTTCCTGTGCCCATTGAGGTCATACGGGAAACATCAATCTATGCTACTAATGAATTCAAAGCCTTCACAAGCAAACATGTACACCTCAAGCCAAATCAATATCTTGCTATTCTTACATAAGAAAATAGAACCAATCCATAGCCAACCAAAACTAAACATGCTAAAGCTTAAAATCTATGTAAACTTGTTGAAAACTCATACTTTCACAAAGCAACGGGAATTAAAACTTGTTGCAACTATCTGTGGTGCCACGGCAAGGAAGCAAAAGAAGCCCAACGTGCTACACATGGCTAATCAAAGCTAAAAAAAATCTGTTAACTTCCGAATCTAACAATTCCACGTGCTTGAACTGAACTATAGTTCATCCAAGGTAAGGATCAATCTAACAATTCTTCATTAGGTTTCATGGCAGCAACCTAATTATAAACTTCCTCCAAAACATGCTTCGAAATCAAATTTTAAACTTGCTGGAATTTAGAACCTTAAATCTTGCTACTGTTCTTCATGCTTAAACTGAACTAATCCTTCTCTTCTTTCTTAGGGGTTCACAGCAGCAAGCAAAAACCAAGAATCGTCACAGCAAAATTTGGAAAAACAAGAAGAAAACGAAATCCGGAACTATCCTACTGCAGGTGAGTAGCAACTCACTTTTGCTTGTCCTTGCACTTACAACCGAGAAGAAGGGAAGGAGGGCTTCTAGGGCTCGGGTAGCAGCTTTTCCGGCGTGTTCTCGGAGCTCTCGGGCTTCTCTCCGTCGGGAACAGCCACCGTGGATGAGGGACGGCTGGAATCAAGTCTCGCCGGCGCCGGAATCTCCAACCCTAGCTCGCTCTAGGTTTCCGCCGCAGCTTTGCGCCGTCGTGAGGGAGAAGAGCGAAGGAGATTAGGTTTTCGGGAGAAAAAGTTAGGTTTTCTTAAAATCCCAAAACTTATTTCCTTTTATAAGTATTCGGATATAACCCAACTATACTATAACCTTATTTAACTCTATATGAGATTAACATAAATCTCTTATCCCAGCTGGTCAAGCCGGTTTGGCTTGGTTCAGTCCGACCCGAGGTCGCGGGTTTGAACCTCTCCTCCAACGTTTTTTTTTTAAAACTTCTTTCTTTTTGTAACCCTACTAAACGACCTCCAAAAATTCCGTAAAAATACTCTAAAAATTCCTAAAAATCTCTAGAATATTTTAAAAGTATTTCCAAATATTTTTATGGACTTTTAGAACTTGAAATAAGGAAAATTGGGTCGTTACAAAACCCATAGTGCAACGTAAGGATTATGCTCGAGAACCCCAGCAACAAGTTATTGTAAGTCTCTCATAAAAAAATAATTTAATTTTTTATATCAGATATTAAACTGATAAGAATATATACTACACTTGATTTTAGCCAAAAGGCCAAGAAAGTATGCTTTCTAATATCGCCACCCAAGGTATTTATAGAAACTTCTCCACTCATATTGTTGTCAATCCTAAGATGTGAGACTAAAGAGAACCATGATAGTATATAATTTTTATATAAAAAATAACCAGAGAAAATTGCTAATAAGCTCTAAAATTATTTTTATTGTGAAAAGAAGAATATTAACGTAATTTCATTTTTGGGCTTTACCAAAATTAGTTAGTAAAGGGTCTAGATTCTTAATTAAATATTAAGATAGTAAGGTGAACAATAACTATAATAAAATAAGCAGACCAAGGCAAGACCTGTGCAAGCTAAGAAAGGAAGACGTACTATCACCGTATTCCTAGAGTGTAGCTGGGACATTGGCTTTCTTCTAGGCCATCTACAAGTGAGGCTCCCTAGACAAAACCAGATAAAAGAAGTAAGAAAGGAAACACAAGATGATCTATCTTTGACCTAGTATCCTTAAAAAAACCTGAAAACAAATCCGAATTACCTCAAACTATCATCCTAAGCACCCCAAGCCATCCACAAACCCCAAAGCAACCAAAATAGACATTGGTTTTGAAAATACTCAATAGAAACATCCTTGGACATTTTTAACTCCTATAGGAGCATGAAACTTTTGGTATCAGAGCTTAAAAGATTCTTGTGACCACATGAACAAAGTACAATATAGGAATACTTATTATGACGAAGCCTTAGAATTTTCTCGATAGTTTGCTATGTCCAAAGAAATTGGCTACTATAACTCTTCCCTAGTAAGTCAACTAGATCAAATCCTAGTCTAACAAAATAACTCCATTTTAGCTCTACTTACTTCATTACATTATCGCTTAACAGTTCTCAAAAACCAAGTACTTACAATAGAAAGCCACCTACATAAAAATACCCAAGCACCTGATCTAAAGATGACTTTAGACAATATAAATAAAGATCTTAATAAACTCTCTCTAGGAAAGGTAATCCCTAGACAATTACCATCCACTTATAAATTCCTCACATATAACAATGAATCTATGCACACAAACCCAAACTGAGGTGTTCACAAGACCCTCACAAACATTAAGACAACCAAATGCTAGATCTCTAGTAATACCAAGAAGGCAAATCAACTTGCAACACAACACTTAGAAGAACTCATAGGTATCGAACAAAATTTAGACACTTTTTCCAATGAACAACTAAACTCTCTAAACCCAAGATGATTATACAATCAAGAACTTCTAACTTTTTATACTGCATTATATAGACATCATATAACTCAACCACTTCATCTACCTGACGGTGGTGAAGAACGTTTTACCTTAATGACAGAAGAATCAGTAAGATCACTATAACCAGAAAACATAATTATATTCACTTAGGCTTAATCATTTTTGGCCTGAGAGGACTTATTCAAAAAAGTATAGGAGCAACAGTCTTTCTTGTACTATATGACTCTAGATTTTCAGATAATGATAAAGTCGTTATTGAACTTATTGAGGTCAATATGAATAGAAATCTAGGCATTACTTATTTTTGCCCAAACTTTAATATGATAATATATGATTTTATAGAACATATTAAAATCTCAATACAAGCTAGAGGCTACGGGGATTTTTAAAAACATAATATCCAGACAAATATTATTTTCTTAGGCAAAACCATGACCAACATCAATAACAGTTTTAAAGTACACAATAATAATATTATTGAAACTTTAACAACAAGAGGAATTTATTTCCTGAAACTTAAAGATTTTTTTTTTGTCTAACATACTTGCAGGGTTAGATTGGACATTGAATTTAGAATTAAGCACTAAATCATAAATCTTACAACCAATGGAATCATTATCTATAAAGATATACATGGTAGTTATATATTTCGCTTTCATAATTATAAACCTTTTACTTCAAAAGAAGAAGAATAAGATATATTTGAACATTTGAATCTTATGAATATAGAAGAACTAGAACAAATCCCTCTTTTAAACATCTTTGAGCTAGGGATCTCACCAGGAAATGTGTTTAGTGACTTAGATGAATATATCTATATTCCATCTGAAATAACAACCTACTTTACAGTCGATGATGTACGAGAACTAGAAATTTTTGACATAACACACCATAAATTGGACCAAAATTGGATGTTCTAACTAGATGACAAATATAACATTATTGTTAAAAAGAAAGATTACTTCTCCAACGTCAACTTAATGAACCCTGCTGAATCCAATGCCACTAGTACATCCAGGCACAACCTTTACAAGTACGATACCCTGAAAGTTCTATGTGAACTATAGATTATGGAGAAGGACATCCTCCAATAACACAAATAAACTCATATATAAATAACAATCCATTTTTAAGAACTAGAGGTAAACAAAGGCCCCAAGAAATAACATATTTTGGCAAAAACTCTGTCTTATTAAATATTGGGAAATGTGATGATCCTCAAATGTATGATACTTACTTAGAACAATGAATAGTCTCTGTGAAAAGAGATTATCAATCTAAACACGAACTAGAAATAGAATCCGAGTAAACCATGACACGAGTAAGCAAAAATTACTTGGATGGTGTTGCCAGAGAAGCATGGGAAGCCTAAGTAGTTAGAATTACTTCACAAGACGATAACATACTTAATTTTTGTTATACTATTTATAGACTATTTACAGATAGAAATGCTAATACTGGATTAGACATCAGACAAAAAGAGGTCATGACAGATTTAGAACAATTACAACTTTTTAATTGGAATTAGATAAAACCTTTTTGTAATGATTTCTTAGCCTTAACAACAGTCTCAGGAAATTACTGTAATCCTAGATTAGGGAAAAGTTTATTTAATAAATTACCAGGTGACCTAGGAAAATAAATACATAAGGCCTAGATTGATATAAAAGTAGCACCACAATATGATAACATTGGAGTACGAATACAACACATTATCTCCAAGCTAAAAGACAAATGTACTTGCATCCATATACAAAAACAACTTAAAAACCAACAATATGGATTTTGTAATCAAATTTACACTCCTTAACATTATCATATAGCTCCACCTAAAATATGAAATAACTATAGGAACAGTAGAGCTTCCAGACAACTTGCTACCAAACCAAAAACAATAAGACTAAAAAAACATACTATATTAGAAAAAGCAAGGAAAAGAAACCATACTTAAACAAAGATAACTACGTAAGAAAATCCAAATCAAAGAAAACATATGCAACGCTATTACATGTTTTGCTTGTAATGAACCAAGACATTTATCTTCAACCTGCCTAAATAAGAAAAATTTATATACACGAGAGGAAAAATTAGTTACATGTACTAATCTAGGTTTAGTAGAAATCCAATCTTACATTTCTGATACATCTTCTATTTACTCTATTAGATCAGTAGATGATATAGAAGAAGTGCCCCCCTCTTCAGACTATAGCCTAATAAATTCATTTCTATATCCTTCATCTTTATCTCAGTATTATCCCAAAATACTAGACTTACCAGAATACATGCCATTAAATCATGATCAAGACTTCTAGGAAGACATCCCTGAAACTACTTTAATGTTTCCCCAGCTTAATACTGACACCAAGAAACCTAACTGTTCACATGATTGACTATTAAAAATAGGAACTGATAACATTCTTTTTTTATCTCTTTAGTTATTACCCATCTATAGATAAAAGATGTACTTTTAAGATGTACAGAAAATAGGCTGGTAGTCTTTGCCTCTAGAAATATTTTACTATTATAATACCCATGAGTCAGCCTTCTAAAAGTAGTACCCGAAACATTGTCTTGGAAACACATGTCTCTATGTTAGAGACCAACATAAATCAGTTAGAAATAGACTTCAAAACCATGGATACCATAGTACATAACTTATGTCCTCAGCCTTCTCACAAACTCTGGATAAAGGCAAAGGCTTACAAATTTCCATGACTCACTAGATACGTACCTGGTTTTTATTAAAGCCTCCAGTATTTGTAACACAAGCAAAACCCTTGATATTAGGGCCAAATGTCTCGTTAATATACATGGCCATGAGTTTACCTTACATGCTTTTTTAGACAGCAGGGCAACTAACTCTACCATTGATGAAGCTACACTTTTATCAATACTACCTAAAATTCTCATTAAAATAACCTCCCAACCCTTAATTAGTACTCAATTTGACGATCAACAATTAGCCTACACCTAATTTGTGACCAACAGACATTTAAGATTTTACAATAATTATGGTAAATATTGTACCCCTATGTTGCTCTCCAAATTATGGATTAAACCATTATTACATCATAACATCCATCTTATTTTAGGACTCTTCTTTTAGCACCAGACAGAGCTTTTCTCCTCGCCAAAGATTATGGTCTTTTCTTTTCCACGCTAATAATCTCACATATTGTCTCATATTATCCCTCAGTTGTCCATCCACTTACAACACCAAACACAGCTGATGAACATATTACCAATCCAACAAATACTACTTGTCACTATACTATAACCAATGCTTGTAAACAGACAAGTAACCCAACTCTAAGTACTAATCTCAAAATTTGTTCTTTAGCTTTTTCTGAGTATCAGGAAAACTACAAACACTTTGCTGGTCAATCCCCTTATACGATTGTTTTTCAATATGGAGTATCCCATCAGACCTAATAGTCCCAAAATATTTACTTTAGAAGATTAATACCCATCATCTAGACTTAGACTTCCTTATTTTCAGATTAGAAAAACTATATACTATCGGAAAAAATCCAACTAAATTTTGGGACAGGGACAAAGTTTATTGCAAATTTACAATAGTTAACCCCGATTTAATAATTAAAGCTCAAGATTTAAGATATACAAATTGGGAGACGGAGGAATGTAAAATATATATCCAATAATTATTACATTTGGGTGATATTCAATGATCCACCTCTAGACATAGAAGTCCGACCTTTATAGATAACAAAGGAGCTAAACAAAAATATGGGTAATCAAGAATGGTGTTTAATCATAAAAGGTTAAATGATAATTGCTAGGAAGATGGCTACAAAATCCCAAATAAAGACCAACTCTTAAATAATATACAACATTCCAAATGATACTCTAAATTTGATATGAAATCAAGATTTTGGCAAGTTAAAATGTATCATGAGTCTATTGAATGGATCACCTTTTCTTATCCTGAAAGCCATTTTGAGTGGCTTGTTATGCCTTTTGGCCTTAAGGTAGCTTCCCAAATCTTCCAACAAAAAATGGATGACATCTTCCGACATATTTCTATGTTTACCAATATTTACATAAATGATATTTTAAAATTTTCCAAAACAAAACAAGAACATTTTGCCCATCTGTATGTAATTTTCAATTTATGTGAAAAACATGGTCTTATGATTTCTCAAAAAAAGATGAAACTAGTATCAACACACATAGAATTCTTAAGGGCAGAATGCCAAGGACAAATAACATTACAACCTCATATTTCAGCAATACTCCTTGTTTTTTTAGATAAAATGGAAGACATTAAGACTTTAAGAGCCTTTTTAGGTCTCCTAAATTATGCAAGACTTTATCTTAAAAATATTAGCAAAATTAGTGGACCTTTATACAATAAAACATCTTTGATAGAACAAAAATATTTTAACCAACAAGATATAGCTTTAGTTTAACAAATTAAACATCTAGTAAAAATCATTCCTAAGTTAACCCTACCTCTTGACTCTGACTATTTGGTCATTGAAACAGATAGATGTGAAACAAGATGGGGAGACATTTTATATAGAAAAATATCTAAATATGAATCTAAAAGCATAGAAACCTAGAAACCTTTTGTAGATATGCCTCTGAAAAATATCAAGAAAAGGACATTTAACATCCCTAAATTACGAAATCTTAGCTGTCATCTATTGTTTAAAGGCTTTTAGGTTATTTATTTGTAATAAACAAGAAATTTCTATAAGAATAGATTGTGAAGGCATAGTAAAATATAGTCAACAAACAAAAGAAGTTAGAAAAGGCCTAGGTACCAAGCGTTGCTCAAATTCACTGATACTATTATTAATAAAGGCCTAAGAATTCAATGGGAACATATAAAAAGAATCAATAATTCCTTAGCAGATACATTATCAAGGTTATTGCATTAACTCTTATGACTTCTTATAGGAAGATGGACAGACTAAGAAAAGTTCATACTTTTGCTATCAAAACTATGTGTTTTAGCAACCAAAACATACAGCAATTCACATAGCTTAAAGACCAGTTCTGTTTCTCTACTAGAGACAAACTTGATCACATTCAAAACTATCTTCTTGATAACATTTGGCACATTTCCACCATACCTGGCAGCTAAGGACATAAAATTGTTGTCATTAATGTATTTTTCAAACTATTTCCTTACTATTATACAAAAACCCAGCGGCAAGAAATTCTCTTGTTATGTGGTTTTTTCTGGCCCTCATACAAGAGTATGCTCTACATGGGAAGAAACAAACGTAGCCATGCAAGGTTTGGAACATCCTTACTTTAAAGGTTTCTAGTCTTTAGAAGAAGCTTTTACAATAGCCCGAGCATAGCTAGGTCCACATTTCTTTGTGAGCACTATACTTAAAACTTAGGATACCAGGCTAGTTACTCCTAGTCTTGATGTTCCACAAACTTACGCTCAAATACCTGGTTCTGGTTCTAACAACACGTCAAAAGTTACTACAAAAATTCCTCACATACCAGAATACTTAACTTTAGTTCAAATCAAAGAACGGAATAAGACTACAGCATTACAAAAGGCATTTGAGACCCGCTTAGCAGGTTTCCCTAACACTATCCCTGAAGACATTACTACTTATATACGTAGTTTGGTAGAAAAATCTACTTTACAAACTTTCATGGAATTATATGAGGGTCTTAAGGTTTTTTCACAAAAATTCCCCTGAAGGTCTGACAATAGTCTATGAAGCTGAGTTCAACCCAAAACTTAAATGTCAAAAGAAAGGTTCGCCTTGTATTGACTCCAAAAAGTATGACTGTCAATGCCAACTTCTTTACTCATTTCGCAAAGCTAACATTGATTATAAATCCTACACTACCACTACCTATAAAGGTAGACTTATTACTCCCTTCACATTAATGAATTATGGTCTCCTATACAAACTATGGATTCATGATCTGAATTCTGTTAAAGAATTTCCAAAAAAATTGGGACCCATTATTTCCACAGTATTGGAAGAAGAAGAAGAAACTTTTGTAGTTTGCACGTTTGATAGTACTCCATCAGAATGGTTAGAACTTAAAATCGAACCCGCCAGGCATTTAGTCAAAATTGACATCAATGAGGTTGGTAACTATCATGCCAAACTTGAAGACTACCCTTCCGACCCCAACTTTGATTGGGAAGCTCCTCCCTATTTCCCAGATCAACTCAAATATTAGTGAGCCTCTGTCCAAGGTGCCAATTTGGGATGGGACCACATTAAAGATCCAGATAGTTACCGCCTTGTAGGTGAATCTTACACTGAGAAGATTTATTGGCCCAAAGAAATGGGTACCAGATTATTTCTTTTTACCTTTACAACACACCATACTACCCTCTTTCAACACTATCAGAGGAAGACTGAACAAATGAGTAATAAGAAATTAGCAAGTTTAGCACTTTCTTCCAAGGCCTACAGAGCTGCTCTCTATAGGCACAAAGTCACCCCAACTCAAGCGTCTTGCTCTCAAGAACCATCTTTAAATTTCATAGGAGAACAGAATGTGGATAACATGCTAGATCCCTAAAGCATACTTTACAGTACCCCCAATTGTTGGTTAGTCCTAGGAAGATCGTACCGGTTCCACTGTACAAAAATTTTATATAAGTGTCGAACCTATCCTAATAACCTATTGTGTTCTTTAGAAATTAAATTCGGAATCACAAACAGAACTTAACATTATTGATTCCAAATTTAACTTATCTGTTTTTAATGGTTTAGAATTGGATTGCAAACGATGCTTAACATTATTGATTCAAATCCACCTATATTATAAATTTAATTAAATATTAATTTCAGAAATCGTCTTCCAAGTTAAACATGGCGAGGCACTAAGCCTTCTTGGATATGGGAGCAACCACCACTTCCTAGACAAAGCCTTTCAGTGAAATCTAATATTTAATTTCCTTATATAACCCTAGGTTTAACCAAAAGGAACAATCGAATCACAAATTCGATAAACAAAAAAAAACACAAACTCGAATCACAAATTCGAAACCTAGAATTATATGTCTCTTGTGTTTGGAATTCATACAAAGAAAAACTAGTATGATGCGGAAAACAATTACTAGGTATACATTTCTTTGTATGCAATAATCTCTTGATCTTCTACCGTATTCCTCTTCTAATCTCGGACGTTGTGTGGGCAACGATCTACCGAGATGAGAACTACCCAAACCCTTCTTCTTCCTCCTTGCAAGTTTCGACCAAGCTCCTCTCCTTGAGATGAAGAATTTCGGCCACACCACCAAGCTCCAAGGGATGCTAGAAACAAAGCCTCCTTTCTCTCCTTCTCCTCCATGCAAGATCCGGCCACCACCACAAAGCTCCAAGGGATAATGCCGCCGACCACCAAAGAAGAAGAGAAGAGGAGAAGAACAAGGACTAGGGCCGGCCACCACCAAGGAAGAGAGGGAGGAAAATAGAATAGAGTTGTTCCTCATGAAGGCACCCCTACCCCTTCTTTTATATTCCTTGGTCTTGACAAATAAGGAAAAATTAAATAAAATCTTCCTTATTTTCTTTGCCATGAAAAGGAAAATTTAATTGATTAAAACCAATTTCATTTTCTTAAATATCATGGTCGGCTACCTCATTGCTCCAAGGAAGGAAAGTTTTAACACAAAATTAAAACTTCCTAATTTGTTTCTGGAAATTTTAAAATAAAAATTTCTCTAATAATTTTTTCCTTCATGGTTGGTTATAAAAGGAATTTTATAAATTAAAATCTCTCTATTAAAATATATGGATGATTTCCAAAAAAAAAAGTTATCTTTTAAAATTAAAATCTTCCTCTCAATCTACAAATAAGGAAATATATAAAATCTTTTCTTAATCTTTTATAGAAACTTATAAAAGGAAAAATTTATAATTTTAAAACTCTCTTTTAAATCATGAACATGGTTACAAAAAAGGCAAGTTTTCTGAAAAAAAAATCTTCCTTTTAATCTACAAATAAGGAAAGATATCAAATCTTTTCTTAATCTTTTTGTAGAAAGCTATAAAAGGAAAAACTTATAATTTTAAACTCTCTTTTAAAACCATGGAATCCACATAAGAAAAATTTTAAAAAATTAAAATCCTTTTATTTTGATGTGGCCGACCACACCAAGCTTGGGTTCAAGCTAGGGCCGGCCACACAACTTGGCTCATCCTATTTGCTTGGCCGACCCAAGCTTGGGTTCCAAGATTGCTTGGTCGGCCACCTTAGGATAGGTATAAAGGTGAGTATAGGTGGATATAATACTTTATAAATAAGAGGCTACGATAGGGACCGAGAGGAGGAATTTGTTTTGGTCTCCCGATGAAATTAAGCTTCCCGTGTTCACCCCGAACACCTAACTTAATTTCATCAATAATAATTCATACCACTAAAGAATTATTATTGAACTACCGCACCAATCCCAAATTACATTTTTGGGCTCCTTATTATGAGTGTGTTAGTCTCCCTGTGTTTAAGATATCGAATGCCTACTAATTAATTGAGTTACTGACAACTCACTTTAATTAATATCTTAGTCCAAGAGTAGTACCACTCAACCTTATCATCATGTCAGACTAAGTCCATCTGCAGGGTTTAACATGACAATCCTTCTGAGCTCCTCTTGGGGACATTATCAACCTAGATTACTAGGACATAATTTCCTTCTATAATCAACAATACACACTATAAACAATATCATTTCCCAACTTATCAGGTCTTTTGATTTATTGAGCTAAATCTCACCCTTTGATAAATTAAAGAAATAAATACTAAATATATGTGCTTGTTATTATATGAGGATTAAGAGCACACACTTCTATAATAACTAAGGTCTTGTTCTTTTATTAAATCAGTATAAAAAGAACTTACCTTAAATGGTCCTGCTCAATACACTTAGAGTATACTAGTGTAATTTATTAGTAAAGATAAACTAATACATAATTACACTATGACTATTTCAATAGTGTGTTTCTTTCCATCTTAGTCGTGAGCTACTGTTTATAATTTATAAAGAACTGATAACATTATCTTCTGTGTGTGACACCACACACCATGTTATCTACAATATAAATTAATTGAGCAACTACACTTAGCATATAAATGTAGACATTTGACCAATGTGATTCTTATTTCTAAAATAAATGTTTATAAAAGCTAGGCTTTTAGTATACACTCTAATAATCTCCCACTTATACTAAAAGACTAAGCTGTCATATCTACCACCATACATCTGATTCCCATCCCCTCCACATGTCGATTGATCCGGTGGTAAGGACGGGGGACCCTCATGGGCGGAGGGTCAAAGACACGTGGAGGTCAACCCCAAGTTCACGCCGAACGAAGGATGTCAGGCCGAACGGAAGGATGTCCTGCCGAATGAAGGATGTCGGGCCGAACGGAAGGATGCCCTGCCGAACGAAGGATGCCGGGCTGAACGGAAGGATGCCGGGCCGAACGGAAGGATGCCCTGTCGAACAGAGGATGCCGGGCCGAACGGAAGGATGCCCTGCCGAACGAAGGATGCCGGGCCGAACGAAAAGATGTCGGGCCGAACGGAAGGATGCCCTGCCGAACGAAGGATGCCGGGCCGAACGGAAAGATGCCGGGTCGAATGGAAGGATGCCGGGCTGAACGGAAGGATGCCCTACCGAACGGAGGATGCCGGGCCGAACAGAAGGATGCCCTGCCGAACGGAAGGATGCCGGACCGAACGGAAGCATGCCGGACCGAACGGATGGATGCCGATCCGACCTGACATTCGGCCAGGAGCTTCCCGGGCCGGACAGAAGACAACCCGACCATGGGCGGATTTCCGACGCTCATAGTGAAAAGGGTCACCTGGCTGAGCGGATAGCCCGCTCGGCCGAAGCATAAAGCATCGTTGCTGTGGAACACTCTCAGCCGAGCACCTGGTCGGACCGATACCTACGCCCGATCGGACCTATGCCTGCCGAGCAGTTGGCCGCTCGGCGCGGGAACAAAAGAGACAAAAGGACAAAGGAAACATCGGGGGAACATCTCCTGACAGCGGCCATGCTTTATAACCAGGCCATACGCAAGATCTTACAACATAGGATCCCGCTGTCCCATCATAGATGTGCTCGGACTGTAGCAGTATGGTGTCAAGTAAGCTCTTCTGACAAGCTCATACCGAGGTATGGACAGAGGACACGTATGCACCTCGGTATGTGTGCCCGAGCCTCTTCACAGCTCTATATAAAGGGTCCTCACCTTTCGTCGGAGGTACGCGTTCTACAATTTTGGGAGCCACTTCTTCATTGTTAGCTTGCCTGACTTGAGCGTCGGAGGGTCGTCGCCGGGAACTCCTTCCCGGCCCGACTTCTGTGCAGGTTCGTCGGGGCACCTTGCGATCAATCGGAGATCTACGTCAGCAGCTTGGAGAGCGCCACGTGCCCAGCGTCTGTTGATTCAGCGATTCGGACAGGATCAGGATCAATTTGGCGCCGTCTGTGGGAACGCTCCTGCATCCGATCGGAAGCAATGGACGAGGCTGGACGACCGCACACGGTGATGCTCTCCACGAAGGAGCTCGATGCTCTGATCGAGACAAAAGCAGCTAAGCTTGTGGAGCAACAGAGAGAGAATGCACAAGCCGAGCGGCTGAAGCAACAAACAACGTCAGCATCAGGTGGCCGAGCGGAGGCAATGATCCCCGAGCGGACGCCTCCCCCGAGACAATGATCCAACCGGCATTCAAGGGGGAGCACCGCCGAGCGGATGAAGATGGATTGGGACTTGGATCAACCATGAAGCGCAAATTATCTCCAGCCTTTCCAGGGCAGGGTGAAAGGTGCACCAATATAATGTGTGCTGTATATTTTCCGTTTGCCAGTATATTTGAAATGCAGGAAGCAAAATGTTAAAACGCAATTGGCATTATCTGCCGAGTGTCCTATCTCCATGATGTATAAGATCCGAGGAACTGACTCAATGTCAAAGACCCCGGGCCGATCGGCCGGGCATAAAAATTATCCGAGCCAAGTCATCGAAGATGAAGACCCCTCGCCGCTCGGTAGGGCGTATGTCATCAGTGTTAAAATTAGCCTTAAAGGTCGTCGAGCTCCGACGTTAAAAATCGAGAGACGAGCCGGCGTCTATAAACACTCCGAGCGGAAGACCGTCAAGCTCCGACGTTAAAAATCAAGAGTCGAGCCGGCGACTATAAATCATCCGAGCGGAAGACCGTCGAGCTCCGACGTTAAAAATCGAGAGACAAGCCGGCGTCTATAAACCCCCCGAGCGGAAGATCGTCGAGCTCCGACGTTAAAAATCGAGAGACGAGCCGGCGTCTATAAACCTTCCGAGCGGAAGACCGTCGAGCGCCGACGTTAAAAATCGAGAGACGAGCCGGCGTCTATAAACACTCCGAGCGGAAGACCGTCAAGCTCCGACGTTAAAAATCGAGAGACGAGCCGGCGTCTATAAATCCTCCGAGCGGAAGACCGTCGAGCTCCGACGTTAAAAATCGAGAGACGAGCCGGCGTCTATAAATCATCCGAGCGGAAGACCGTCGAGCTCTGACGTTAAAAATCGAGAGACGAGCCGGCGTCTATAAACTCTCCGAGTGGAAGGCCGTCGAGCTCCGACGTTAAAAATCGAGAGACGAACCGGCGTCTATAAATCCCCCGAGCGGAAGACCGTCGAGCTCCGACATTAAAAATCGAGAGACGAGCCGGCGTCTATAAACCCCTCGAGCGGAAGACCGTCGAGCTCTGACGTTAAAAATCGAGAGACGAGCTGGCGTCTATAAATCTTCTGAGCGGAAGACCATCGAGCTCCGACGTTAAAAATCGAGAGACGAGCCGACGTCTATAAACCCCCCGAGCGGAAGACCGTCGAGCTCCGACGTTAAAAATCGAGACGAGCCGGCGTCAACCCTCCGGGCGGAAGACCGTCGAGCTCCGACGTTAAAAATCGAGAGACGAGCCGGCGTCTATAAACCCCCCGAGCGGAAGACCGTCGAGCTCCGACGTTAAAAATCGAGAGACGAGCTGGCGTCTATAAACCCCCCAAGCGGAAGACCATCGAGCTCCGATGTTAAAAATCGAGAGATGAGCCGGCGTCTATAAATCTTCCGAGCGGAAGACCGTCGAGCTCCGACGTTAAAAATCGAGAGTCGAGCCGACGACTATAAATCATCCGAGCGGAAGACCGTCGAGCTCCGACGTTAAAATTCGAGAGTTGAGCCGGCGACTATAAATCATCCGAGCGGAAGACCGTCGAGCTTCGACGTTAAAAATCGAGAGTCGAGCCGGCGACTATAAATCATCCGAGCGGAAGACCGTCGAGCTCCGACGTTAAAAATCGAGAGACGAGCCGGCGTCTATAAACCCCCCGAGCGGTAGATCGTCGAGCTCCGACGTTAAAAATCGAGAGACGAGCTGGCGTCTATAAATCTTCCGAGCGGAAGACCGTCGAGCTCTGACGTTAAAAATCGAGAGACGAGCCGGCGTCTATAAATCTTCCGAGTGGAAGACCGTCGAGCTCCGACGTTAAAAATTGAGAGTCGAGCCGGTGACTATAAATCATCCGAGCGGAAGACCGTCGAGCTCCGACGTTAAAAATCGAGAGTCGAATCGGCGACTATAAATCATCCGAGCGGAAGACCGTCGAGCTCCGATGTTAAAAATCGAGAGTCGAGCCGGCGACTATAAACCCTCCGGCCGGAAGACCGTCGAGCTTCGACATTAAAAATCGAGAGTCGCACCGACGACTATAAACCCTCACGCCGGAAGACCGTCGAGCTCCGACGTTAAAAATTGAGTCGCGCTGGTGACTAGAAACCTTCCGGTCGGAAGACCGTCGAGCTTTGACGTTAAATATCGAGAGTCGGACCGGCGACTATAAACCCTTCGGCCGGAAGTAATGCTGTTTAGCGGTAATTCCAGTTTAAGCCATGCATGTATTCAACTAAGCGAGTCCGGCGGACCAAGTGTGCAAGCGGGCTGGTTACCAAGAGTACCCCGTAAACATCTGACGAAAATCCCATTTGCGAAACGAGATATATTCAGCCGAGCGGACTAGCTATATAAAATACTTCGTGAGAAATCCCTTGCAAAACGCAAGAGAGGTGGGATGAGAGGCGATTAACGAGGAGAAGCGGAGGATGGTTTCTTGGATGCGCCGCTCGGCACTACGGGTGTCCAGTCAGTCGAACTATGCGCCTCCTTCGACTAGACTTGAAGGGGAGGCATGTGATCCGGTGGTAAGGACGGGGGACCCTCATGGGCGGAGGGTCAAAGACACGTGGAGGTCAACCCCAAGTTCGCGCCGAACGAAGGATGCCGGGCCGAACGGAAGGATGCCCTGCCGAACGGAGGATGCCGGGCCGAACGGAAGGATGCCTTGCCGAACGAAGGATGCCGGGCTGAACGGAAGGATGCCGGGCCGAACGGAAGGATGCCCTGCTGAACAGAGGATGCCGGGCCGAACGGAAGGATGCCCTGCCGAACGAAGGATGCCGGGCCGAACGGAAAGATGTCGTGCCGAACGGAAGGATGCCGGGCCAAACGGAAGGATGCCCTGCCGAACGGAGGATGTCGGGCCGAACGGAAGGATGCCCTGCCAAACGGAAGGATGCCGGACCGAACGGAAGGATGCCGGACCGAACGGAAGCATGCCGGACCGAACGGATGGATGCCGATCCGACCTGACATTCGGCCAGGAGCTTCTCGGGCCGAACAAAAGACAACCCGACCATGGGCGGGTTTCCGGCGCTCATAGTGAAAAGGGTCACCTGGCCGAGCGGATAGCCCGCTCGGCCGAAGCATAAAGCATCGTTGCTGTGGAACACTCTCAGCCGAGCACCCGGTTGGACCGATACCTACGCCCGGTCGGACCTATGCCTGCCAAGCGGCTGGCCGCTCGGCGCGAGAACAGAAGAGACAAAAGGACAAAGGAAACATCGGGGGAACATCTCCTGACAGCGGCCATGCTTTATAACCAGGCCATACGCAAGATCTTACAACAGAGGATCCCGCTGTCCCATCATAGATGTGCTCGGACTGTAGTAGTATGGTGTCAGGTAAGCTCTTCTGACAAGCCCATACCGAGGTATGGACAGAGGACACGTATGTACCTCGGTATGTGTGCCCGAGCCTCTTCACATCTCTATATAAAGGGTCCTCACCCTTCGCCGGAGGTACGCGTTCTACAATTTTGGGAGCCACTTCTTCATTGTTAGCTTGCCTGACTTGAGCGTCGGAGGGTCGTCGCCGGGAACTCCTTCCCGGCCCGACTTCTGTGCAGGTTCGCCGAGGCACCTTGCGATCAATCGGAGATCTACGTCAGCAACTTGGAGAGCGCCACATGCCCAGCGTCCGTTGATTCAGCGATTCGGACAGGATCAGGATCATCGATCAAAAGCTTCGCCGGAAGGGCCTTAGTGAAAGGATCTGCTAGGTTATCTGCTGATGTAATTTTGGCGACAACAACTTCTCCTCGCTTGACGATGTCTCGTATCAGGTGGTACTTGAGCTCTATATGTTTACTCGCCTTATAGGATCGTGGTTCCTTCGAGTTTGCAACTGTACCGCTATTATCACAATAAATTGTGATGATTTTGGGCAAACCAGGAATCACATCTAAGTCCATTAGGAAGTTCCTAAGCCAAACAATTTCTTTGGCTGCCTCAGAGGTTGCCACATACTCTGCTTCCATGGTTGAGTTTGAAACGCATTTTTTCTTAACACTCCTCCATACAATGACTCCACCTCCTAAAGTAAACACATAGCCTGATGTAGACTTACTATTGTCCCTATCTAATTGGAAATCTGAATCCGTGTAACCCACAGGGAGCATATCATCTGCTTGGTAAACTAGCATATAATCTCTAATCCTTCTCAGGTACTTCAATATATGTTTTATAGCAGTCCAATGTCTTTATCTAGGGTTACTTTGATATCTGCTAACCATGGCCACGGTAAAATAAATATCCGATCTCGTGCATAGCATTGTATACATTAGGCTTCCCACAATCAAAGCATAAGGAACTGTCTTCATGTCCTTTATCTCCTTTGATATCTTCGGAGACATCTCTTTAGATAAAGTTACTCTATGCCTAAAAGGTATGAAACCTTTCTTGGAGTTTTGCATGCTAAATCGAACAAGGATTGTATATATATATATGAAGATTGAGATAGGCACAATATCGTTTTCTTGCGATCCCTTATGACTTTGATCCCAAGAATGTGTGCACATTCTCCTAAGTCCTTCATATCGAATTGTTTGGATAATCATACCCTTACGTCTAATAACACCTTGACATTGTTGCCAATTAACAAAATGTCATCTACGTATAGTACAAGAAATATCATCACATTTCCGTTACACTTCTTGTATACACAAGACTCATCCGGACACTTAATAAATTCATATGATTGGATTACTTTGTTAAACCGGATGTTCCAAGATTTTGAAACTTGCTTTAGTCCATAAATGGACCGATTGAGCTTGCACACTAGATGCTCTTTGCCTTTTTCAATGAACCCCTCTGGTTGCTTCATATGGATGTTTTCTTTAAGACTTCCATTAAGGAAAGCTGTCTTGACATCCATTTGCCAAATCTCATAATCCATATAAGCGGCAATGGATAAGAGTATCCAGATAGACTTAAGCATAGCTACCAGTGAAAAAGTCTTCTCATAATTGATTCCCTCTTTCTGAGTATACCCTTTCGCAACAAGCCTTGCTTTAAAGGTTTCTACATTCCCGTCTGTTCCTCTTTTCCTTTTGTAGATCCACTTTTATCCAACGGCTTTTACACCATTTGGTGATTCTACAAGCTCCCAGACCTTATTAGAATACATAGATTTTATTTCAGAATTCATCGCCTTTTGCCAAGATACTGCATCTTTATCTTGGAGTGCTTCGTCATATGTCCGGAGATCGGGTTCATGTTTACCTGGGATCAAATCCGAAGACTCTCCCAAAAACATGAATCTCTCAGGTTGCTTTACAACTCTCCCACTATGACGAGGCACTGTCTATAACTGTGCATCATTTGTGACATGTGTTGCAGTTTCTTGTGGTACTTCATCTTGTACTATTGGTACTAAAGTAGACGCTTCCTCTCTAATTTCTTCTAGAACAATTTCACTTATGGATTTATGGTTCATTACATAATCTTCTTCTAGAAATTGAGCATTGGTGCAAACAATGATCTTCTGATTTTTAGGATTATAAAACAAACCACCTTTCGTTCCTTTAGGATATCCCACAAACAGACAAACTTCTGTACGTGATTCTAACTTGTCAGTATCTCCCTTCAGCACATGTGCTGGACTACCCCATATCCGGATATCACTCAGACTAGGCTTACGCCCATTCCATAATTCCATGGGAGTAGAAGGAACTGTTTTAGAAGGTACCATATTCAGAATGTACACTGCTATTTCCAAAGCATATCCCCAAAACGAATTTGGTAATTCTGAATAACTCATCATCGATCTAACCATTTCCATAAGAGTCTTATTTCTTCTTTATGCCTCACCATTCTATTGGGGTGTACCAGGTGCAGATAATTGGGATTGGATCCCAGCTTCTGATAAGTAATTTCTAAACTCTCCAAAGAGGTATTCACCACCATGGTCAGACCGTAGTGTCTTGATACTTTTACCAAGATGTTTCTCCACATCAACCCTATATTCTTTAAACTTATCAAAGCATTCAGACTTGCGGCGCATCAAGTAAATGTATCCATATCTTGAATAATCGTCTATAAAAGAGACAAAATATTCATAACCACCTCTTGCCTGGATAGACATAGGACCACACAAATCAGAATGAATCAGTTCTAACACATCTTTGGCTCTATATCCCTTGGCCTTAAAAGGTCTCTTGGTCATTTTAACTTCTAAGCATGATTCACATTGTTAGTTAGAGCCCTAGAGCCAATCATTTGACGATTGTTGTATGGACTCATTGTATCATATTCTTGTGTATTAATAAAGGCATTTGTTTTGGGTATTAGTGCTAAATAACCAAGTATAGTAGCGTCCTTGAGTAGAAAGTTCTTACCTATATCAATCGGTTAGTTGAACCGATAGTGAGATGATATAGGGAACACTACTCTTAATCATTCCTAGTCGAGTATTAACATTCAGGGACAATGTTAATGCAATAAGACTAGCATGTAGGTCAACTCGATGACTTGATCTCACAAGTCATGGATATAGAGATATCAAGTTGACACATGGGTATGCATTGGAGAATGTACACTGAATGACCCGCCACGAGAAAGTATCATGGATCGTTATATGAGTGTCATATACTTTCTCATGTGGCTATTAGTATGACTACTAGTCCTTGGACCTAAAGTCACCATGGATCCTTACATAAGGAGTTACATACTTTGACTTCGTCAAACGTCACCCGTAACTGGGTGAACTATAAAGGCGATTACTGGGTATGTAACGAATTATGCAGAGGAATGTGAGTGATGTAGATGGGATCTATCCCTCCTATATGACAGGAGCGACATCGATATTCTTGATAGAGTGAGACCACGAAGTGCATGACCATGCCTAAATGAGTCAATATGAGATATTGAGCTCATTTGATCGAGTGAGTCTACTTGGAGTTCAAGATTTAGATTGATTAGAGGATGACACGGTCTATGCCTCACATTGATCAATCTAGATGTCTAGGATAGAAGGACACTTGTCATATATTGTGATGTGTCACAATTAGTAGTCACAAGGTGATGTTGGATCTCAACATTCTTGTAACTTGGGTAGTAATGATGTGTTGCTAGATACCACTCATTACTTATGCTCCTAAATGGGTTTAGGGGCATTGCCAATGTTACAAGAACCTATAGGGTCACACACTAAGGATAATTAGATGGAGATTAGGTTCATATGATGAACCAAGAGGATTAGGTTCATGTATTGAACCAGATTGGATTAAGAGTAATCCAAGTTAGGCTTATTGAGTTGGACTCAAGTTGATTCATGTGTTCAATGAGTCTAATTTAGATTATGACTCATTGAATCAATTTAATTAAATGAATTAGATTCATTATATTAAGTTGGTTTGAATCAAATGGTTAGATTATATCAACCATGAGAGAGATTTGGTCAAGTTTGACTTGACTTGAGAAGGAAGATGAAAGGTCAAGTTTGACTTGACCATTTGCCATCTCATTTGTGAGTTGGCAATAGGAGGACTAATGATGATGTGCCACATCATCAAAGCTAGCACATGTGTGTGCCACATCATGGAGGTTACAAACCCTTTTCCATTTAATGTGGCCGACCACATTAATTGTAAGGGAGTTACAATTGTGGCCGGCCACTCAAAATGAATTAGAATGAATTTTTCATTCAAGGCATTCATTCTATCGTCTTCCTCCTTGAGCTCTTTCTTCTCTCCCTCTCATCCTACCTTGGTCGAACCCTACTAAGGTGCTAGCACACTTTAGTTTGGTTTTCTCCCTCTTTTGTTCGTGTGGATATGTGTAGAGGATTGTCTACTTTGACAATCTTGAGATCCGACACCTTGGACGAGCGGGATTCGCGAAGGGCGCGCATCAAGGGTAAAAACTCTTAACCATCTAGAACTCTAATGTAGATCTAGAGTTAGTAAACTCATACTCGAAAGTTTTTCAAAATTTTATTCTTCGCACGGATCCGGTGACGGGGGTTTCGGGGTTTCTAGGTTTCTGCGACGCGAAAAAATGATTTTCGCGACTCGAAAATCCCAACAATGGTATCAGAGCCACGTCCGAAGTCTTGTGCGAGTTTATTTTATATTTTTATGAAAATAGCAGTTCTGTAATATTCTGTGAATTTCTTATTTTTATAGTTTTTATGGGTATTTTTCTCGTAGAAGAGAAGTACAAGTGTTTCGACACTTGTAGGCTTCAACTACCGAGAAGTTTTTTCCGAAACGGCAAGGTTTCGCCCCAAATCTTTTTGGGACAGCGAGCTAAGGTGCTGTAGGATCGCTAAGGAACACTCGCGATGGTTAGATCGTAAATAGGGGCGCTGCCCCTGGCCCCGTAAGGGGATTTGTTCCGCGATTGCGCCCGAAAACCCGCTAAACGGAACCGTCGGGAATTTTACTCATAAAAATTGTAAAAATTATAGTAAAAATTACAAAAAATTATAGAAAATACATAATTTAGAATTATGTATCATTTTGTGATAGTCATGGCCCAAAAAGACCCAATTTGATTAGAAATGTGTTGTAATTCATAATACGGCATGTGTGCCGTCATGTGATGTGCGTGTTGTATATTTGATTCGCGACCTGCGCGTCGTGCCTTTCTCTATTTTATATTATTATTGTAAATTAGTTTAGACTCGAATGTAACTCGAGTTTCAAAAATTGTAATGTACAAAATTGGAGCGGTGGAAGGTCCACTCGAGAAGGAGTTACGAGGAGGGTGCGAGCAACACAAGGTGGTCAAAGGGAGGAGTTTGAGAAGCTATTGACCTTAGTTTTACCATCCGATCTTCTCATTAGCTTGAGAAGATCGTAGTAGGGCCATGACTAATCACAAATAATTTAATTAATTTCTTGTGTGTATGTGATGCATAATTAGTAATTAATTAGTGTCTAACGATTAGATTAGATCTAAATCATGTACAAGATGCACCCTCTCGATTAGATTAGATCTCAATCGCGTCAACTCAAATGCCTACCGTGCCATGATACCTATCACTACCTCGATCACATGTGTTGTTGAATCTGCCAAAGCAGAGCAACATATATTATCTTGGTAGGGTACGGAGGGACAATCTTGGCCCCGCTTATCAACGCATGGGTGAGTACAACTCAATTAGATTGAGTAATTAGTTAACTCAATTGGATCGAGTTTAACTATAGGCATTTTCCAATGGTTGGTAGATAGGTCAAAATCACATTTATATTAATTGTTGGGCGTATTAGCCAAAGCTAACTCGAGTTTTAATATAAATGTGGATCTTGATCCTATAAACAAGAGTTGTATAGAGATGTAATTGGTAAATTGTTACCTACCGATCATACTAAGTCTTGGGCGATTTAGCCAAAGCTAACTCAAGGCGTAGTATGATGTGGATCTTGTCCCACATGAATTATAGAATTCAGTGGGAGCATCATTTAGTTAAAGGCCTAATTAAATGATTTAAAAGAATATGATATTTATTTTCTGTATTTTTCTGTTGTAGATAACCATGACGTTGAATACGAACTCTTTCTCCCTGCGTTCTGTCCTTGAGAAGGACAAGCTCAACGGAGCAAATTTCCTGGACTAGTACAGGAACTTGAGAATAGTTCTCACTCAGGAACGTAAACTGTACGT
Source organism: Zingiber officinale (assembly GCF_018446385.1). Taxonomy (NCBI): domain Eukaryota; kingdom Viridiplantae; phylum Streptophyta; class Magnoliopsida; order Zingiberales; family Zingiberaceae; genus Zingiber; species Zingiber officinale. The sequence goes on along the minus strand of NC_055992.1, from coordinate 44,099,429 downwards.
TCTGGAGCAACCCATTTCGGAGGCTCCTCCTGCCAATGCCACGCGAGCAGACAAAGATGCTTACAAGAAGCATCAAGATGACGCATTAGATGTATCATGTCTAATGCTTGCGACCATGAACTCTGAGCTTCAGAAGCAACATGAGTTAATGGGTGCTTATGATATGGTTGAACATCTTCGTCAACTATATCAAGGACAAGCACGACATGAGAGATTTGAGATCTCAAGGGCACTATTTCAGTGCAAGATGTCAGATGGGGCTCCCGTAGGCCCATATGTATTCAAAATGATTGGGTACATAGAAAACCTACAGAGGTTGGGATTCCCGCTTGGCCAAGAGCTGGCCACTGACCTGATCTTGCAGTCCTTGCTGGATAGCTATAGTCAATTCGTTCTAAACTACAACATGAACGAAATTGACAAGCCACTGCCTGAGCTGCTTAGCATGTTAAGAACTGCTGAGCTGAACCTTAAGAAGGTTAAGCCCCACTCTGTTCTGATGGTTCAGAAACATAAGGGCAAGGACAAGCCCAAAGGCAAAGGAAAGTCCCAAGCCAAGGGCAAAGGCAAGGCACTGAAGCCTAAAGGAGGGGTCGCCAAGGATGCTACCTGCTTCCACTGCGGTCAGACCGAGCACTGGAAGAGGAACTGCAAGGTGTACCTGGAAGACATAAAGAAGAAGCGAAGTGAGACTTCTACTTCAGGTATATATGTTATAGAAGTCAATCTATCTATTTCTTCATCATGAGTATTAGATACCGGATGTGCTTCTCACATTTATATTAATGTGCAGGCGCTGAGAAATAGCAGGGCATTGGCAAAGGGCGAGGTGGACCTACGCGTAGGCAATGGAGCACGGGTTGCTGCTGTTGCTGTAGGGACTTATTTTCTATCTCTACCCTCTGGGCTTGTACTAGAGTTGGATGATTGTTGTTATGTGCCTGCTTTAACTAAGAACATAATTTCAGTTTCTTATTTAGACAAGAAAGGTTTCTCTTTTATAATTAAGGACAAATGTTGTTCTGTTTATTTAAAAGATATGTTCTATTGTAGTGCACCTCTGATGAACGGACTCTACATTCTAGACCTTGAAAGCCCTATCTATAACATAAATACCAAGAGGTTCAAGTCAAATGACTTGAATCAAACCTATCTCTGGCACTGTCGCTTAGGTCATATAAATGACAAGCGCTTATCCCAGCTCCATAAGAATGGTTTGCTGGACTCATTTGATTTTGAATCTTATGAGACATGCGAGTCATGCCTACTAGGCAAGATGACCAAGACTCCCTTTAGTGGGCACAACGAAAGAGCGACTGATTTGTTAGGACTTATACATAGTGATGTATGTGGCCCTTTTAATGTCGCTGCTAGAGGCGGTTATAGGTACTTCATCACATTTACTGATGACTTCAGTAGATATGGTTATGTGTATTTGATGACACATAAGTCTGAATCCTTTGAAAAGTTCAAAGAATTCAAGAATGAAGTACAAAACCAGCTTAGCAAGAGTATTAAGATACTTCGATCAGATCGAGGTGGAGAATACCTTAGCCATGAGTTTTGTGACTATCTAGTTGAGTGTGGGATCCTATCCCAACTCATTCCTCCTGGAACACCACAGTGGAATGGTGTATCCGAAAGGAGGAATCGTACCCTATTAGATATGGTATGGTCTATGATGAGTCACACAGATCTTCCTACATTTCTTTAGGGCTATGCTTTAGACACGACAGCTTTTATACTCAACCGAGTTCCATCCAAGGCCGTGATAAAGACACCATATAGGATATGGACTAGGAGAGATGCCCAAGTGTCTTTTATGAGGATTTGGGGTTGTGAGGCTTACGTTCGACATCAAGTCTCAGACAACTTAAGACCCAAATCCGACAAGTGCTACTTTATTGGATGTCCCAAGGAAACTAAGGGATATTACTTTTACATTCTCAGTCAGCACAAGGTAGTTGTGGCAAAGACCGGGGTCTTTCTAGAAAGGGACTTTGTTTCTAGAAAGACTAGTGGGAGTACGTTCGATCTTGAAGAAGTTCAAGATGCGAACAATAGCACTAAAGCCTCGATAGAAGTTGAATTGGAACCACAAAGTGTTGTGGATGATGTTGTTCCACAAGGAGTTGAGGAACAACAACCAGTTCAAGTAGACATACCTCTTTGCAAGTCTGATAGGGTACGTCGTCAGCCTGAGAGATATTCATTTCTCTTGTCTGACCATGATGACGTTGTGCTCATAGAGGATGAGCCTACCACCTATCAAGAAGCTGTGATGAGACCAGATTCCAAGAAATGGCTAGAGGCCATGAGATCCGAAATGGAATCCATGTACACCAACCAAGTATGGACTTTGGTTGATCCACCTGAAGGGGTAAAACTCATTGGGTGTAAGTGGGTCTTTAAGAGAAAGACTGACATGGATGGACTTATCTATAAGGGTCGTTTGGTAGCTAAAGGTTTCACGCAAATTCATGGTATTGACTATGATGAAACTTTTTCTCCAATAGCGATGTTTAAGTCCATTCGGATCATGCTTGCTATTGCAACATACCATGACTATGAGATATGACAGATGGATGTCAAAACCGCATTTCTGAATGGAAACCTGCTCGAGGATGTGTACATGACACAACCTGAGGGTTTTGTAGATCCACAGCATACTAGTAGAGTATGCAAGTTGCATAGGTCCATTTATGGACTAAAGCAAGCTTCTCGGAGTTGGAATCTTCGATTCGATGATGCAATCAAACAGTTTGGTTTCATTAAGAATGAAGATGAACCTTGTGTCTACAAGAAGGTTGTAGGGGGCATAGTTGTCTTCCTCATATTGTATGTGAATGACATACTACTCATTGGGAAAGACATCCCTTTGCTACAGTCTGTCAAGATTTGGCTAGGGACTTGTTTCTCAATGAAGGACTTAGGTGAAACATCCCACATTCTTGGTATACAGATCTATAGAGATAGATCTAAAAGGATGCTTGACCTAAGTCAGAGTACATATATTGACAAGGTACTCCTTCGGTTTGCCATGCAGAATTCCAAGAAGGGATTTCTGCCGATGTCACATGGCGTGAGTCTTTCAAAGACTCAAGATCCCTCTTCTAGAGAGGAGAGAGACCGCATGGATCAGATCCCTTATGCCTCAGCCATAGGATCTATTATGCACGCTATGCTATGTACTCGTCCTGATGTCTCGTATGCTTTGAGTATGACAAGCAGATACCAGTTTAATCCAGGTGAAAGTCACTGGATAGCGGTCAAGAATATTCTTAAGTACTTAAGAAGGACTAAAGAATATTTCTTGATATATGGAGGCAATGATGAGCTAGCTGTAAAGGGTTACAGTGATGTCAGCTTCCAGACCGACCAGGATGATTAACGATCGCAGTCAGGGTTCATGTTTTGCATAAATGGTGGTGTTGTGAGCTAAAAGAGTTCGAAGCAGGACACAGTAGCTGATTCTACGACAGAGGTCGAGTACATTGTTGCATCGGAGGCAACAAAGGAGGCAGTTTGGATCCGCAAGTTCATCACTGAACTTGGGGTGGTTCCTAGTATCGCTGACCCTATTGAGCTCTATTGTGACAACAATGGAGCTATAGCACAGGCTAAGGAACCTCGCTCACACCAGCGGACCAAACACATACTACGACACTTCCATCTCATTCGAGAGATTATCGAGAGAGGAGATGTGAAGATTTGCAGAGTACCTACAGAGGCTAACATCGCAGATCCCTTGACCAAGGCTTTGGCACAGAGGAAACATGATGGTCACACTAGGTCATTGGGGCTTAGAGCCTACACTGATTGACACTAGTTCTAGTGGGAGATTGTTAGTTAAAGCCCTAGAGCCAATCATTTGATGATTGTTGTATGGACTCATTGTATCATATTCTTGTGTATTAATAAAGGCATTTGTTTTGATTATTATACTTACTTGTATTAGTGTCAAATAACTAAATATAGTAGCGTCCTTGAGTAGAAGGTTCTTACCTATATCAATCGGTTAGTTGAACCGATAGTGAGATGATATAGGGAACACTACTCTTAATCATTCCTAGTCGAGTATTAACATTCAGGGACAATGTTAATGCAATAAGACTAGCATGTAGGTCAACTCGATGACTTGATCTCACAAGTCATGGATATAGAGATATCAAGTTGGCACATGGGTATGCATTGGAGAATGTACACTGAATGACCCGCCATGAGAAAGTATCATGGATCGTTATATGAGTGTCATATACTTTCTCATATGGCTATTAGTATGACTACTAGTCCTTCGACCTGAAGTCACCATGGATCCCTACATAAGGAGTTACGTACTTTGGCTTTGTCAAACGTCACCCGTAACTGGGTGGACTATAAAGGTGATTACTGGGTATGTAACGAATTATGCAGAGGGATGTGAGTGATGTAGATGAGGTCTACCCTCCTATATGACGGGAGCAACATCGATATTCTTGATAGAGTGAGACCATGAAGTGCATGGCCATGCCCAAATGAATCAATATGAGATATTGAGCTTATTTGATCAAGTGAGTCTACTTGGAGTTCAAGATTTAGATTGATTAGAGGATGACACGGTCTATGTCTCACATTGATCAATCTAGATGTCTAGGATAGAAGGACACTTGTCATATATTGTGATGTGTCACAATTAGTAGTCACAAGGTGATGTTGGATCTCAACATTCTTGTAACTTGGGTAGTAATGATGTGTTGCTAGATACCACTCATTACTTATGCTCCTAAATGGGTTTAGGGGCATTGCCAATGTTACAAGAACCTATAGGGTCACACACTAAGGATAATTAGATGGAGATTAGGTTCATATGATGAACCAAGAGGATTAGGTTCATGTATTGAACCAAATTGGATTAAGAGTAATCCAAGTTAGGCTTATTGAGTTGGACTCAAGTTGATTCATGTGTTCAATGAGTCTAATTTAGATTATGACTCATTGAATCAATTTAATTAAATGAATTAGATTCATTATATTAAGTTGGTTTGAATCAAATGGTTAGATTAGATCAACCATGAGGGAGATTTGGTCAAGTTTGACTTGACTTGAGAAGGAAGATGAAAGGTCAAGTTTGACTTGACCATTTTCCACCTCATTTGTGAGTTGGCAATAGGAGGACTAATGATGATGTGCCACATCATCAAAGCTAGCACATGTGTGTGCCACATCATGGAGGTTACAAACCCCTTTCCATTTAATGTGGCCGACCACATTAATTGTAAGGGAGTTACAATTGTGGCCGACCACTCAAAATGAATTAGAATGAATTTTTCATTCAAGGCATTCATTCTATCTTCTTCCTCCTTGAGCTCTTTCTTCTCTCCCTCTCATCCTACCTTGGCCGAACCCTACTAAGGTGCTAGCACACTTTAGTTTGGTTTTCTCCCTCTTTTGTTCGTGTGGATAAGTGTAGAGGATTGTCTACCTTGACAATCTTGAGATCCGGCACCTTGGACGAGTGGGATTCGCGAAGGGCGCGCATCAAGGGTAAAAACTCTTAACCATCTAGAACTCTAATGTAGATCTAGAGTTAGTAAACTCGTACTCGAAAGTTTTTCAAAATTTTATTCTTCGCACGGATCCGGTGACTGGGGTTTCGGGGTTTCCGCGACGCAAAAAAGTGATTTTCGTAGCCTGAAAATCCCAACACACATGTTGAAAAATTTTCCAACACTAATGAACCCAAGAGTCCATCGGCTATAAGCCTTTGAATCCTACTTAAGTTAATATGACCAAGCCTTAGATGCCAAAGATATGTTTGGTTCATCTCCGAAGGTTCCTTTCTCTTATTGGAATTAGAAGACGTGTTATTAATTTCCATTTGTTGCTTTGTGGGAGAAATTGAATTTAAAGTAAATAAATTGCCAACCAATGCACCAGAACAGATAATAACCCTATTTCTCTTTATAACCACATTGTTATTAAAAGAAACATAATATCCATCCAAATACAGTTTAGAAACTGAAATTAAATTCTTTTTGAAACTGGGTATATAAAGACAATTTCTTAAAACCAAATTTCTATTCCTATCAAAAGATAAGTAGATGTCTCTCACTGCAACAACCACCACCTTAGTAGCATTTCCCATGTAGACGGTTATCTTTCCTTCAAATCGTCGTCGGATTTACTAGAACCCCTGCAAAGAGTTGCAGACATGATCAGTGGCTCCCGTTATACACCAGGTGCTGGTAGATAACACCGCTAAACATGTTTCAACTACTAGAGAATGAGATGTACTTTTATTGTTCTCTTTCCTACGAGGACAGTCCGCCTTCCAATGTCCTGACTACTTGCAGATGAAGCACTTGCCCTTCAGGTTCTTCATTCCAGCTTTTGGTCTTGTACTTAGAGGTTTATTCACCTTCTTTGCTGAGATAGCCTGTTTCTTCTTCTTCTTGCCTTTCGACTTAGAAGTAGAACCATTTTCAGCATAGTGAATCTGAGAACTACGATAAAATATACCTTCTGCTGCCTGTAGTTCTGTCAAAAGTTCCGCCAACGTATACTCCCTTTTGTTTATGTTATAGTTCAGGCGGAACTGCTCAAAACTTCTGGGTAGCGTTTGGAGGATAATATCAACCTGGGTTTCCCCATCGATTTCACCTCCAAGGATTTGTATTTCGTTCAGATAAGCCGTCATCTTGAGGATATGATCCCATACGGGTGTCCCCTCTGACATGGTGGCTGTCATTAACTTTCTCATTACCTCTTGCCTAGCAGTCCGACTCTGGTGTCCGAAGAGTTCTTTGAGATTGTTCATTGTATCATAAGCTGTTGGTAAGTCCTGATGCTGATGTTGCAATACATTTGACATTGAAGTCAAAATGTAACACCGTGTCATCTCATCTGTCTTTACCCATTTCTTATGATACTCAATCTCCTCTTCACTAGAATCACTATTAGATGCATCAGGACAGACCTCTGTTAGTACAAACTTATAGCTTTCAGCAGTTAGGACAATATCCAGGTTTCTTTTCCAATCTATGTAGTTTAGACCAGTAAGTTTGTTTTCTTTCAGTATAATGGCCAGTGGGTTGAAAGTCATTCTAAGAATCATAAAATAAACTTTGGTCAAGACCCTAAATTTAAAATAATATTGATTTCTCAAACAATACTATTTAAATTTACCAACACCTCTAAACATCTAGAATATTGCATGCCACATTAGTGTGGACGTATACAAATTCAACATTTGAAAGAGGAGGTTTTACCCATTAATTTTATTATCTTGTCATCTGATAACCATGATTTTGGCTATATTATCTTGATTCATAATGCACATTTTTAATGGTCTTTTTATAGCTTAATCTCATATTTACATCATATTTCATAATTGCATTTGAATTTGGACTTAATTACAAATTGGCTTATAATTATGGTATTTGATGCTAATATTTGATTCTTATTTTGTAGGCATCAAAAGGGTCATGTACCCGATCAAATCAGACCACATTTGGGCTCAAATCAAGGGCTAAACGAGGCGATCAAACCTTGGAGGATTATGGACCGTTCGTTGAAGATCAGAGAGATCTGAGCCATCCGTTGGGAATCTGGTCCATCCGACCTAATGAAGAGTAGATCTTGTCCATTGATGAATATCCAGAAGTTTTGATCCAGATCTGAACTCATCCAGCCGTTGATCAAGCCCCGAATTATTCTGGACCATCCGATTTAATCTGAGGAGGATTTAAAAGCTTCGTGAGAAGCTACAGTGCGATTGGGTTCGGCTTCATCTCGATTTCTGCTACAGTGTTCACATTCTTCTTCGTGCGACGACCAACGCTTCCATTTTATTTTCCAGATCTAGATTTTCTTCTTCTTCAACGACGGCGATCCTGAGCTGCCGGCGTCCATTTTCCGATGATCAGAGAGTGTAGAGGGAGGTTTCTCGGCGCGCCTTGGTTCTGTTCCACCGCCGCGATCTTGTGCAAGGGAGGTTTCTTGTTCAACAATTTTCACAGTCAACAGAGCTTGAAGGGAGGTTTCTGAGAGCTCTGATCATCTTTCCGATCGTCATTCCATAGCAAGCTAGCTCGATCTGATCAATCGGATTGGTTTGTGAATTAACAGATCCATGCTCTGTTTTCTTGGCTGATGGGATTATCAGGTATATGTGAGCTTAAGGGGAGGTTTCCAAGAGCCGTGAGCACCTTCTGATGATAGTTGTAAGCTTGGTGATCGTTGTTGGATGCTTGAGGGGAGGTTTCCGATGGCATCACTGTTTAACAGCAGATTTGAGGAGTTTTTGATCCAGGTTCTGGTTTATGGAATGTTAGGGTATCATCTTCTTCATTTTTGTCTTTAATTAGTTCTCAAACCTTGCTCAGATCTTCAAATCTGATACCTACCTTTGTAATTTCAATTTCTGTTTGAGATTTTGTATTTCCGATTTCAAATTCTTGTTTTCAAACCCGGAATATTGACTTGATACTGATATTGATACTGACCTTAGTGTTGTTAGGTTTATTCTGCTACTGATGCTGATAGTTGTAGGTTCTTGTGATTTAGTTAGTAATTCTTTGCTCTGATTTTGGTTTTTGTACTTGTGATCTTGCTTGAATGAAGATTGATCAACTTAAGTTTTGATTGTTATCTCTGTTTATTGTTATTGAGAATTGGAAGCTTGGTGATTGAGTGTTGAATTAGATTGTGTTGGTGAATTAGATGTTGATTTCGATTTTGCAATAATATTGAGTGCGTGAATTTAATGGATACTGTGATTGTAATTGTTAGAGATAGAAAGTAAATAATTTGATACAATCCAATTTAATTGTGTTTACTTGATGAGATGGAACAGAATCATGTTTAAATGAGATTGACCTTTCTTGAATCTGTTCTTGATTTTATTAGATAAGATAATTTGAAACGTGAGTTAAATGGAAGAGTTTAGTTGACTTGTTGATATAATAATTTCATTTGAATCAATTTTAGAGTATTCACACACTCACTAGTTAATCTTGGAAAAATACAACTTGGGACTCCTTACTATGACACGTGTTTTAATTATAATGAGTTTCAATCTTTATTAATTTAGAGCCTTGTGACATGCAAAAAGGCCGACACCAAATTTTGGCGCCGTTGCCGGGGAACATAACTAGTAGTGTGTGTTTATTTTAGATTGTGCATTGTATTGATTGATTTTATTGTCAGTATCTTTCTTGATTCGATTGCTTATTTCCCTTTGTAATTTCATGTTGATTTGTTCTTGAATTATTAAGTGCTTTTACTGTTCATGTTTTCATGTGATTGAAACTTTATGCTCTTGTATCTTCTAACATTGATTTTTAGTGTTGTAGTGAAGAATAGGAGATTTCTTTAGCTTAGATCCGTATTTTCATAATTTTGGAGGTGAAATGGAGAGTTATCATTTTCAGCCTGAGTATCAAATTTACCCAAACATGGATCAACAAAATAGGTATGAGTCATTTTCAAATGGTTTTAATACTAATTGGGTGGACAATTCATGTTTCAGGTATGAAAGTGCATAAGGACAATTTATTGAACCATATCCAACCTACCAGAGTTCATATGAGTTTTAAGAAGTTTCAACATCTTTTATGCCACATCCTTATCAACAGAATGACCCTCAGATGGATGAGTCAACATGGAAACTCAGGGAGATTATGCAACAAATGAATGAGCATCAAGAGCAGTAATTCTCAAGGATATAAAACATACAGAATTAGTTAGATCAGATTGCATCATCCATTCATCAGTTGCAAACACAGAGCGCCAATGAAGAGATGGGTTGTGGAGATCTTGTCAGGCCTAACACTGCATCTACTTCTTCATTAGATTCCTTAAGTACTTTTTATTGTTGTGATGATGTATTTGAACCTACTTTTGATTCTACTAATGATGTTGCTCTAGATGTTGGAAATGATGCAGGAATTGATTTTGGAGATGATTTAAGTGTAGGGGATTGCTTACTGGAAGCATTACCCCAAGGATCACCAAGAACTGAAGATGTAAGTGTAGGGACTTGTGCTATGGAGCCAAACACCCAAGAATCACTAAATGAATGTAACGACCACCCTTCTTACTACTACTACACTCTAAGGATGACCGTTACTTGACTACTAACTCTACTTAACCGGTGTGATAAAAATATCACATGGAAACCCTACCGAAAAATTTCGGCAGAATCTCCCCTGTACCGGTGACCATATCCGTAAATACATACAGAGTATACTCAGCCACAGGCGACTGAACATATATTTTCACAACCACGCAGTTTAATAAATCAAATCATGTAAGTAATGAAAAGCAGAAACATAACTTCCTACTACAAAATTTTCTTATCAACTTAATAAGAAATTAAGCTAAACAAATTCTTAAACTAAGTGAGTTCTTTAGCTAAGTCTCAAGGATCTCCATAGTCCACACATCACACACCGTCACAGCATCTTCTTGTCGCCTTCTTCCTTATACTTTAGCTTTTCCTTTATCTGCAGTAGGAGGAAAATAGTATCTATAAGCTAAAAGCTTAGTGAGCGCTATCCTACTCACAAAAACTCGATATGCATGTATATAGATAAAAACATGCTAAAACTGAATGCTAACATGTAAAGCTACTCATGCTCATAAATAGCAAAGAAACTAACTGAAAAGCTAACATGTAAAGATAATCATGCTCATAAATAGCAAAGAAATCTAACTAACTGAAATACTAAACATGTATAGCTAATCATGCTCATAAACCAATAAAGGAATCATACTAACTGAAATACTAAACATGTATAGCTAATCATGCTCATAAACCAATAAAGGAATCATACTAACTGAAATACTAAACATTTATAGCTAATCATAGAACTATCATGTGTATCAATAAGAAACTGAATTGATATCTAGCTAAACTAATTAATGCTAAACTGAGTCTAACTTGTATTCACATAACTAATTTGTGAAGTTTTGAAAACTATTTACATAATAGATTAAAATAATAATCATGCTGCTGATGGGCCCGGCAACTGATTTGCGCGCATCTCTAACTAAACCCGGGATTGCAAGTTCCGAGTCTAGTAGGGTTTGCTAGGTTATCTAAACCTAGGGACGACTGTGGGAGCCCAACCCAATGGATATCTAATCCAGTACAGTGCCACTGCTGAAAATAAAATACTGATTTCATAGCTAATTTTCTTACCTTGCTTTAACTAGGTTATCTGAACCTAGAACTAGGTTATCTGAACCTAGAGGCGACTGTGGGAGCCCACCCATTGGACCGTAGTCCCATATAAGCTGAAGCAAGACTAAATAAGTTATTTTAAATGCTTCTACTGCATTAACTAAGCTATTAAAATGCCTATTGTAGCATTATATTGAGCTAAGCATTTTATCAAGCACTTGGGGTGCACTAGAACACACTCTACGTACTGAAAATCTGTATACAAAGCTTAACATAAATCTGCATGTAAAGCTTAATAAAATTCTGCATATTAAGTTTATCAAAATCTGCATACTAAGCTTATCTAAAATCTGCATGCAATACTTATGAAAATCTGCTTATTAAAAAAAATCTGCATACTTTACTTATAAAAATCTGCATGCTATAAAAATAGAACTGCTCATGTTATTCCATTAGCAATTAGGAAACTAGAACAACTTAAGCATGCTGTGAAAGTAAAACAACTTAAGCATACAAAGAGATCTAACTATACTAAAATTCTGCACTATACTACTAAATTCTGCATATTATAAGTTAACAAAATCTGCATACTATGTTACTAAATTCCACATAACATTCTGCCCTATCATGCTTAACAAAAACTGTGCTATATTACTAACCAAAAATCTGCAGTACCTTTAATTACATACTTTAAGAACTAAACTACAATCAAGTATCCCACGGCATCTTCACCCACATTGTGACATTGTACACATCTTGCAACTAAACAAAGATTTGCTACTGAAAACTAGGAAAACATAACTGTTCTTCATGTGTTGTAACATAACATACCATTCTGCAGTAGACTACAAAATCAAACTATATGCTTTAAAAGAAAACTAAACTCTTTCTTGTTCCTTGCCCAACAACAGGAATCTGAAATCTGTAACCCTTCTAATTTACTGATCATGCCCACAAGAATTCATGAACAAAAGGATTTGGATCCACATCTGAATTCTCTTAAGCTAGCTACGGCAGCAATGACAAGAGAAAGCCAAAATTAACTAAACTACAACACTAAATTCCGAACAGCATGTTTTAACAAGAGAAATCTAACTACAATAAATTTGAAACCTACTGAAACTAAAATTCCATGTAAACATGTTCACCACCGAGACTTTCATAAAGCAACAGAGAACTTTTAGGGCAAAACATGCTGCGGCAGAACTTCAAAAGCCTCACATTTTACAGGAAATAAAGGTCGAACTAAAGATTCAAGAACTACCCTTATTGCTCTAGGAATCCCGATTTATACAGCCTTCCGGAAACAAAGAAAGGAATCAAAACTCTTAGCAAACTCAAATCTTTGTACAGCAGGTTTCAAAGAAAAGAAGGAGAAAACAAAGCTCGGAACAACTCCTACTGCAGGTGAGTAGCAACTCACCTTCGTTCCCTTGACTCACAGCCGAAGGGGAAACCTTCTAGTGCTTCTAAGGCTCGGAAGATTGAAATTTCTGGCTCCTCTTCGTGCTCTCCGTTTCTCCTCGACGAGAAAAGCTTAAGGAGGTGAAGAAACCCCTCGGAGAAACCTCAAGCCGGCGTCGGAGTTGAGCCCTAAGCTCGACTTCTGCGTTTTCGCCCGCAACGCCGTCGCGAGGAGAGAAAGGGTTTCTGGAGAAAAATTAATTTCTCTCTTAACTTATCCCTTTTTATAACCTAGGGTTATTTCTGTTATTAACTATACCTTAAATAAATTTACTATCTATTCTTAAACAAAACCGCCCGCAGCACACTTGGTTAGCCAGGTTTTGACCAAATCAAAGGTCTGGGTTTCGAATCCCTTCGCCGCGCACCTTTTTCCAATTTATTTTAAATGTTCCAACTTCTGCTTAAATGTATATCACTCCATATATGATTAACAAAACACTCGCAGACCAGTTGGTTGGCCGCTCCGCTTAAAGCTTTGCTGCGGTCGGAGGTCTTCGGGTCGAGCCTCGGCTCGGCCTTTTTTCTGCAACCTTTTATTTCTATTATCTATAACCACTACTTAAATTTATTTCATTCTCTATTTATTCACAAAACAGCCGTGGAACAGTTGGTTGACTTGATTCGCTTAAGGCTTGGCTTAACCCAAGGTCCACGGTTCGAATCTCGGCTTGGACATTTTTTTGTCGAAACTTCTTTCGTTCAGTAAAAATACCAAACGAACTCCAAAAATTCCATAAAAATAGTCTAAAAATTTCTAAAAATCTCTAGAATTTTTCTAAAGCATTTCTAGATTTTTATAAGGACTTTTAGAACTCGAAATAGGAAAAATTGGGTCTTTACAATGAAGTTGTACAGCCACCTGAACTATCACTAGAACCAGAGCTTGAGCATTCATTTGATGAGGAAGAGGTAACAATCACCACTCCAGGTACCTCTCAAGATGATAAGGTGAGTATTTTTTGTGATTTTTCAGAAAATTCAATAGAGGTACCATTTGTTGATTTTATTAGTTGTGATTCAATTCTTGAAATATCTTTGACCCACACTAATGTTCTCCTATTTTATTTTAATCCCTTAGTGAGCGGAAGGGATTGTATTTTAATGATGTTGTAGGAGAATACAAGCTCCCAGAGTGGATGCTTGAACTGAACTGCCTCCGACCTCCAGAAAAAGCTTTTGATGGAAAAATGGTAAATAACAAGGAATTGATTGCAACCAAAAGTACTCCATTACCGGTGTGGATTTTGTTGCTTAATCTTCTTCAACCGCCAGAATTTAAGGGGAGTTGGTTCTAATTTAGCTTTCTTTTGTATTTTAATTCATGCTTGTTAATAAATTCTTTTTATGCATTTCTTTAGTTACATACTTTGCATTTTGCATTTTACTTCCACACATTTGCTTCATACTTTGCATTTTTGTTAGTATATAACATTTCATTTGAATAAAAGTCTTCATGGAAATTTCTTTAGTAATATCTTTAAGATGGTAAAAGCTTCTTAAATTTGATCATCAATTTAGGTCATGTGACATGATTGGGTGCTCTACTTACATGATATTGGTTAATTTGGTGGTGAATTCTATTTTGATCAATTGAGCTTGATTGCATGAAAATTACCTAGAGAGGACCACCCTTAGCCTATTCTTCATTACTTTATTTTGTGTGACATGCACTCATGGCAATTGAAACTCTAGAACTTGCTTAGTTTCTTTTCAAAGTCACAATAGCATTTGTGTGCATGGGAATTGAGGATTTTGTCAATTTTGCTCCCTTTCATTACTTTCCAATTCATTTCTTCACAATTTTCTTTATACATTCTCATCTAGCATCTTAATTCTTAATAATCTTTGCTTGTCATTCTTTTATTGAGAGTTTTGGAAGAATACTTGATGAGTTAGATTGCCTTGGATGGATGAGAAGTTTTAAGTGTGGGGGAGGAAATTTCATATGTTCAAAGTTCATGAGATTGGGAATTTTGAGATTGGAGTGGATTGATGGTTCATTAGATTGCATGCTAAACTTAACCATTCCTTGAGTTTATTCATGTATAGAGCAAGCTTAAATAGTCTTGAATTCTAGAAATTGTTACTTTAGTGATACACTCAAGCTATTTGAAGATATAAGATGAAAAAGGTTTTGTAATGCTGGAATCTGAGCATTCTACGGTGTTGCTGCCCATAAGCTGTAGTAACTCTTAATCTGGACTCTCAATTAGCGATTGAATATATGATTTCCATCTCAGAAAGCTCCTTTAATTTAGCAAGAATCAGGAAACAGAGGGAATGGAAATGAGTTTTGCAGTGCTGGAATTTCACAGAATGTGCAAAATTAAAGTTTGAATGGGTGTATCAGTTGTGTGCCAGAATTTGTTATAAGCATTCGGCCTGTAAAAGTTCAAGTTAAGCATTTGGTTTCCCATTACCATTTGGGTTGCCAATCTTCTTGAATCTACTATGAGTCAAAGCATTCAACTATAATGGAAGAGGTTCTTGAGATTGTCCAGCTCCATTGTAGTGCAATAAACCAGCAAGTTGGCCTGATTGTTGCTGCTAAGGGAAGCTTTTAAATGTTAATATGAGTGTTGGACCCCGTTGTAGTTTTGATGTGATCAACCAAGTTGGTTAGGTCCTGCTGTGTTTGATCCCTGTGTCTGAGTGTGCAGGAGCTTAGGAACACAGGAAGTCGAGCGGAAGACGCAGCTAGCGAGAAGGACGGCACGGGAAGGGAGCCGACGGGCTCGGTGCATCCGAAGGACGAGAGAGCTGTGGAAGAGTACTCCGGTGGGCGTGAAGAGCGTGCACGGCGTTCGAGGGACGTTAAGCCGGGACGGAAGGCTGCTCGAGGCAATCACCCAAAAGAACGGAGCTTCGGAAGCTAAAGAGGAGAAGAAAAGAAGACAAAAGAGGCTGAAATTACTGTAGCAGAAATTACTGTAGCAGTAACCTTGAAGGCGCCTTAAACACATTGAAGGTGCCTTGAACACATTGAAGGCGCCTTGAATGATTGTTTAAGGCGCCTTGAGCAGTCCAGTTTGACCGTTTGCGCTGCGGATAAAGTTTTATCCGCAGATCGAGTTGGAGGCGCCTTAAACCTTGTTGGAGGCGCCTTGGACCCTCGAGATAGACTTTCCAGGAGCTATAAAAAGGCCCCTGGAGCTAGGAATTCAACAACAACTCAAGCAATCATTGTGTAGCCATTCCTAGCAATAGTTCTAAGCTTCCAAAGTGTAAAAGGCTTCTCCGCCTTCAGCAAAGAGATTTTTCTACTGAGCTTTTTCTTACTGCCCTGGATTAACAACCTCCTTGGTTGTAACCAGGTTAAATCCTGTTTTCTACTTAATTTCTATTTCCTTGCTTGGTTTAATTTTATTTCTGCCTTTACTTTATTTACTATTGCATTAATTGAGTTAAAATCCGAGGAGGGTATTTTTATTTTGTGTTTTCAGCAATTCACCCCCCTCTTGCCGGCCTCCGCTGCACCTACAGTAATTTCTGCTACAGTAATTTCAGCCTCTTTTGTCTTCTTTTCTTCTCCTCTTTAGCTTCCGAAGCTCCGTTCTTTTGGGTGATTGCGACCAACCGGAATAGGGCTCACCCGAACCCAATTCCCGGCCTTCTCCTCGAGCAGCCTTCCGTCCCGGCTTAACGTCCCTCGAACGCCGTGCACGCTCTTCACGCCCACCGGAGTACTCTTCCACAGCTCTCTCGTCCTTCGGATGCACCGAGCCCGTCGGCTCCCTTCCCGTGCCGTCCTTCTCGCTAGCTGCGTCTTCCGCTCGACTTCCTGTGTTCCTAAGCTCCTGCACACTCAGACACAGGATCTAACCAACTTGGTTGATCACATCAAAACTACCATGGGGTCCAACAATCTCCCCCTTTTTGATGTGCATCAACCCAAGTTCAAGTTAGGGTTAAAATAGACATAAAAAGTAATTTTAAAGAAAAAATTACTAAACTAACAAGTTAAGCATAATTTTTTGCAATTAGTAAAATTACAACACTTTTTATAATAACAGAAATTTCAAAATTTTCTAACTCCCCCTAAACTTGTATTTTTCTCTCCCCCTTTTATCACAGCAAAAATGGGGTTAAAAAAATAACCTAAGTTAAGTGAAATGTATAGAATTTAAAAAAATTCTAATTCAAAAACGAATTTTTCCAAACAAAAAAATTCGTTGTCAAATTTTTGAATTTTCAAAAAAAAATTTCTAAGTCAATATGAATTTTTCCAAAAAAAATTTCTAAGTCAAATTTTTGAATTTAAAAAAAATTCTAAGTCAATAAAAAAAATTTCTAAGTCAAATTTAAATTTTTGAATTTTCACAATCTGACTTTTTAGAATTTTAAAAAGATTTAAGAACTTTTAAAGTATTATTTAATTCTAGTTTAATGCTTTTTCAGAAAGTTAATTAAATATTTTTTTTTTCAATATTTTAGCTTCCAGGTCGTGGCGAGGCACTAGACCTTCTTGGTTATTGGAGCAACAACCACTTCCTTAGACAAAGCTTTCATAAAGAATTTCAATATTTAATTTTCTCACTGTAAGCTTTTAATTTTTGAAAAATTAATTAAGCACAGATTTTGGAACCCAATAGAGGTTCCTACCTACAGGGTTATTCAGATACTTAGGGGGTACATAATTTTTGGGTATCCTTCTAAGCTGGCCCTGATGGTTTCTAATATACCAGTTCAATTTTCCATAAACTTTAATTTTTGAATTTGGAAATCTATTTAAACATGTACTATTTCTTAATTTCTCAATTTCTAATTTTAGATTTTTATTTTCAGATTTCAAATTTTTATTTTCTTTTTCTAATTGATCTAATTCTTTAGACAAAGCTTTAATAAACTCAAAAGACTGTTTAGAGTTTATGTCACGTACCTTTCTTACCTCATCTCTCCCCCTTCATCATTGCTTTCTCCTTCTGATGTTCCTCCCCCTTCATCTATGCTCATTTCTGAGCTAAACGTTTCTTCTAGCTGATGGTTGGCCATCAGTGCTAGTCCCGAGAATTCTTCGATGTCTGACTCGGAGGATGATGAATCTGACCAAGTAGCCTTCAGATTCTTGTGCTTGGAGGATTCTGGTTTCTTGCTTTTTGATTTTTCCCTTTCTTTCTCCTTTCTCTTTAATTTCGGGCAGTCATCCTTGATGTGCCCTTCTTTGTTGCAGTTGTAGCAGCGAACCGTCCTTTTTCTTTGTTGATGCCTCTTTTTCTGCGGTCTAAATTTATTAGAATTAAAAAACTTATTGAACCGTTTTACCAGTAGTGCTGCTTCGGATTCATCGCCCGAGGCTTCGGAGTCAGAACCGATTACTTTTGCCTTTAGAGCTATGTTCTGACCGGTCTTCTCTACTCCATTTGGCTCTGAAACTCGAGATTCGTGAAGTTCAAAAGTCGAAAATAACTGTTCTAACGTACTTACCTCGAGGTCCTTAGAGATGTAGTATGCATCTACTAAGGAGGCCCACTCTGGAGTTCTCGGGAAGGCATTGAGCGCGTACCGGATAGAGTCCCGGTTGGTTACCTCTTCTCCAAGGTTCGTTAGTTGCATTATCAGCTCCTTGATTCTCGCTTGGAGTTGCGCTACCTTCTCGCCTTGGTTCATCCGGAGGTTCGTCAACTGGTTCCGGAGGATGTCGCGCTTTGCTAGCTTCGCTTCGGAGGTACCTTCGTGAAGTTCCAGGAATTTTTCCCAGAGATCTTTCGCGGAGTCGTAGCTTCCGATCCGGTTTACCTCCTGCGGCGGCAGAACGCTGAGTAGGTGGAACTCAGCCTTTCCGTTGGCGACGAAATCTGCTTGCTCCTTTTTGCTCCACGTGTTTTCTTCTTTGTCTTTAGGAGCTGCAAAACCATATTTCATAGTAATTAAAATATCAAAGTCTGTTTTAAAAAATACCTCCATTTTGCGCTTCCATGTGGCGAAGTCTCCGTCGAACTTCGGGGGATGGATGTTCGCTCCGGCCATCGTCTTGATCGTAGTGCTTCAGTTGGCGGTTAGTCCTTCTGAGGCGATCAGGCTCTGATACCACTTGTTGGTGCAGCGGAGGCCGGCAAGAGGGGGGTGAATTGCTGAAAACACAAAATAAAAATACCCTCCTCGGATTTCAACTCAATTAATGCAATAGTAAATAAAGTAAAGGCAGAAATAAAATTAAACCAAGCAAGGAAATAGAAATTAAGTAGAAAACAGGATTTAACCTGGTTACAACCAAGGAGGTTGTTAATCCAGGGCAGTAAGAAAAAGCTCAGTAGAAAAATCTCTTTTGCTGAAGGCGGAAGCCTTTACACTTTGGAAGCTTAGAACTATTGCTAGGAATGGCTACACAATGATTGCTTGAGTTGTTGTTGAATTCCTAGCTCCAGGGGCCTTTTTATAGCTCCTGGAAAGTCTATCTCGAGGGTCCAAGGCGCCTCCAACAAGGTTTAAGGCGCCTCCAACTCGATCTGCGGATAAAACTTTATCCGCAGCGCAAACGGTCAAACTGGACTGCTCAAGGCGCCTTAAACAATCATTCAAGGCGCCTTCAATGTGTTCAAGGCACCTTCAATGTGTTTAAGGCGCCTTCAAGGTTACTGCTACAGTAATTTCTGCTACAGTAATTTCAGCCTCTTTTGTCTTCTTTTCTTCTCCTCTTTAGCTTCCGAAGCTCCGTTCTTTTGGGTGATTGCGACCAACCGGAATAGGGCTCACCCGAACCCAATTCCCGGCCTTCTCCTCGAGCAGCCTTCCGTCCCGGCTTAACGTCCCTCGAACGCCGTGCACGCTCTTCACGCCCACCGGAGTACTCTTCCACAGCTCTCTCGTCCTTCGGATGCACCGAGCCCGTCGGCTCCCTTCCCGTGCCGTCCTTCTCGCTAGCTGCGTCTTCCGCTCGACTTCCTGTGTTCCTAAGCTCCTGCACACTCAGACACAGGGATCAAACACAGCAGGACCTAACCAACTTGGTTGATCACATCAAAACTACCACGGGGTCCAACAATGAGGCCCAATGAAGAACACTTGATCAGAAAGGGGACCAGGAGCTTTATTTCTGGAAGAAATGATAAGAACTGAATTACAAAGAGGCAGAATTTAGAAAAAAAAACTGTAACCTTGTTTTTTTTTGCCAAATCTTCAAGCTATCTCTAACCAAAAACAGAGTGAATCTCTGCTCATATCAAAGGTTAGTTACAAGTTCTGGAAATTATTCTTTGAATTGATCTTGAGCATCATAATTCCTAAGGTTTCATGAAGCAATTGTTCTTGTGTGATCTTTGTACGAATTCAAAAGGAAGGTTGTGAACTGTAGCTTGGTAGTATTGAAATTAACTTAAATTCTGGATTCAGAGAACAAAAATAATTGGATTTATTGCTTTAATGGAATGGAAGCTTGATGTAACAGTTGCTCAGAGTTGAATCAGTATCTAAATAATTGTATGAGCTATAAGTTGAGCTTGTGAGGCTGACTTACTGAATTTTGGTGCTGAATTTATAAGCCGGAATTAGTCCTCTACTCTTACTTTTAATGAAAGAGCTAGTCTAATATTCAAAGGGAGCCTAGTATCTGTGATGGGTTCATAGTCTCTCTTACAATGAAGCATATCCAGAACTGAAATGCAGGAAAATTCATTAAAAGGAAATCACTTGAAGGAATTGTGGCATATCAAGTTGTTTGGAGGTTGCTAATCAGAAATCAAATCCAAAAGAATCTTTTGGGCTCCAATGTCATTTAGGGTACTTCCCCTACCAAGTCACTGGTGCTGCAAAACGAATCAAATTCAATAATCTAAATTCTGATACTAAATCCATAAAAGTTGATCTCTAAAATCTGTTGCTGAATCAGGAATCCTGAATTCTGCAACTGTTCTGGAATTCAGGTACAAGAAGCAAATAGACAATAATTGCATTAGCGTGCAACACTTTGAAACTAAACAAAGGTATCAAAGATTTAAAAGTAGCATCAAGAGAAGGAGAAGCTTAACAGTGACAATTGATGTTAAGTGTAGAAACAGCAACCTGGAAAATGCAGATTCTGCAGAAATGAAGCTGACATTTTTGTGCCAATTTGAGAAGGAAATTGTAATGAGCAGAAACTGTAGAAACCTGGAAGTTTTAGGTTATGCATTGTAAAGAGTCTTAAGAGACAAGATGAAAGAAGTATTGAAGTTTTGTGTGACTAAATGTGACAGATTGATACAAAGTTGAAATCAGTAGTCTGCTGTGCAGGAATGGAAGATAATGAAGACTATCAAATTTGGAAACATCACTGAGAGCTGCATGTCTATCTTATACTTTGTAATTTCTGCAAATTCATTAAGTTGAGATATGAAATGACACGTTTTAACTTGATACATTGAATTTGGAAATTTGTTGTCAAGTTCTAAGTTCTTAAACTGAAGCATTTAATCAGAATTCATGAAATCGGTGTCAATTTTATCTGAATCTGTCCCTGAATTCAGGAATTTCAATACAGTGAAACATGTGATTTAAGCATTGGACATTTCAATGCCATTTGGTATTCTTTTCTTCCGGAATTCCTTGTGATGATCAGTTCTGAAATTTGAATATCAACTTGGTCTAATGTGTACAATTTCTATTACATTGCTGAGATTAATGCCAGTTTTTAAATCTTGTTGCTTAAAATGAAATATAATGAATCTGTTATTGTTAGTTCTCTTTGAAGATTCCTAATTAGTGAGAAGAAAGCATTTCAGAAATCTTGGTTCCTGGTCTGGCAACTCAGAATTAAATTTAATTCAGTTTTGATTACTGATTTTTAGGAGAAACAGTGGCACAAAAATAACTGCTGGGGAGTATAGTTGTCTGAAATGGATTTCAGAAGATAGATCATTGCTGGAATTCTGGAGCATGAGATACAAGACAGGAAATATGCAGAATGAATGTATCTATAGGATTGGAATATGAAGCATTGGACCTGGTGTACTGATGCTAAGACTTGGCTGCTGGGATGTTGGCAGTAAGTTTCAGAGGGGTATTGGAAACAAGAAATAATACTCTATAAACAGATTGTGTTCTGATTCTGTTGATGAGGAAAACAATGGTATCATTTCTGTATCTAAAGAAAATGCTGAATCTGCACTTGCTGCATGATATGGACTACTGATCTTTGTATGTTATGATTGATTAAGCCTTGGAATGTTAGTTAAGTGCCCAGGTTATGTGATGATAGCACCTAATTGTGAGAAAGTTGTAACTGAAGAAAACCTCAGTAAATACAGGAACAGAAATAGAGAAGTAGTGCAGAATACAGTTTTCTTCTGAAGTTTTCTTCAGTTTGTTCTCCATTACTTTGCAAGAGCAAACAACTAGATGAGAATAGAAATGGAATGAGTTGTGGATATTTAATAACGGTTAGATTGTTTGGATTTTTGCAAATTGTGTAGAATTGGAATTCAGGTCAGTGGTTGTGACTCCTGAAAATTCCTAATTGGTTGGGTACGGAATTGTCAATTTTGTATCACAAGCAGTTCTAAAATCAGTTTAATCATGTTGCCAACTGAATTCAGCAAATTCTGACATGTTTATGAATTATACAATTGACATATAAGATGTAGCAGAATTTGCAAGTGATGTGAAATTGTTTGTGCATATATTTCTGTTACAAATTTCAGGACAGTTACAAACCAATGGGAGCACTTGGTTTTCATTTCTTAAATGAGAATTTCTGAAATTTTATATTTTTGGCAGCCATAATGATAAGTGTTCTTGCAAGATTTAAATTTGAGTTGAGAAATGGACTAGAAATGCAGAATTAGAAAACAGTGATAAAAGTGTATCAAGCTTTTGAATGGCATGTGTTGTTCTATTGCCCAAGACGGCCAATACTTTAAGTGTGGGGGAGGGAATTATTCTTCATGATTTGAGATTATTTTTGAGCTTCCAAATGCTGGAATTGAAGTGTAAGAGATGAAAAAAAAATTTAAGTGCTTCACTGCATTGCTAGAAAATTTTCACAGCAGCTCATATCTTAAAGGCTGATGAAAACAGGAAATTTGCTAAGGGAATTGAGTTGCTAGTCATCAGGGTATATGCAGCACAAATATGACAAGATGTATTTGTAATCATTCTTTAATCATTGAACTTGATTTGTGCCAACTTCTCTTATAAACTTTTTGGACAGAAATAATAAGTTTGGAATTCTGGAATTAGATCCTGACTAGCTGGAAACTGCAATTTTGAATTGCCATACTTGGATTAATAATTCTGTTATTGAATTCTGAATTCTTGATGATTTGAGCCAGAATTTCCTTGCTTTCCAATTTTGAAACTGAAGATTGAAGTAACAAAGATTGGGGGTTAGTTTCAGCTCTGAAAATTTCAGAAAAGCTAATCAAATAGCTGGAGCATTATCAGGTGTTCAAATTGCTTAAGGGAGTGTGGTATATTGGTGGGCACATTTCAATGAATGTGTGTAGCTGTTGGGAGACAATTTTGAAGTGATTAACTGTATATTCAAGAATAGTGATACATAGTTCTTCACGTTTCTAATTCTGAAACTTAATATCTGAAATGTACAACATGTTGGTTGCTAATGAGAAATAATTCCAAATGTTAGGGTGAGTTTTTCTTGGCATGATCGTTGAAACTAAATTTGAAACTAAGGATTGGAATTGAATGAAGCTGAGTTTTCACCTCATTGAATTGATACACCAAACAATTAAATGTTGATTTGAATGGATTTTGTGATGTGGTAAATCTGAAGGAATTTATGTTCCTGATTTGATGATGCTGTATTTTTAAAAGTATGATTTCTGAAACGTAGTTTAAGAAACTGATATCTATTAGTTTTCATCTCTTGATTGAGAATGTTAATTGAGCTATGAAAACAATTCACATGAAGGAAATGGGGCTGTAGTGGTAATGAGTCTATTAAGAATCTGTTGCTGCTGAAATGCAGGAATTCAGAAGTGAAAAGCTATTTCTGTGAGAGAACAACCTGCTGGTTTCTGAAATACACAACAAATTGGGAGACAGCTGAGTGAGAAACAAGTGTTAAAGACAAGTGAAGAAACAGATTTTTAAAGCTATTGTTGGAAGTTATATTCACAAAGCAGTAGGCAGCAGCTGAAAAACAAGATTCAGCCTTTGTGATGTATCAAGTTGTATCAACCTTGTATGACCAGCTCTCAAATACATGGTGAAATTATCAAGTTGCTGAAAATGGGAATTAGAGAAGTTTTAAAGGGAATGGTGATAATTGAATCCTTTTGATCCATGAATTCACTATAAAATTGGAAGCTAGCTGTTGTAGAGTATTGATAAATGAAGATCTTGCATCCTCATAGTTTAACTGAATTCTAGACTGAGAACTTGATATTTTGAACTTGAAACTTTTCTACTAAGCTGAAATTCCTAAAACCTAAAGCTAATTTTTGCAAATAGATCTAATATATCAATAATTTCTTCAGAAATTGTGGCACTGTCAAATGATTTTTTCTCTTAAGCTAAATCCTGCAAGTTTTGACCTTAAGTCTCTGAGAATTAATATCTAGAACTGATACTGTGAGTTGCATTATAGATCTAAATTTCTAATGTTGAAATTGCAGAGAGAGTTTTCTGCCGAGCTTTATTTCAGTAGTTACTAAGATTGATGAATTAACTCAAATTCTATTGCTAAAATTGTAATTTCAGATTCTAGCACTGCATTCTGAACTGATCTGTGAAGTGTTGGTTTGTAATTGATATTTGAATGCTCTACCTATTTCAAATATGTTGTGTGCAAAACTACATCCTGCTGTAGTATATTTCTGAAATTTTTCAAAAATTGAACCTAAATTCCTATTTCAATTCTGAAGTGAAGTGGAAGGAGGGTAAACAACCTGTTGGATTGCTGGAATTCGTAGTCATTAGTGAAGATCAGTGAAACTGAATTCAATTCCAAGGATTTTAAAGTGCAGAAGGTTTCAGCTGGTTCTATAGTAGGCAAACTTTGAAATATAGTGGTGGCAGAACTTCAGATGGTTGCTTTGGAAACTTAACTGAGTTGTTTTTGTGGAGCTTCACTGCTGTAAAATTAGCTGGATTTAAGTCTTTGTAAAATTGTAGTATTAAAATTGTGAGTTGCAGATATAGATTTGAATTGCTGGTTGTGGATTATTGCTAAATTTTGCGATCAAAGCTTCTATTGGTGATTATTGGAATTTGATTTGGCTTTCCAACAATGCAAGAGAAATACACATCTTTATTAAATCTGCCAAAGATAGAACAGAGAAAAAAATGAAGTAGTACAGAATGAAAACTGGTAGAAGAGTATTAAGACATTGGATAGATGTTGTGTTTTATTGTCCGAGACGGACAATGGATTAAGTGTGGGGAAGGTTGTTGGATACATGATGTGAGATAAGCTTCCAAATGCTGAAATTTAAGTGGAAAATGCAAAAACAGTGAAGAAGAAAATTGAAAAAATGGCACATCAAAAGAGTATCAAATATGGAAGATAGAGTATCAAGATTCTATGTTAGCCATCAAATTGAAGGGGAGTTTAGCTTGGTCTTTTGAATTGTTAAAAACAAATGGTATTTATCTCTTTTCACATCAAAATGATCAACTCATCAAGTATATTCCTCCAATACTCTCATCTCCATAATTTTTCATTGAATTCTTTTCTTTTGCCTATTTCATCCACTTAAATTATTCTTTTTGATTCCATTTCAATTCTTGTTGATAAAATCCTTTTGATTCATGTATGCTATGTTTATAGTGGTGGAGAATTAGAAAATAAGCAAGCTTATGTTAGTGAAATGTTGTGAGTGACATTGACTGAGCTCTAATATGCATTTTTGAGTGTGAGGGATAGAATAGATAAATCCTTTGTGAGATTGCATCTTGCTTAATTTTTCAATTGGATTGAAAGCACCATACTTACTGATTATTGTTTGGATTGTATTCATGATTGTTTGTGATCTTTTAGATGATCTTAGTTAATTACTTCTTACCATCTTCTAGGTATTGCTAGGGGAATTTGCGTGGAGATAATTTTTAGTTTTGTTGACTTGAACGGGACGTCCAAGACTAAGTGTGGGGGATTTGATAACCATGATTTTGGCTATATTATCTTGATTCATAATGCACATTTTTAATGGTCTTTTTATAGCTTAATCTCATATTTACATCATATTTCATAATTGCATTTGAATTTGGACTTAATTACAAATTGGCTTATAATTATGGTATTTGATGCTAATATTTGATTCTTATTTTGTAGGCATCAAGAGGGTCATGGACCTGATCAAATCAGACCACATTTGGGCTCAAATCAAGGGCTAAATGAGGCGATCAAACCTTGGAGCATTATGGACCATTCGTTGAAGATCAGAGAGATCTGAGCCATCCGTTGAGAACTGGTCCATCTGACCTAATGAAGAGCAGATCTCATCCATTGATGAATATCTAGAAGTTTTGATCCAGATATGAACTCATCCAGCCGTTGATCAAGCCCCGAATTGTTCTGGGCCGTCTGATTTAATCTGAGGAGGATTTAAAAGCTTTGTGAGAAGCTACAGTGCGATTGGCCTCGGCTTCGTCGCGATTTCTGCTACAGTGTTCACGTTCTTCTTCGTGCGACGACCGACGCTTCCATTCCATTTTCCAGATCTAGATTTTCTTCTTCTTCAACGACGACGATCCTGAGCTGCTGGCGTCCATCTTCCGATGATCAGAGAGTGTAGAGGGAGGTTTCTCGGCGCGCCTTGGTTCTGTTCCACCGCCGCGATCTTGTGCAAGGGAGGTTTCTTGTTCAACAATTTTCACAGTCAATAGAGCTTGAAGGGAGGTTTCTGAGAGCTCTGATCATCTTTCCGATCGTCATTCCATAGCAAGCTAGCTTGATCTGATCAATCGGATTGGTTTGCGAATTAATAGATCCATGCTCTGTTTTCTTGGCCGATGGGATTATCAGGTAGATGTGAGCTTAAGGGGATCCAAGAGCCGTGAGCACCTTCTGATGATAGTTGTAAGCTTGGTGATCGTTGTTGGATGCTTGAGGGGAGGTTTCCGATGGCATCGCTGTTTAACAGTAGATTTGAGGAGTTTTTGATCCAGGTTCTGGTTTATGGAATGTTAGGGTATCATCTTCTTCGTTTTTGTCTTTAATTAGTTCTCAAACCTTGCTCAGATCTTCAGATCTGATACCTACCTTTGCAATTTCAATTTCTGTTTGAGATTTTGTATTTCTGATTTCAAATTCTTGTTTTCAAACCTGGAATATTGACCTGATACTGATATTGATACTGACCTTAGTGCTGTTAGGTTTATTCTGCTACTGATGCTGATAGTTGTAGGTTCTTGTGATTTAGTTAGTAATTCTTTGCTCTAATTTTGGTTTTTGTACTTGTGATCTTGCTTGAATGAAGATTGATCAACTTAAGTTTTGATTGTTATCTCTGTTTATTGTTATTGAGAATTGGAAGCTTGGTGATTGAGTGTTGAATTAGATTGTGTTGGTGAATTAGATGTTGATTTTGTTTTTGCAGTAATATTGAGTGCTTGAATTTAATGGATACCGTGCTT
Organism: Zingiber officinale; assembly: GCF_018446385.1. Classification (NCBI taxonomy): domain Eukaryota; kingdom Viridiplantae; phylum Streptophyta; class Magnoliopsida; order Zingiberales; family Zingiberaceae; genus Zingiber; species Zingiber officinale. The sequence continues at coordinate 44,072,287 of NC_055992.1, read as the reverse complement.
GTAATTGTTAGAGATAGAAAGTAAATAATTCGATACAATCCAATTTAATTGTGTTTACTTGATGAGATGGAACATAATCATGTTTAAATGGAGTTAACCTTTCTTGAATCTGTTCTTGATTTTATTAGATAAGATAATTTGAAATGTGAGTTAATTGGAAGAGTTTAGTTGACTTGTTGATATAATAATTTCATTTGAATCAATTTTAGAGTATTCACACACTCACTAGTTAACCTTGGAAAAATACGACTTGGGACTCCTTACTACGACACGTGTTTTAATTATAATGAGTTTCAATCTTTATTAATTTGGAGCACCTTGTGACATGCAAAAAGGCCGACACCATCATCCTATCTTTATGACAAATAAAATTAATAGTTGGTATCCCTTTGGTCACACAAATAATAGCAGTGACTTCGTTGGGGAGGATACTATTAAATGTGTCTAAGTGTATACCATTACTTGATACTAAGTCCATTAAATAGAATTGTGCCCCTTCAGTTGGAGAAGATCACACACATCCTAAATAATTTCCTATAACCATCTACAAAGGAAGTTTGACCTAGTGATCCATAAATAAACTCATCCGTTGTGGAGGGAGGCATTCAGAGCCAACACGCAAGCTTGTTACACCACTTAAACCAGTAATAGAGACCGTGGAATTAATATACTTAATCCCTCTCCCACTTAGTTATTTAATGTGAGGAATTTTAATCTAGCAAACATACATCACACACATAATAGTAAATAAAAGCAATAAATATGTAAATTAATTTTCCAACTATTATGACATTTTTCATCACTGTCCTTCACGTGCTACCTGCCCTAGGGTTCATGTCGTCGAGTCCATAGAGCTTCCTTTTCCGCTGCGCCTCTGGTCCTCAAATAGCACCACGCATCGCAAGAATACGATCCACGATAAAAATAAAAAGTTTACATATATCGATCCTATATTCTACAAGGGAATATACATCATGTCTAGATCGAACATAAATGTAGAATCCTAGGGCTAATACAGCTCCTGCTGTAATAGTTAAATACAATCATGCACAAACAATAATATGCCCTTGACATGTCCAAGAGTCTAATCACACACAATAACCATAAGTCATAATAGTTGGAGCCTGCAGCCTGCAACCACAGAGTTAGCATATCCTACTATTATCCTACCTAAATTATGTATGACATGTGCATAATTAAACTGAAAACCAAACACACAGAGGCAAACCCTAGCTCTGATACCAATTGTTGTGCCCAAAGGATGTCCACATATCTTCACAATGACATGATATTATCCACTTTGGGTCTATGCCCTCATGACTTTGCTCTTGGGCTCTCCCCAAAAGGCCTCATGTCAATGGAGATATCTTGCATCCTTTTAACCCCATGATCTTTACCAAATCTTTTCCAATGTGGGACTTTGATTGAACCCCAACACCAATACCATCTAACAGTACATCCACTTATTAAAACAACTATCTGTCCAACTTTACAGTACCTCCACTTATTAAAACAATCACCTATTCAACTCTATAATACCTCCGCTTATTAAAACAAACACCTAACAAAGATGTCAATTCTCTCTACTAGACCTTCCTTCTTTTTCCTCCCCTGTCTCTAATTCCTACTCTCAAAGTAGTCTCTCTCTCTCTCAACCATGCCAACAAACCTAATCATTTTCCTTCACCCCTAAGCAAGTTCTCCTTTCCTTGCCTATAAGAAGCCTTCCTCTTCTGCTTCCAAGGGCATCGAGCAACCTCTTCTCTCCTCAACAGTAAAGCAAGTGTTCTCAGTCTTAGTTCTGTAAGCTTTCTTGTAAATTTTTTTTTCTACAAATATCTATGTAAGATCTACATGTAAATTACTAGTTGCTAGTTTTACTCTATCTGTAAATCATGGTGTGCTAGTTTTTATTATACTATAAAATTTCTATTTTATAAAGCACTTTGTTCATATGAAGAACTAAAATGTAATTATTGTATATAAATATTGCATATGTTGTAAGCTTATTGTCTTTGTCAAATCTGTTCATTGAGTTTAATGTATTGATTATGTGAGCCGCTTCATTGTAATTATAATGTAATTATTTAATGTATTAATTATGTTAGCTACTTCATTTTAATTGCAATGTAATTATTTAATGTATTAATTATGTGAGCTACTTCATTTTAATTATAATGTAATAATTTTCTTCCTCGCAAATGATGTGGAAAGAAACTAAAAATGAGGTTTTTGTTTTTTCAAGAAGGATACTCATATATTTCTAAGATATAATATTACCAGAAAGATTCAATCCAAGAAGCAAGATATGCTGAAACTAATATGCATGTCTAATAGGAAGGATTTTTACTTTATAGATAGACTTAACATGGATTCAAAGTTTGTGGATTATGTCTACATATTTTCTATTTGAATTATATGCCACATTTTTTGTTCAATCATAAGAAGATTGATTAGTTGTACATTCATAGTATTTTAATTAGTATTATTTATAAGGGTTTAATTAAACAATTTATGATATAAATATAATAGACAATATGGTTTTGTAAATAGAAAAAATAATAATTTTTATTTTTTGCTAAAAGTTGTATTTAAAAAAAAATAATGTTTTTTAAGCATTGCAAAAGTATTATTTTTATAAAAAATGACAACGCTTTTTATGCGTTATATTTGAGCAGATTTTTAATAATAGTACTTTTAACAACACTTTTTCGGCTATATATACAACACATAAAAAAGCATTGTCTTTCAGCTTTTTCTTATGGCTAAAACAAGGAGATTTCTTTTTTTTTTTTTTTTTGTTTTACTCCTTATGGCTAAAACTCCTCATAATTTGTAGTTTATTTACCTTTACCCTTAACATTGATCATTTTCCGCTTCTTGCTCAAACCTTAAGAATCGAATGTTAAGTGAGCACTTTTAGATGTCTTATACCTCAATCGCTCATTATTTTGCATACATTGAGTTATAAGCTCATTTAATGTCCATTGTTTCTTTTAAATATTATACGAAATCTTAAAAAGAGTGAACTGCGCAAGGAGAGACATCAAGACAAAATACACTAACATAATCTAGACATTTTGAGTTTTAGTGTCTTTAGTCTAATGGTAAGATTAGACATCTTCATAATGTATTCCCTTATATTTCCCTTACCATTATATTGCGTTGAGACAAGCTTTGATAATACTGTAATTGTCTCAACCTTTTCATTTGAAATGAAATGGTCTACAAGTTGTTTCAAGAAAATCCTAGCATCCTCCCCTTCTATTATTGAACCTCTAATTAGTTCTGGAATTGAAAGCTTCATGGTACTTAGACTCATGCAATTTGATCGCTCCCGGTCATATGTCAAATTCAACCATTTGTTCTGTAGTACTAGCACTGGTTAGGGTGCGGGACGATCAAGCCTCAATGTATAGTCTAAGCTATGCAGCTTAAGACTACGATAATGTATTCCTTCCATTGGACATAATTTGATTCGGTAAGTGTAGAAATGCTACTAATATTAGTCATTATTGATTGCACTGATTAGAAGAAAGAAAATATTGTAAGCTCACGATTAAAGCCAAGAACAGAGATAGATAAACATAGTGAATTATGCAATATAAAATATGCATATGAATGTGCTCTTAATGAGATACCAACTATAACCTTAAGCTCCATCTTTGGATTAGAATGCAATTTGTTAAAGGTACTCTCTATCTATAATTGAAATCTTAATTAACCACATAATATGTCTTCAATTGGGCTAACACATTATGTGATTATGATATTTTATATAAGCTATATGAATATGTCTGAGTCCATAGCTCATAATTACCTTGATCAACCACATAATGTGTCTTCATTTGGGCCGACACATTATATTCGTGATCTGAACAAAAAAATTTGATCCTTAGTTGTAAGTTACACTTAAATATATATGGACTAAAAGTAATTTTCCATTGGGCTAATTACATTTAACATAGATATATACATCTATCAACATAAAATGCACTAAATTTAACTAAAGTGTTTTCCTTTAGGTTGACACATTAATTTAATTTAGTAACATGTATATAAATAAACTCAAGAAAAATCCTAGGAAACCCAACTGAATAAAAATAATTGATTGAACAACCTTAATTTCTCATCCTTAGGCATAACAGTTGATTGCTCCTGAATGACAGTTGACTGACAACAACTAGGCGAGCATCAGAATCAATTACAGAATCTTCTATTCATAACTCATGTGCAAACAATCGACTATCCTTAATGGCAGTCAACTGTTGAAGGTAATCAAGAGCCCAGTTGACTAAGAAATATTCTGTTCGTGGTCTGTGTACTAACAGTCGACTGGTCCTTAATGGCAGTCTATTGTCGAGTGCCTAAATGTTTTGTTTGTGGTCCACGTGCGAACAATCGACTTGTCTTTAACGACAATCGATTGCCCAATCAACTAAGAAATGTTTTATTTGTGATTTACGGAGCATCCTATCAGTTGACTAATTAGGGGTTTGAGATGATTTCCATGAAAAGTTACTACGGTTACTGAAAACCACTGTCGTTCTTGGTCATTCTTCATGGGAAAACATGAAGAACTTGAAACCAACACATATCCTAGGTGTTTCTTCTCTATTTTTTGATGAATAAAGATCGTTTTACGCAATAGATCAAAATATAGTGTAAATACATCAAAATTGACAAAAAAACCCTAACTTTATCCCTATAAAATCGATGCAACAATTGTGATACCACTTGATGGAAATAATTTTCTAACATGAATTATCAAAGCTTAATGAACTCGACAAACAAGAAAATATGCACATCTAATATCTTCAAATATTACAGCGGAACAAAATTAAATTGTTGAAATGAGACGTTAGACCTGTATGTAGTAGCTAGAATTGTCATTGTCTCTTAGCGTCGTTCTCGAAATCCTATGATGAAATAAAAGGCATGGATCTTTCATAGAGATTAGGGTGATGGTGTCGTACTCTCCTCACCAATGGAAAGCAGGGAGGCCTCGTGACCCCCTATCCTACAAAAATCATGCCCTATTTATAATAATGAATCTCTAACTCTATTATCAGCTTATAAATGATAACAGAGTGAGTTAATTGATTCTACACATGTAAATCCAGATCTAATAACATAAACCCGCAATAACCATTAATTAGATCACTTAATGAGTTTGTTCCTTAATGACATAAATATGCGTGTTGCAAATAACATATAAGCCCATTGAATAGCGTGATAAAATCCAACACTATCTTTTCATTGAATTGTATTTCTCCTAAGTTGTTGTTGAACCTCTCCTCCTTCAATCATCTCCCTTATGTTCTCACATGATTCTATTGTTCTTGTTGTTGTTATTATCGTTGTTGTGAGGTTTTTGTGTTGAGAGTGACTTTTCAATCACTAGGTATGCTCCTCTTTCTTTAGACAATTGAACATGTCTTATTTTCTTAAGTAGATGAATTTGTCTCTATGAGATCGGGTGTGTCATTTGTGTCATCCCTTATCCATTTGGGTGATTTTTAACCCTTGTAAAAATAGGAAACATGCCTACCTTAGCATGATTCTTTTTATAGCTTCATGCTTAGATCAATAGGGATAGTTCTATCAAAATTAGGGTGTCATTTGTCTCATCCCTTATCCATTTGGGTGATTTTTAACCCTTGTAAAAATAGGAAGCATGCCTACCTTAGCATGATTCTTTTTATAACTTCATGCTTAGATAAATAGGGATAGTTCTATCAAAATTATAAGTGATTGAAATCCTAATTACTTCAGTAATTAAACAAAAATGACTTGAATCTCACCATGATTACTATCTTGTACACTTGTCCAAGAATTTGATATCAAATTATAGAAACAGTGAGACAACTAAGTTACTATGGGTGGCAACACATGCATGTCTGAACACATTTACTACAAGTGTCGAAGAGGATGAGATTGTACCACAAGGAGAGCTATATGGATTTGCAGAGTAGAGAAGGAAAAATGGGTTAATATCTTCTTTTCAAGTCATAGGTATCATATATATACTCTCTATAAATGGATTGAAGTGCATAGATGCAATTCTGAAGCCCGCCTGTAAATTATTAATCTACAACATGATCAAGTAACATTATTTGATTGGATTTACACATGTAGTTAGGTTGGGAAAAAATTGACAACCAAGATAACTCGAAGGACTCATCTTCAAGTATAGTGGTTGGGGCATGCGATATCCTATTCAGTATTCACTATTCACCCATGCTTTCATATGGAATGCCAAGTAAGCACATACTAGATAATCTAAATCTATGTTATAGTTTGTTGAGGAGAATTTGGATCTGTCACAAGTTCACGTTCATTGGATTCCATGCTCACTTGTTATGCGTGTCAATGAAAAATGCATTTTAAATGTGTTCTAGGTTAGTTAGATCGTGATCGTCACTCTTATAGGCAGAGGCGGATTTATATATGGGAATATAGGATTTATTTCCTCTCTGGATTACCGTAACCCCCGTACAAAATTTATTCATTTAATGTTATTAAATTTTAGATTTAGAGGATCTGTACCTCCATGATTTATTCATTTAATATTATTAAATTTTAATAACATTAGGATTTAGGTTTACGTGGATATATCATATGTATCTACACGTGCGTGGTTTATATTTTTTCCTTTATTCACATTCTCTCACCAATCAAATTTTCCCCAATTCATCTCAAAACTTTAGCTATTATTTTCACCGTCAATTGTGTGATTGCCAGAATTTAAAATTTATTTTATATTCGAAAAACCAGCGACCTAATCTTTCTATTATAGCTTGTACCAAAATTTCAAAATAATATTGCCATCTTGAGACTAGCAGTGGGCTCTTATTTTGAGATCTTGGTGCTTTTTTTTTATGAATTATAATGTTTTTATTATTATTCATTTTTTTTATCACAAGCTTAATGTTTAGTTTAATATTGTTATTATTATTCACTGATTTGAATAAATTTAAGTTTTTCATTGTCACATGTTTCATATATTTCAAATGAAAAAAATATGATACAATTGATAATTTTTTTTCAAAGAAAGAGAGCAAATGAACAAGATCCAACTGCTCCTATAACCCCATTGACAAGATTAAATAACAACAATCTTCTATCTAAAATTCATCCTAAAATATTTAAAAATACAGAAGCTGAAGAGGTTGATCTCAATTCTTTAGAGTGTGATCTAGAATTACGTTGATAAATTTGGGAATATCATCCTAACCAACAAAAGGAGATTCGTCGAGCATATTTGAATTTGAAGGCATATTAATCTATTCTTCGAGAATATCTATTAAATAAAAATATTATGCACCCTTGAAGATTCCAGTCTGATTGGTATGATCAATTTTCTTAGTTGGAGTATTCACCAGCTAAAGGTAAAGCATATTGCTTTCCGACATGTTAGGATTTGATGAATCAACCACAACATATAACAAGGAGATTCAATAATTTTAATGTTGAACAAGTTGCAATCTCGGTTAAAGGCTCACATACATGTGGTGTTATTGCTTGCACTACAAGGAATTCCATTTAGAGGTCATGATGAGAAATGTAGTTCATCTAATCGTGATAATTTTCTTGAATTTTTAGATGTGCTAACCATGTACAATGATGAACTTTCATAGACAATTGTGAAAGCTCTAAAAATGACAAGTATACAAGTCACGATATTTAGAAATAAATACTTCATGTGCTTTTAGCGAGAATAAAAATACAATTCGTGAAGAAATTGGAGTTGCCAAGTATGCATAATTGTTGATGAAGCCCAAGATGAGTCAAAAAGAGAGCAAATGTCTATAGTATTGAAATTCGTGGATACTAATGGATTCATTCAAGAACATTTTTTAGGCTTGTTCATGTATTTGATATCGCGGCTTTGATTTTAAAGGATGCTATATATTTTGCTTTGACTCACTATAGTTCGGATGCTCAAAATATTAAACGTCAAGGCTAGATGGTGCTAGTAATATGAGGGACAGTTTAATAGATTGCAAACTTTGGTTATAAAATATTGTAGAAATGTTTATTATGTTCATTGTTTTCCTCATCAGTTACAATTGACTTTAGTTGTAGCATCAAAAAATGTCACACCTATTCATCAATTTTTTTATAGATGAACTTTTATAGTTAATATTGTTGGTTCTTCATGTAAGTGTAATGATAAATTGAAGAATGCTCATGTGAATGACATTGCACATTTGATTATAATTAATGAACTCGAGATAGGGCGTGAACTTAATCAAATAGGTATTTTACAACGTGTTGCTGATACGCGCTGGAGTTCTCATTTAAGATCATGGCAGGCCAATTAAGATGTTTAGTATATTGTGTATGGTATTGCTCAAGGTTATGGAGGATGAGCTTTATTCTTAAAGAGCAGATGCAACATTTGTTTATGATGAAATGACTTCTTTTAATTTTATATTCATCTTACATCTTATAAAAGAGATTATGGAGATCAGAGATATTCTTTGTTGGGCTTTACAAAGTAAGTCTCAAGATATTATAAATGCGATGGAGCTTGTATTATCTACCAACAATTCACTTCAACATATGAGGGATAATAAGTGAGATGAGTTATTTTTAAAAGTGAAGTCTTTTTGTGAACTTCAAAATATTGACATTCCTTATTTAAGTACTCTGTATATTAATAGACGAGTTGAGTCTGTCCTCGTCAAGATAATTTCACCATTGAGCATCATTATCAAGTAGACTTCTTTTATAGTTCGATAGATTCACAATTGCAAGAAATTAATATGTGCTTTAGTGATGATGTTATGAAATTGCTTATTCTTAGTAATGCTTTAAATCCTCAAAATGCGTTAGAGTTTTTCAAAGTTATGGATATATGTAAATTAGTTGAAAAGTTTTATGCACAAGATTTTACAAGAGATGAAATTGAACCATTATGAGTATGATGTAGTCAAAGGGTCTGATTAAAAAATCTTTCAACTATTTCAGAGTTATGCCAATGGTTGGTGAAAACTAACAAATCTACATACAACTTTATTTTTAGAATGATCATACTTGTACTTATTCTTTCGATTTTCACTGCTACTATAGAACGATCATTTTCTGTGATGAATATCGTGAAAATAAGACTTTGGAGTAAAATGGAGATGTGTTTCTATTAGACACATTAATGGTATATATTAAAGGAGAAATTGCTAGAAATATGAGCATAGGAGTGGATAGGATTTTTTTTCCTTGAATTTGATACGAGAATGAAACAACAAAAGAAAGCGTAATCAACCCTATAAAATTATAAAAATATTAGATATTTTTAAATTTGCTACAAGTATGAAACAACGAATTTAAATACTTAAACACTTTCAATTAGTAAATACTCACAACTTACTAGTAAACATGAGTAATTTAATACTTACAACTAATCAAAGTTATTAATGTAATGATTAAAGAAGCTTAGAGAGTTATCCAGGATAATGGTATAGTGATAGAGCGTCTTCTTAGGTTTTCAGGTATTTACGGATTGAGTCCCACTTCTTCTTAGTTTTTCAATTAGTATGGATGTTTGACCTAAGAATGTTTGATTAATGGACCATCTGTGTTTTCCGATTTATCCTAGTAACTAATAAAAAAATTTCGTAGGATCAAATCGATCATCTTATAATTAGTCAAAGCTAAATATCTTATATCAACTAACAAATAGAAAATACGGGAGACTGTACAGTTTTGGTAACTGCCCACTAATCATATTTATTGTTCCATCATATATAAACATACAAGACAATGAGAGAAGGGTCAATCGCTACTCTCTTTTTCTTCCAATAAAGAAGAAATCCGAGTATTAGCATGAGTTTGGTTTGTGAACTAAGAAAGATCGTTTGATCTCGTTATTGCTCTTTTGATGACAAATATGAAGAACAAGATTTGCGCCACATATCGCTGTAAGCGTTTACGGATATATTTTATGTTTGATGCATTTGATTCAACAATTGTATTAGAGTGAAAGCATGAGTTTAAGAAATCATATTCTAGATTTGTGAATAACATGTGGCAAAAGGTGATTCGTTCGTCCCAGCGCCCCCGTCAATCCGTCTCTAGATCAACACGGAGGAGGTAAATTACGGGTGGCTACTAGCCATTAGTACAAATGGCCAAGACATGGGGAAGATTATGCTCGGTCACGTCGAATTTCGACCCCAAGACCTCATGTGGCAATGAGACCTTGACAAATGGCTTAACCATCGCACCGCCCCGAGAGGACATAGATTTGTGAATAACATGCATGTTCGAATGGTATGAAATCTCTAGTAATTTGGTGCTAATGAGACCTTGACAAAAAAAAAAAAAAAATTCATCATCTTCATGCAGGCAAAACAATAAGAAAATTGTCCGCTTTTAAGGCATTACTAATTTTGATTTTTGCATATGGAAGTTAGGATATCTAATGGTTAAACTTCTTAATAAACTTTTAATAACTCTTAATATGTCATATGACATCATAAGTATAAAAACCGTTTATTTTTTTAAATTAAAAATCTCCATTACAAATCATATTTATTTATTTATTATTTTTTATTTAATATCTCTATATAATTTTTATTTAATATTTTAATTAATTATGAGCTTTAATTTAATTTATTTTAAATTTATAATTAATAAATTTATGATTTTTAATTTAATTAAATTGATAATTTCAATTTAATTAAATTTATAATTTTTATTTAATCTTTATTAACTTATGAATTTTAATTTTATTATATTTATTTGTATAATTTTTTTAAACTTATGTTGAATATATTTATTTTCAAAAGAAACACTTTAATCATTACTTACCATTAATGTAACTAAATGTTACATAAAATAATTTATTTCTTAATTATTTTAAAAGGTTAAACATGTCATTAAAATTATTAGCTTTACTTTTAAGAGAAAAACAAGGTTTGAAAAATTAAACTTGCTCTTAAAAAACCTCCAAACCCCATCTATATAATTATAAAAAAAATTTGATTGAGATTTTTTAATTTTATAAATATTTGACAAAGTTTACATTGGAGACCGTATCCATAGGCACCTTGCCTATTCAAGGCCAGAGGTATCGCCTAACGGAGTTTACTGATCTATCACTATCGCCTGGTGAAATCTGGGCGCAGTTGTGGCCTACGGACGTCGATGGGTCCTGAATGCAGTGGCCACTGCCTCGGAGATTTCCTCCAATTATGGTCGACGGTCGGCGGGCACGGGGATGATGGCGGTGCGTGTGATGGCGGAGAAGAAAATGAAGCGGCGTTAGTTTTTTTTTAATGCATGTTGAAATGATGAAACCAATGTTTTTTTTTCTCCTTCGCTACTTTGCGTCAGTAATTAGGCTTATGCAGGTTGAAATATTTTTGTTAGGTAAATAATTGGGGGTAATGTAATCAAGTTTATAATGTAATAAATTTTATAATATAATATAATTTTATTATATTATTACGTTTGGTAATGTAATGTATACCATCTTTAATTTAAGAGTGATTATATATTTTTATTTGATATATAATATTTTTATAAGGAATGTAATTCGTATTATTATAAAATGATAAAAATATCCAGCGACCTCTATCGAAGGTCGCCGTCGTACCTCTACTGGAGGCGGTGGTCGGCGGTCGTGGCCGGCGGTGCCCGGAGGTGGCCGGTGGTGGTCGGCCCATGACCGGAGGCGGCCGGCGATGGCGACGGTCGACCGATGACGGCCGACCGACGACGACGACTGGGGCGGCCAGTGAGGGCGACCGAGGTGGCCGACCAGCGGGGGCGGCCGGCCGACGGTCGACGACGCCCGCGGCAAAAGGGACAATCGATGATCTGTTGATGCTGAAAATGAATTAGGGGTATATTTGATATTTAAATTTTAGTTAATGGTGACTTCGTAATCTAATCGGATTACATGATGCTTGTTTTGTAATCCAGATTGTAAAACTTTATTACTTTTTATAATCCATATTACATTACATTACATCTTTAAAACTATGCCAAATAAAGTAATCAATTTTGTAATGTAATCAAGATTACATTACAAGATGGATTACATCCTACCAAACGTAACCTTATGGATGCTTAATTGCTTCGATCAATTGGGCTGAAAAATCATTGGGTTTGGGCTGGAAAACTAGGATTGGACAAAGGTCCAATTAGATTGGTTCTTATTATATTAGTTCTAATGGGAACATTGGATCAAGTACTTAGACTCGGTTGGTTCACAGAGTTGGCAATGTCCTCAAACCAAGTGACTCAGGCATGCTAAGTGGGTACATTGGCTGAGTCGACACTGAATGAACCTACTCAGACTCGAGGAGTCAGTCGTGACTGGACTCGAGTAAACAAGGCGCAATGGTGCAAGGGGTGCTCAGGATGAGTTGGTCACACACTCAAACCCACTGGACAACTTGGGATCCAATTTCTGGAGTCGGCAATTGACTGGTCAATCGACTGAGTAATCACCAGTCGACTGGTCCAGTGTATTAGTCGTCTAGAGTTCCTAAAAATCAAGAAAATTATTTTCTTGATTACATATGCATTCTTAGTCTGTTAGTTCTTTTCCTATTTTAAATTAGATTTAGCCACTTTTATTACTGGTTAGTTGGTTGTGTAATGACTTTATTGATTTCAATTTTAGATGACATGGATAATATACACTATAACTCATGGTGATGTGTTACAAAATAAGTTGAAGGAGGCTATCCAAGAGATAGAGTATGATCACGTTTATGGAGTCGAAGGACACATTGGGAGGCTTGATAGATTATTCTGGAGGCTTGAACAATAGGATATTTTTTTATCCCGGACAACTATTGGATTTGGGCCATACTACGGTCACTACCAACAAGACTCAATGAAGTAGCACACCATGTATAGGGGCGCCATGAAGAGCCCAACACATATGTAGAGTTGTGTATAGAGTTACTTCACTATGTGAATTAGGAAGAACCACCTCGAGGATATTTCATGATTGGTTCATTTAATGATTAGGTCATTTGGTTGGTTCATTTGATGGGATATTTAATATGATTGATTAATATTTATTAGATTGGATTGTATGAATGATGAGTGGAAATGTAGTTACCACTTAATTTTGTAAACCAGTTCAAATTTATATTGAGTCAATCATAAATTACACATATATGAATTACATTAAATAACTAAATAATTATTTATTTATGATAGATTATAACTACTAAGAACATCATAGTTAAACTCAATAAGGGAAAGAAACTATATAGGGATAACTATAAAATATGACATCTCAAAATATAATATGTTCTTGAAGAATAAGAAGTTCTAGAGTCTATAAATCAGATTATGAAAGAACATGTTAATGGTTCAATAGCACAACATAAACGTGATCTTGATGCCTATAAGCCATGGAAGAAAAATGGGCTCTACAACTAAGGGTATATTGATTAATTCAATGATAGATAACCTGATCTATGAATATGAGTCATTTCCATGGGCTCATAATGTCTGGGTTGTCCTGATAGAAAAGTATAGCGGAGTAGGTTTAAGTAAGCTTCGTCGGCTGACAATTAAATTTAACAACTACAAAAAGTATCTGAATATATCCATGACTTAAGATCTAAGGGAAATAGCTAATATAATTCATAAGCTAAAGGTTGTTGGTCATGAATTGATTGATGAACAATAAGTTCAGGCAATAATCTGTTCCCTTCTTGATTCTTGGGAGACGATGAAATAGAATTTAACCCACAATAAAAGTATCAAGACTTTCATTGATGTCTCACATCATGTTGAACTAGAGGTGGGGAGAATATAATCTGCAAGGATTTTTGAACAAAATTTTGTAGCAGATGGTTTTGTTAGTGCATCTGAATTCAAGAATAAGAGAAAATGGTTCACGAAGAAAAAGGGACAGGAAAAAGAAGCTGTCAATACTACTGCTATTGCTAGGCTATGCCCAAACAAGAAGAAGTTTATGGGGAAGAAGTATGGACAGAAACTTAAAAGCAAGTTAACTTGCTATAAATGTGTCAAGAAGGGTGACTTTGCTCGGAAATGTACTATGCAGAAAAATGAAAATATATGTTTGTGTAAGTACCCCGTGGTAGTTTTGATGTGATCAACCGAATTAAGTTTAGTCATGTTTGTGTTTGATGTCTTGTGTCTAAGTGTGTAGGAACTTAAGAGCATAAAAAGTCAAGCGAAAGATGCAGCGGACGAGAAGGATGGTGCAGGAAGCGACTCGACAGGCTCGGTACATCCAAGGGATGAGAAGCTGCGGAAGAGTACACTGGTGGACGATAAGGACATGCACGATGTTCGAGGGACGAGAAGTTAGGGAGGAAGTCTACTTGAGGAGAAGGTCGAAGTTGGGTTTAGGTGAGCACAACCTGGTTAACCGGAGTATCAGCTATGCGAGTGAGATCAGCTTAGAGGCTGATCTCCTTCATGGAAGGCTCCTCCAAGAGGCTTGAAGGCTCCCTCATGTCTTTGTAAGGAAGGTTGATTTGCTTCATGGAAGGTGTCTCCAATGGCTTAGGAGGCTCCTCGCATGAATAGTATGAAGGCGTCTTCGCGATCATTGAAGGTGCCTTCTGTAAGGAACTAGGGCGCTAAACACGCAGAAAGTGCAACGAAAAATATCTAGTTCTTATCAGAACATCCATGCGAAGGAAGAAAACAACAACATATACTAAGTTTCATGTTAATAGGGTGTTATACCTTTAATACGTGCGTTCGATCTCCCGACAGTTAGGATCTCAGTATGATCACGTGTCCGTGCCTCTTTTGGTATCCACATGAACACAAGAGAATGAAGAAGACCAACATTTAAGTTTATGCTAGCAACCCTCTACGGAGTTTCGGCCAAAGAAAGAGAGGAGAGGAAGAAGAATGAAAATCATCCACAAAATGAGAGACAAATGCCTTTTGCACTTCATCCAATGAAAATACTTAATGAACATTAACTCACTTAATGAGACTTAATGAACATTAACACTCCATTAAGGCCATTTTGAAACTCTTCATTTTGAATTTAATTTTTGAAATTGAATGAATTTTAAGATTAATTCTTCTAATGTTTCATTAATTTCTATTAATCCTCTTTAGTGAATGAATTCAATTGAGTCTAACTCAAGTCTAATTCAGATTAGATTGAATCCATATGATTAGATTCACTTGAGTCTAACTTAATTATTGTAATATGGATATGTCAATCGTTTCATAATTGACTCTTAAAGCTAATCCTAACAATCTCCTACTAGCTCAAGTGTTAATCACTAAAATAATCCCCTATAATCATCACATTTTAGTGAAACTAAAATGAACCTATCTCTAAATCAGTATGTTCTATGTGTGTGACTCAATAGGTTCTCGTAACATTGACAATGTTTCTAAAACTATTTTAGATATATAAGTAATGAGTGACATTTAGCAAGACATTATTGCTACCCAAGTGACGAGAAAGTGGACATCCGACCTAACCTGTTCGTGGCTATTATCTTGTATGACTTAGTCATTCTATCCTTGATATCTAGATTGATCAATGAGACATAGATCGTATCATCCACTTATCAATCTTTGTGTTTCTTGATTTCTAAGTAAACACACTAAAACCAATAAGCTCAATATCACATATTGACTCATTTGAGCATGGTTATGCATTCTTGTATCCTACTAATCAAGAGGTCCACAGATATCGCTTCTGTCATATGGAAGGGATAGTTCCCATCTATATCACTCACATCCCTACGCATAAGTTATTGCATACCTAGTGATCGACTTTTTAGTCCACCCTGTTACAGGTGATGTTTGTCTATACCAAAGTATATAACGCTTTATGTAGGGAACTGTAGTAACTTCAGGTCTAAGGACTATTCATACCAATAGTCACATGAGAATGTTTATGACACTCATATAACGATTCATGAAACATTCTCATGGCGGATCATTCAGTATATATTCTCTAATATATATCATGTGTCAACCTGATATCTCATATCAATGACTTGTGAGATTAAGTCATCCGTTGACCTACATACTAGTTTCAACGCATTAATATTGCCCTTATATATTAATATTTGACTATGAATAGTTTAGAGTAGTGTTCTATATACATCTACATATCTCACTATCAATTCAATCAATTGACATATTGTAGATTAGAACTGACTACCCTAGGACATTATTATACTTATTCATTCGGCACTGAACTGAAATAAATATAATAACCAACTTTATCTTTTATTAATAATGAAATATGATACAAAAGGAGCCATTACAATCATCTTATAATTGGTACTAGGGCTAATACTAACAATGTCCCACTAGCACTAGTGCTAATAATTGAGATATAGAATACCCATTGACCTAGTGTGACCATCATGCTTCCTCTGTGCCAAAGCCTTGGTCAAAGGATCCGCAATGTTAGCATCGGTCGCTACTCTGCATATCCTCACATCTCGATGATCTCTCGAATGAGATGGAATCACCATAGTATGTGTTTGGATCTTTGATGAGAGCGACGTTCCATAGCCTGTGCAATAGCCCCATTGTTATCACAATAGAGTCTATTGGATTGGCTATTCTAGGAACAACACTAAGCTCTGCAATAAACTTCCTAATCCAAACAGCCTCCTTTGCTGCAACTGAAACAACAATGTACTCATCCTTTGTTGTAGAATCAGCGGCTGTGTCCTGCTTTGAACTCTTCCAACTCACAACACCACCGTTTAAGCAAAATACATACCCTGACTATGATCTGAAATCATCCTTGTCGGTTTGGAAGCTAGCACCGGAGTAACATTTTACAACAAGCTCTTCATTGCCTCCAAAAATCAAGAATTAATCTTGAGTTCTTCTTAAGTACTTAAGAATATTCTTGACTGCTATCTAGTGACCTTCACCTGGATCTGACTAGTTTCTGCTCGTCATGCTTAATGCACATGAGACGTCTGGGCAAGTACAAAACATGATGTACATGACATACCTTATAGAAGATGCATAAGGAATCTGATCCATGTGGTCCCTTTCGTCCTTAAAAGAGGGACATTAAGTATTCGAAAGACTCACACCATGTGACATCGACAAGAATCTCTTCTTAGAATTCTGCATGACAAAACGTTTAAGCACTTTGTTAATGTATGTACTTTGACTTAGACTAAGCAATCACTTAGATATATCTCTATAGATCTTGATGCCTAAAATGTTGGTTGCTTCACATTAAGTCCTTCATTGAGAAACAATTCTCAAGCCAAGTCTTCACTGACTGAAGAGTAGGGATATCATTTTCAATGAGAAGTATATTATCTACATACAATAAAAGAAAGATAACTGTGCTCCCACTAACCTTCTTGTATACACAAGGTTCATCTCCATTCTTGATGAAACCAAATCCTTTGATCACATCATCGAATCGAAGATTCCAGCTTCTAGAAGCTTGCTTTAATCCATAAATGGATCGTTGCAACTTACATACCTTTTCAGCATGCTCTGGAACGACAAACCCTCAAGTTGTGTCATGTACATATCCTTGAGAAGATTTCCATTAAGAAATATGATTTTGACATCCATCTGCTAGATCTCATAATTATAGTAAGCTGCAATAGAAAGTACAATCTGAATAGTCTTAAGCATTGCTATTGGTGAAAAAGTTTCATCATAGTCTATACGATGAATCTACTTGAATTTTTTAGCCACCAATCTACCTTTATAGGTATGCAAAAGATCATCCATGTCAGTCTTTAGTTTGAAGATCCACTTACACCCAATGGATTTGATCCCTTCAGGTGGATCAACCAAAGTCCATACTTGGTTAGCATACATGGATTCCATTTCGGATCTCATAGCCTCTAGCCATTTCTTAGAATCTGGACCCTGTACAGCTTCCTGATAAGATGCAGACTCATTGAGACCAACAAGCACTATATAACCATGGTCAGACAAGAGAAAAGAATATCTCTTAAGTTAACGATGAGTCCTATCAGATCTGCGTAGGGCTTGTGCTACTTGAACAGGTTGTTGCTCCACAACTTCTTGCGGTGTAATAAAATCTTGATCCACAACATCTTGTGGTACCTGTTCAATGTCAATCAAGACTACGATGCTAGTTTGTGTATCTTAAATTTCTTCAAGATCGACTTCACTCCTACTAGTTTTTCTAAAAAGAAATTCCCTTTCTAGAAAGACACTAGTTTTGGCAACAAACACCTTGCCTTGTGCGAGATTATAGAAGTAATATCTCTTTGTTTCCTTGGGATATCCTACAAAGTAGCATTTGTCTGATTTAGGTCCTAGTTTATCTGAGACTTATCATCGAACGTAAGCCTCATAACCTCAAATCTTCATGAAAGACATCTTGGGACTCTTCCCAGTCTATATCGTATATAGTGTCTTTATGACGACCTTAGATGGAATGCAGTTAAATGTGAAAGCAGTCGTCTCTAGAGCATGTCCCTAGAAGGAAGTAGAAAGATCTATTTGACTCATCATCGATCGTATCATATCTAATAAAGTAAAATTTCTCCTTTCTGATACACCATTCCATTGTGGCGTTCCAGGTGGAGTGAGTTGAGATATGATCCCACACTTAATCAGATGGTCATGAAACTCTTGGCTAAGGTATTCACCACTTCGATCTGATCGAAGCATTTTAATACTCTTTTCAAGTTGGTTTTGTACTTTATTCTTGAATTCTTTAAACTTTTCAAAGGATTCTGACTTGTGTCTCATCAGATACACGTAGTCACACTTACTGAAATCATCAATAAAGGTAATGAAGTAATGATAGCCTCCTCTAGCTGCTATTATAAAAGGGCCACATACATCAGTATGTATAAGTCCTAACAAGCCATTAGCCCTTTTGCTATGTCCACTAAATGGAGTCTTTGTCATCTTGCCTTAAAGACAAGATTCACATACCTAATATGATTCAAATCAAATGAGTCAAAAAGTCCATCCTTATGGAATTGGGATATGCGACTCTCATTTATGTGACCTAAGCGACAATGCCAGAGATATGTTTGATTCAAATTATTAGACTTAAACCATTTGGTATTTTTATTTAGATTGGGGTTTCAAAGTCTAAAACATATAGTCCATTTAGTAGAGGTGCGCTACAATAAAACATGTCATTTAAATAAACAGAACAACATTTGTCCTTTATTATAAATGTAAACCCCTTCTTGTCTAAACAAGAAATCGAGATTATGTTTTTGGTTAAAGTAGGTTCATAACAACACTCTTCTAGTTCTAAAACAAGCCCAGTGGACAAAGATAAGGAATATATTCCTACAGCGACAACAACAACTATTGCACCATTGTATACTCATAGGTTCACTTCGCCCTTCGTCAATGCTCTACTATTTCTCAGCCCCTGCACATTATTACAAATTTGAGATGCACACCCGATATCTAATACCCATGAAGAAGAAATAGATAGTTGACTTTTATAACATATATACCTGAGGCAGAAGTCTCACTTCTCTTCCTTTTTAGTTCCTATAAGTACACCTTGCAATTCCTCTTCTAGTGCCCGGTCTCACCGCAATGGAAGTAGGTTCCTTCCTTAGCAATCCTGCCTTTAGGTTTCAGTGCATGAGTCTTGCCCTTGCCTTTGACTTGGATCTTATCCTTACCTTTAGGCTTCCATTTGCCTTTACCCTTTTTCACCATCAAAATGGTACTAGGCTTTGCCTTCTTAAGGTTAAGTTTAGGAGTTCTCAACATGCTCAACATCTCTGGCAATGGTTTGTCAATTTCATTCATGTTGTAGTTCATGACAAATTGACTGCAGCTGTCAGGCAATTATAAAATAAGGTCAGTGGCTAATTCTTGGCCTAGTGAAAATTCCAACATTTGTAGATTCTCCATATACCAGATCATTTTGAGCATATAAGGCTCTATGGGACTTCCTTCTTGCATTTTACATTGAAACAGTACCTTAGAGATCTCAAATCTCTCATGCCTTACTTGTCCTTGATATAGTTATCTAAGATGTTCAACTATATCATAAGCATCCATGTTCTTATGTTGCTTCTGAAGCTCAGAGTTTATGGTGGCGAGCATAAGGCATGATACATCAATGCATCATCTTGATGCTTCTTATAAGCATCCTTATCAGCTCTAGTGGTAGTAGTGGGGGGGGGGATGCTTTAGGAATGGGCTACTCTAGGACGTACAGTTTTTTTCTTGCTTAAGAACTATTCTCAAGTTTCTGTACCAGTGTAGGAAGTTAGCTCCATTAAGCTTGTCCTTATCAAGGACAGATCGCAGAGAGAGGGTATTCGACATATTTGACAACATGTAATCTATAATAGTAAAATGCAGAAATAAGTATCATTTTAGGTCATTCAATCAGGACTTTAATTAAATGATTCTTCCACTGAATTTTAAAGCTTGATAGGAGCAAGTCATGGATGTGGTTTTACCCACACTACAAGCTCCAAATCCAATCATGATGACATTCATGTGGGGCAAGATCCATGTTAGACTGCATCTTGAGTTAGCTTTGGCTAATTGCCCAAGACTTAGTATAATTTAGGTAGGCAACATTTACCAATTACATCCTATGTAACTCTTATATCATTCAGTGAACAAGACTATTTGTTCGTTTGCTCATTTTGAAATCACATTATAGTTCATCTTGAGTTAGCTTTGGCTAATCACCCAAGACTTGTATAATTTAAATTTCATCATATGGAATATGCTTCTAAGTTCTCAATCTAATTGATATAACTTAATTAAGTCACATCTAAAGTTTAATAGTCGGACATCACAATTGTCCTGTCACATTCTAGTGAGATAAATCAAGTCACTTTACTTTGGCAAAACTTGACTACAATTGATCGAGCTAGAAGTGAGTATTAAACTTTAGTATGCATATAATTAAAGGACCTAATTATAGTTAAACTAAGCATGTATCACATAAAATCATGACACACATCAACATACATGCTTAAGTAAACATGATATGGTTATGACCCCATAAACTATGATCTTCTCAAGCCAATGAGAAGATCGAAAAGTCAACCTATGTCTAAGCATCTTCTCTAAGTGCTTCTTTGGTCATCGTGTGTTGTTGTCCTTCTTCCTTTTCCACCGTCATCTAGTAGACTAATTATTCTCTAATTTATACATTACAAAACCTAAAGAAACTTCGAGTTACATTCAAGGGTAGTCTAAATTTACAACAAGAGTGATAAAAGATGAAGGCACGATACACAGGCCGTATTATGAATTACAACATCACACAAACATATCCAATCATTTTGGGGGTAAAAGACCATAACCATGCACCATGTCATATATATATTCACAATATCCTTATGACATAAATCTACTATGATTTCAACAACTAATTATGAGCTACAATGTCATGGTGGTCCCGTTAGCCGATTAACGGGTGGGTCAGCGCCCCTTGCGGGGGTGAGGGGGCAGCGCCCCCGACGAAAAATTATTTCGCATACTCATTATATGAGTTGCTGTCATACCCGAGACCCTACTATCCACAAAAACTGAGAGACCATGTTGTTCACAATAATTTGGTTGTGATCACCTTGCTATTCACAACTTCTATTGGACGAAACCTTGAAAGTATATTTCTATCAAACGAATAGGTTAAAACACTCGTTCATAACTAGTATGAAGATGCTATATCCTTTAGTTTGTTTATATACTTACTGTTTCATTCCCAACAGAAAACTCATAAACATGTAAATCATAGTAAACTTATCATGTAATTTATATATCACATATTAAAATTCTAACAACTTAGTATATGCCTTCACAAATGGCTTTGATACTACTGTAAGGAACTAGGGCGCTAAACACGTAGAAAGCATAGTGGAAAATATCTAGTTCCTATCAGAATATCCATGAGAAGGAAGAAAACAACAACATACACTAAGTTTCATGATAATAGGGTGTTATACCTTTGATGCGTGCGCTCGATCTCCCGACAGCTAGGATCTCAGTACGATCATATGCCCGTGCCTCTTTCGATATCCACATGAACATAAAAGAATGGAGAAGACCAACACTCAAGGTTGTGCTAGCAACCCACTAAGGAGTTTAGGCCAAGGAAAGAGAGGAAAGGAAGAAGAATGAAAATCATCCACAAAATGAGAGAAAAATGCCTTTTGTAAATCATCCAATGAAAATTCTTAATGAACATTAACTCACTTAATGAGATTTAATGAGCATTAACACTCCATTAAGGTTATTTTGAATTCAATTTTCGAAATTGAATAAATTTTGAGATTAATTTTTCTAATGTTTCATTAATCTCCATTAATCCTCTTTAGTGAATGAATTCACTTGAGTCTAACTCAAGTCTAATTCAGATTAGATTGAATCCATATGGTTGGATTCACTTGAGTCTAACTCAATGAGATTGAATCCATATAGTTGGATTCACTTGAGTCTAACTCAATGATTCTAATCCGGATATATCAATCATGTTGATGCGGGAAGCATCCGACGATCGAACCTGTGTTTGATTATACCAAACGGTTCAAAGTTAAGTTGTCTTATTATCTAACATGTGTGAATGAGTTTACAGGAAAGTCCTAAGTGTACTTAGACAAAAGTTCTAGCTGCGGTTAGGCAGACAGAAAACCCTGGGGGGCGGGGGAACCCTAGGTCCTAGTGGGTGGTAAGCCTAGGTAAGGAAAAGTCCTAGCTGCGGTTAGACAAAGGGAAAACCCTTGGGGACAGTAACCCTAGGTCCTAGGGGGTAGTAACCCTAGCTGGAAAGCCTTGGCTGGTCGAGGTCTTCGGGCAAAAGTCCTAGAGTCGGATACTCTAGCTGAAAATCCCGGTGTCGCAGATCGGGTGAAAAGTCTGGGCGGGTCGTGGAGCGGACGTCCAGCAGAAAGATTTGAAGAAATCCGAAGCCAGAACCGGACAGTCCAGTGACTGTCGGACATTTATTTTTATATTATTAGTATGTGCTAACTTTGTTTTGCCAGATATGTTGTGTTTTGTGGACTAACGTATCTTGCAGGACGTAAAAAGAACACAACTTCCCAGATGAACAGTGTCCGGGGCACCTCCATGGAGCTTGGAGGTGCCTCGGGTGCTTTGATAGAAGGAGCGCTCGAAGTCAAGCTGGAGGCGCCCTCAAGGAGTGCTGAGGCGCCTTAGATGGGCTTGAAGACACCCTCCATGGCATTGAAGGCGCCTTTAAGAGGATGAGCGATGACTTCTTCAGCCCTTAACGGCGGAGTTGAGGGCGCCCTCAACGAGCTTTATATACCTATCTCGACCAACAGGTTGAAATGACTTACTGAGCAATCTTTCTTCAGCGCACTGCTAATGAGACGATCTGGTTGAGCTACAACAAGACACCGACGACCAAGATCTTCAGTTTTTCGATTCCCTTGTGTCGGTATAGTCTTTCAGTACAATTAAATTGTAATAATCTCTTGTACTATTTTGCGATTATAGTTGTTGCCCAAAGCAAATGCTCAACGAGCATGGACCTTGGAGTAGGAGTCGCCCAATGCTCCGAACCAAGTAAAAACACTTGGGTCTTTCTGTGTTGTGTTTTATATTTCCGCTGCATTTACTTGTTGATTCTCTGAAATAAAAAGTGAAAGCCATGAGCACTATTCACCCCCCCTCTAGCACGTCTTGATCCAACAAATCATTTCTTAATTGACTCTTAGAGCTAATATTAACACTTTCAATCGAGCATATCCGTTTGCAGTGACCGTTAAGTTGAGGATAAAAGTTTATGCTCTTGGAGGCGCCTCCAAGCAACAAATAGATTTTTCTAGGGGCTTTAAAAAGACCCCTGGAGCTAAGAATTGAATAACAATTGAACTACAAGTCTTGTAATCACTTCCTAGTCTTTCTTGTGAGTTATCAATGTCTGTAATAGGCTACTCCGCATTCAACAAAAGAATTTTCTATTGGAGCACTTTCAAAGCCTTGAATTAATAACCACCTAGGTTTTAATAAAGTAATTCCTCTTCTCTTCTTTATTTTAGTTGTTCAGTTTATTTTTATTTAAATTAATTGTACTTGTTGGTGTATTTGGCACCAATGATTAAACCTAGGGTTGTAAATGAACTAAGCATTCGTGAATAAACTTGGTGTTTGACTTGGTAAGAGTTTGTTTATGTTCGTTCAATATATTCAAGATTAATTAAATAAACAAGCATGAATAACTCATTAAACTAAATAAACAAGCTTGAACACATATGTGTTTAGCTTGTTAACTTTTGTGAACAACGTTCATGAACAATGTTCACAAATCATATTCATTAATAAATTTCTTTTCAATATGCTAAATAAATAATAAAATAAAATAAACAAATAAGTTTAAATTACCAAGCTCAATAACCAATAAAATAACTTAAAGTTTCAAACAATCAAAAAAATTTGAATTGAGAGCTCGATAACATCTAAATGAACCAATCTCATGCCAAGCTCTAACCAAGCTCAAGCTAAGCTTGAAATGAGAGCTTGATAACATCTAAACGAATCAAGCTCTAACCAAGTTTGTGCCAAGCTCGAACTAAGCTTAAGCCAAGCTTAAATTGAGAGCTCGATAACATCTAAACGAACTGAGCTCAAGTCAAGTTTCAAACAAGCCACTACTACAAAATGAGTTTAAGGTATCACTTTGAGAGCAACACTTCACTAAGTGTTGGCATATATTAAATTTTAGAAAAAAAAGATCCAACACTTACAAATAAGTGTTGCATTATAACTAAAATGCAACACATTTTTTAGAAGTGTTGCACTTGTTATTAGAAAAGGCAACACTTTTTAGAAGTGGTGTAATATAAATACATAAGTTATAATCAAAACCCTAAGTTTGATTTCTCCCCTCTCCCGATTTCTTTCCATTCCCCGATTCCTCTTCCTCTTTCCCCGATTCATCACCGTCCCCTCCCTCTCACATCGCCCTCTCATCGTCGGCCGAGTGAGAACCATCGCCACCCTATCTCTTCCACTTCACTCCAAACCCTAGCCTCCCAATCCACCAGAGTCGACCACTCTCTCTCGCTTCTATGTTGCCACCACGAGCAAATCTCGACTCTCATCATTGCTCGAGCCCTTGCCGTCATCACTGTTCCAGTGGAGTAGATGCCCCTTCTCCTGTTTGTATGACTACCACACTAGTCCATGATCGGCCACCTACAACTGTAATCCTCTCCGTAGTCACCCCATCCATTCCACAGTTGATGTCAACTCCGTTGATACTCGGGCTAGCTATAGGGTTTTCTGCTTGAACGCTGGAGCTACAATCAGAGAAGGGATCACTATTCTGTCATCGGTGAAGGTAAATTTGGGATTAGATTAAATTTGCTCAGTTTGTTAACATGAATCTGAATAATTTATTTTGTACAATTGTGTTTGATTGAATAATAAAATTGTATTATAAATAATATATATTAGTGAAAAAATAAGTATTACTATTAATGGGCAAAATGTTACCTTTTAAAAAATAAAATACAACTATAAGTGTTGCATATGTGTCAATACGTGATGTTTTTAAGAGGTGAAAAATTTAATAAAAAGTGATGCATTTAATGGAAAAAAGTGTTGCATTATTGGGTTAAAAAAATATAAAAAGTGTTGCTATTAATAGGAAAAAGTGTTGCAATTACTCAAGAGTAATAAAAAAAATAAGTGTTGCTTTTGGAAGAAAAAATATTGCATATAGAGAAGTGTTGCCTTTGCTATATATCGCAACAGTTGGAGAAAGTGTTGCGAAAAATGACAAAAGTGTTGTGTTACATCTAATTGTTAGATCGAATCGGTGTGATAGAGGGGGGGGGGTGAATATCGCGCCTTTTTAAAACTTCTCTTTTTCTTTGAAAGCAGAGTCGTGCACAGCAGAAAGTAAAAAGAAAGACAAGCTTGTTTACTTCGTTCGGAGTCTAGGTCGACTCCTACTCGAAGGTTCGCGATCCTTGATCGCACCGATGGGCAATCCACTATAATCCTTCTTTCCGAAATCCTTGGAAAGAAGCAGAACGTACAAAATGAGCAAGATAGTAACAACCTACTATCTTGCTTAAGTTAATTACAATGCAAGCTAATAAAGTATACTGACAAGTAATGGAGTTGAAGCTTTTGGTCGGCACTATCGGATGGAGTGACTTGCAGAGCTGATGAAGATTTATAGCACAAGCAGTTTGCAGAAGAGAACTTTTGTCGATCAGAAAGTGTTGTATTAGCCTTAAACCTTGAGCCTCTTTTTATAGGTGTAATGGACGTTCCGTCGATCGATCCTTCTGTTCGGTCGATCGAACCAGCTCCCTTCCTTCTTGGCTGGAGTCTGACGCTGGCTCGATCTCTGGCATTAATTGCTCATTAAGGGTTCGGTCGACCGATCCCTCTTGTCGATCGACCGAATAAGCTCCTTCCCTGTTCGTCGAGATTTGCCGCGATCCTCATTTAATGCTGCTTTAATGTTGATTGGTTCGGTCGACCGATCCATGAGTTTGGTCGACCGATTCACCCTATTTCCTTATGCTTCTGATCGATGCTGACATTGCTGAGTCATCATGGTTTGGTCGACCGATCTTATTGTTCGGTCGACCGATCAAACTTTGATTGGGATCTGATCTATTTTGGTCTAATTTGAACACTGCCTTGATTTCTTCTTGTTCGGTCGACCGATCCAGCCGGACCTACAACACAGTGTTAGACAGAAAAAAATCTTACAAAACAGATGTCAGCACAATAATAATATTATAATGCATGAGTAATATAAAAGACAGTAGAACTGTCTTGATCTCAACTTTGAAACCTTTCCGGTTTCTTCAGTTGGATCAGCGACCTAAGGTTGTTCCCTTCGGAAACTTGACCTCACTGTCACTCCTCCAGTTGTTTACCTCAACTTACCTGCCAAACATGGTCCTCCAGACATGTTTGGACTTTGCCTGCTCAGTGTCTGATCGCCTAATCCACTAAAACTTTTCCTGCAATACTATATTAGGCAACTGCAATAATAATAATACAGAATATAATGGTAAACCTAATCATATCATTATTATGCTAATATTATTTTGTAGGTTATTATTTTTTGTGTGGACTAACAAATTTTTCAGGGAAAAAGGACTAAAAATTACCTCGGGTGAATAGTACCCATGGCGCCTTCCATGGGATGGAAGGCGCCCTTAGTACTGTTCATTAAACGCGCCTTCGGTGCTATGGAAGGCACCTTTCAATGAATAAAATTTGACTTTGTCGAAGATAAGGAGCAGTGACTTCGGGATAGAGTTTTGCCTATGGAAGGCGCCTTCAAGGCTATGGAAGGCGCCTTCCACACTCTATAAAAGAGGTGCTCACCCAAGGCTTTGGACAGATCTTCCATATGAGCTTTTACGCGCCCAATTGGTATTTTGACTGCTCTGGCTTCTTACTATTGCCCCGCTACAAGGTTGCTGCGTCCGATTACTATTGAGGAGCCATCCAACACCGAGCCTAAGTTGATAAACTTTAAAGGTATTGGGTAACAAAAGTTAATACTATACTTACTTTCAACAAAAGGAAAAATATTTTGACGAGTAGGAATCGGAACAAGTTAATCAAGGCATATTACACTAGTTCTGATTCTTTTTTTGTACTCGATCCCTGATAACAAGTATTTTGATGTATTATTTTGGCTCTTGTATTTGTCATTTTTATCCTCTCATATATTTAATTTTGTATTTATATCATGTTTTACGAGTAGGAATCTATTTTTGGCTTAATCATAAATTTTCTTAAAATTTGGTATTATTTCATTATTTTGTAGGGAATTAAAGAAGATCCATGGACATAAGTTGAGCCAAACCGATTAGTTCAAAGCTATAGATTCAAAGGTGGTTCAATTTGAGAATATTTGGTTCAAGTCAAATAAAGAGTTGGGTTCATCTAACTCAATCAAGAAAGAGATCGCCTTCTAATGGTTTCAACCTTAAACCCAATTCAATCCAATAGCCCACTTCTCAAGCCCAATCTCTCAATTTCATAGTCCAATTTCAATCTCTCTTATCAAATCTAGATCCAAACTTCTCATTCCACCCAAAATCTAAAACCCATTAAGAAACCCTTTCATTCCCCTCACCTCTTCTCATGCACGGACATGCCCTGACACCTACAAGCTTCTCCTCGCGCCATCACTAGATGCCACCACTTCTTCTTCCTCCTTCACCAACGGTCGACGACCACCTCTGCTCATCACTCGCCGTCGGCCAGCCATCCCTAACCCAACCTTCTCTCCTTCTTCTCCATCTCTTTCTCACGGAAGAATCTCAACGCCTCAAGCTCATGGACCACAACCAAGCTTCGGACTTTTTCTTCCGCACCTCTGGCCACCTACAAGCTTCTCCGATCAGCCACCATTGGCCTCAGTTCATCCTTGTTCGGATCCGGCCACTTCACTGCAATCTGACAACCCCTTCCTCTTTGGGTTAGAAGAGATTAAGGTCCGATCTCTATCCGCAACCGCAGTGCATTCACAAGAGAAGCTAATGACGTGTTAGGTTGATTCTTTCTTGGGTTGTTTTATGTTTATGGCATTTGTTAAATGTTAATGAATGCTTGTAATTGATGATCTACCATGTTCATTTTATATGCACTTTGTTCAACTCAATCTATGCCTACAATGTGTTTGATTAAATGTCTCTTCCATTAGATAGGTTCTAGTTGATGCAATTTCTTTAGTTTAATTCCATCCAAAAGACAAACTAAATCTTGAAATTCTTAACCCTGAAATGAGCAAGGGAATAAAATGGAAATTGCATATTTCTCTTGACTCATGTTATTTCTATTTTTTTATTACATATTTTTTTAACTTTAATTCAGGTTGTCATTGCATCAAAAAGAAGAAAATTATTGGTGCATTTGACACCAATGATCAAACCCGAGTTTTGATGAATGACAAATAGATTAAAGTTAGATTTGTTGTTGTTCTAACCTTGTTATCGAGTGTGCAGGGTTAATTAACTTGACGGGTCAAGAGGACCTGACACCAGGCAGGAAGTCCAATTGGGATGTGTGATTCCTGATTGGCGAAGTCTAGATGTGGGATTCTAGTAGGAGGAAGTTTGGATGTGCGATTCTGGCAGGAGATCAGGATGTTCGATTCTTGGTTGGCAAAGTCCATATGCGTGATTTTGGCAGAAGACACAGTGGGTCAGATTGGATGTCAAGAAGGTAACTCAACATTCAGCAAGTGAAGGTAAATCATTGGAGGAGAGTGACTAAATGAGAACACATCCTGATTAAGGGGACAGTAGGGGTCGGTCCAATTTAGGTCCATTTCAAAAAACTAAATTGAGACCTTAATTAGATCCTGGTCTGGAGGATAGGATCTAAGTCATAAATTAATTATATCATTATTATACTAATCTTATTTTACAGGTTATTATTTGTTGTGTTAAACTAACATATTTTGTAGAGCAAAATGAGCAAAAATTACCTCGGGTGAATAGTACCTGAGACACCTTCTATAAGATGGAAGGCGCCTTCAGCATTGTTCAAGGAATGCGCCTTCAGTGCTATGGAAGGCACCTTCCAATAGATAAAATCTGACTTCATCAAAGATAAGGAACAACTACTTCAGGATAGAGTTATGCCTATGGAAGGCGTCTTCCACACTTTATAAAAGAGGTGCTCACCCAAGGCTTTGGACATATCTTCCATACGAGCTCCTACGCTTCCAATTGATATTCCGACTACTCCAGCTTCTTACTGTTGCCCCGCTATGATGTTACTGCATTTGACTACTGTTGAGGAGTCATCCAACACCTAGCCTAAGTCAATCATCTTCAAAGGTGTTGGGTAACAAAAGTTAATACTGTACTTACTTTCTGCAAAAGAAAAAGTGTAGCGTGTACTCACCCGAGGGTTCCGAACCAAGTAAAACTGGCCGAGTTGCATTTTCATGTTTTCTGTTTTGTGCTTAAATTTTCCTCTACGTATACTTTAATTTCAAATCCAAAAGAAAGTTTTTTAAAATCACGTGATTCACCCCTCTCTCACGTGCGTCTCGATCCAATAGTGCTCACTAATCAAAGCCCAAACAATGAGAAAGGGGTTGTTTTATTTCTGTAGGAAATTTACCCCCCCCCCCCCTCCCCCTTCCCTTTCTTGTGGGTTGCACCGGGACCAATAGTTTTTCTTCTATTCCTGAGCATTATGTTGTTGATACAGTATTGTTAGTTGATTCTTATCCTTTGTGGATTATAGATTTATGAGCAACAAATCATATAGCTTGTGAGGGAGCTACATTCGTGGAGTACCGTCGGGGTACCAGTTGGCAACAAAAAGATATATGTGGGAAATAATGCAACCTATGTGGCGGACATATCTTGTTTCTACATGATGTTCTTTATGCTTTTGAGATTTGATAGAATTTGATTTCTGTTAAAAGTCTTCTTGATTTGAGTTATTATATAAACTTTTACAGTCGATATGTGGAACTTCGTATTAACTCTGTATTAATAGGGTATGATTATGTAACGAATGGTTTCATGATTTTTGATACAGAATCAAATATTAATTATTGTATTGATGATTATTTTTCAAATATTACTTTCACTAATGATGCTGATATTAATGTTCAAGCTTGGCATGCTAGATTAGACATATCAAATAAGAACTAATGAATAGATTAGTTAAAAAAAAGCATACTAAATACTCATGCTAAGGTTATTTTATCTATATATTAGTATTGTTTTGTTAGAAAAGCAACTAATAAATCATTTGGCGAGGTTATTAGAGTTGAATTATCATTGTAATTGATTCATTCAGATATTTATGATCCAATGAATGTAAAGGATAGATATAGAGGTTATACAATAAAATGAGGTTGCTAAAAGAAGGAATTGAACTCAACTATATATGGTTAAGTCTATGATGGCTCAAATTAATTTGTCAATTTCCTATTGGGGGGGGGGGGGGGACATTATTACAACAACTTATATTCTTAATCGAGTGTCTTCTAAATCTATTTTATCTACTTCGTATGAACTTTGGATAGGCAAAAAATCATATTTGAGTAATCTGAGACTTTGAACTCGGCTACCCATGTTCATGATAAGACTCACAAATATAAAAAATTATGACTCCGAGGTAAAAAATATTTCTTTGTTAGGTATTCTTATATCTCTAAAGGTTATATTTTTATTGATGAGTAACAAGGTGGAATCATCTTTAAAATAGAGTCGAGAGATACAACCTTTCTCGAAACCGAGTTCCCAATGAGAGGTGATGTCGATAAAATTATTCTTCTATTTGCAACAGAGGAGGAGAATGTACTATATCAATAAACTAGGTGTCACAAGGGATTCCAAAATCTAGTCAACCCAATGAAAGTGATTTGTCAATTACTGATATGATTTCTCAGTAGTTCAACGTATGAAGAAGTAATCATAAGATTATTTCCCAAAAAAGTTTGATATTGAGAATGAGATATTAATGATTATTCCAATTAGTCGCGGAAGCATTGAGATGCTTAGTTAGAGAAAAGTAAAAAATTACAATGGATGAAGAAATAAAGTTTATGAAAAAAGAATCAAGTTTGGGAATTGGTCGATCTTCATCTAGGCCGAAGGATATTAGAAATAGGTGGATTCTCAAAATTAAGAGGAAAGTGGATGGATCGATTAATCGATACAAAACTCATCTAGTTGCAAAACAATATACCCCACTAGAGGGTATTGATTTTAAAGAGACATTTTCTCCTATTGTGAAATTTGTATTGATTCGTGTTATTTTAGCTATGGTAGTATATTTTGACTTGAATAAAACAACTTTCCTTAATGATAACTTTACGAAGAAATCTACTTAACATAATCAGAAGGTTATATTGCTGAAGGGCAAGAGAATAAAGTATGTAGACTTAAAAAAGTCTATATATAGTCTAAAGCAAGGGTCAAGATAATGTAACATAAGATTTAATAACATTGTTTTATCTTATGATTTTAAAATGATCAATGAGAATCATTTTGTCTATAAAAGAAAGGAAAAAATAAAGTTTGTCATCTTATAATTATATGTTAATGTTATGTTAATAGCGGGAAGTGATAAAGTTTGTGATAGAAATCAAATCATAATTGTCATCATATTTTGACATAATAGATATGGAAGAAAATGAATACATGTTATGAATAAAGATCATCAAAGATCGATCAAAAAGGCTTTCGAATTTAACTCACGAGGCTTATATCACTAAGATGCTACAACACTTCAATATGTCAAATTATAATATAGAATAAATACTTGTAGTGAAAGGTATTATTATGAATAAAAGTATGTGTCCCAAGACTCTTGAGGAAATAGTCAATATGAAGAAAAAAATCATATGCCAGTGTTATTGGTAGTTTAATGTACACTATGCTGTTTGCATGTCCTAATATCAGCTATCCTGTTAGCTTAGTTAGTCATTTTCAATCAAATCCAAGATCAAGAGATTGGAAAATAGTGAAGAAGATATTCATATATCCTAAAGGGATAATAAATTATTGTCTCTGTTTCTAAGAATCTAAAATGAGCCTGAAGTGTTACACAGATATAAATTGGACAAGGGACCTTGATGATAGAAAATCCATATTTGAATATACCTTCTTGTTGAATGGTGGTGTCATCTCATGGAACAGCAAAAAATAGGTTTGTGTAGCATTGCCAATAATGGAATCTAAGTATGTGGCTTGTTCAGCGGTTATACAAGAAATAATCTAATTAAGAAGGTTCCTGAAGTATTTGAAGATTGCTGAGGGCGGTGAGAGTCTTGTTACAGTGTATTGTGATAATCAATTTGCTATAGATTTTTCTAATGATCCCAAATATTATAGCAAAGGCAAGCACATAGCTATTAAGTATAATTTTATAAGAGATATTATTGACAAAAAAAGATAGTTTTTGAGTATATCCCTACACGTGCTATGCTTACTGAGTCTTTTACTAAACCATTGACTAAAAAGTCATTTCAAGGATATGTGAAGTCTTTGGTACTTCATAGAATGAAACTGTTAGTACCCCAGGATGATTTTGATATAATCAACCAAGCCAAGTTAGGCTCTGGGTTATTTGTGCTAGTGCAATTTCCCTAAGTTAAGGTTGATCAGTTTGACTAAACTTGAGTTGGCTCAAGCTTGAGTCTTAATGTTTGAGTTTTGATGTTTGACAATGTATAAAGATTGTAGTTGTAATTGTCTATGTGGGGAGATTGTTAGTGCAAGACCCCTCTGGTCAAGGTTTAACCAGTTTGATGAGAAGAAGAGTCAAGTAGGTCAAGGTTAACTGGATACTTGATTAGGAAAGTCCTAACTAGAAGTTAGGCAAAGGTAAGTCCAATTGGAAGGTTGGCAGAAGAAGAAAATCCAAGTGAGTCAGTGTTGACCAGATATTTGTTGTGAAAAATCCTGGTGAGTGAAGGCAGGTGAAAAGCCCTAGTGAGTGAAGTTAGGTAGAAGTAAAATCTTGGTAAGTGAACCCAGGTGAAAGTCTTAGTGAGTGAAGTTAGGTAATGTGAAAAGTCCCGGTGAGTGAAGCCAAGTATGTGGAAATATAGGTGGGGCAAGGTTAACTGAACACCTGGTGATTGAAAGTCTAAGTAGGTCAAAGAATTGGCCGGATACTTAGAACAAGGAGAAAAGTCCAAGTGGGTCAAAGGATTGACCAGACAATTGGTGAACAAGTCCCAGCAGGTCAAGATTGACCAGATGCTAGACAATGAGGAGCTCCAACAGGTTAAGGTTGATCGAATGTTGGGTAAGGAACCCTAGACTTAGGTTTGGAAGTTAGGGTTTGGTAATCGACTAGGTTAATCAATTACCGAAGCTTAATCGATTAGGGTAATCCTTAAGCTTGGAATTGTGAGGAAGGCCTTCTCATCAATTGGTGTAATCGATTAGGACACCGTACGTGATTAGGGTAATCACTTACAGTGCCTTTTGTGGGACTATGTTTGCAACCTTGCAACACCAACACTTAGAACAGAATGGTTTTGTTCGAAGTTTAAGTGATCAGGTTGATCGCTTAAGCTATTTCTCGCGATCGAACAGAATGTTGCTGAATTGATCTGGCTAATTGATTCAGCAAGGCCTAATCGACTAGGGTAGTCGATAAAGGTTGAAAATATAACCGTTTATGTAGATTGTTAACATGGTAATCAATTAAGGGGATTCTTAATCGATTAAGGCGCCCACGATAACCCTAGAAAAGGGTTTTTCGAGCACTATTTCACAATTCTTCTCTTCCACTCTCTTTACCGAGCACACGACTTTACCCCAGATTCTTGGAGACTTAGAGAGAAGTGTTGCTACACTTTCAAGTTAATCAAGAGGTGTCTACAAGGAAAAAAAAAGAAGTTAGGGTTTCATTTATTGTAAATCTTGTACGATTTCACATTGTATTAGATTCTTCTTGTTATTCTTCTTGTATTTCTGTGTGAGTTTGTAAGAGGCTTCTCCGCCACTGGATTGTTTCTGCGAAGAAGTGTTTTTTATAGTGGATGTGTGAGTGAGGGTCGGATCCTTGGATTAGTCAGCTCGTTTGAGGTGGATACCAAGTAAATCTTTTACATTAGCATTGGAGAAGTTTGCTTCAAGTATTCTGCTGCAAAAAGATCATTATCAATGTGAAGCGAGCTATTCACCCCCCCCCCCCCAACCCCTCTAGCTCCAAAGTGTCCCAACAATTTGATGCCTTACGTCTGAGTAGGCAGGGACTTAGGAACGCAAGAAGTTGAGCGAAAGGTGCAACAGACGAGAAGGATGACATGAAAAATGAGTCGACAAGCTAGGTGCATCTAAGAGACGAGAAACTATAGAAGAGTACACCGATAGAACGAGAAGGACGTGCAGGGCACCTCCAAGTGATGAGAAGCAGGAGTAGAAGCCTGCCCGAGGAGAAGGAAGATCAGCTAAGGAGCTGATCTGCCTCAGGAAAGGCGCCTTCAATGGCTTGGAAGACACCTTCCATAAACAATGTCGAAGGTGCCTTCCATCTTATTGAAGGCATTTTCGGATGTCCGTTGGCCGAAGATAAAGGCCGAAGATAAGGTTTTATCTTCGGCGATAAAACTTGGCTAACTGAAGGCGTATTGAACATAATTGAAGGTGCCTTCAAGTTTCAGATAGAATTTTCTAGGAGCTATAAAAAGACCTCTGAAGTTAAGAAATATACAATAACTTGAGTATTAACTTCCTAGTCATTTCTGAGTTGTCAACGTGTGTTAAAGGCTTCTTTGCCTTCATCGAAGGAGTTCTTTAGTGACCTTTTCAACGTCTTGGATTAACAACCTCGTAGGTTGTAAACAAGTAAAAGTCTGGCCTTTTACCTACTCTTTTAAGTTGTTATTTCTTTTATGTCAATTGTTTTTACTTAATTTAATTGTGCTAATCTAATCAAGTCAAAGATCGAGAAAGGGTTGAATTTTATTTTGTAGGCAATTCATCCCCTCTTGTCGACCTCACCGGTACCAATAGAAACATATTATAAAGACAAAAAATATGTGAAATGCAATAATATATTTAGTGTATATATCATTGTTACATTGGATAAAGTCTTAGTGAACATATTGGCGGGTTGAGATTGATCCACTCACATAGACAATCATCTCTATCTGTTAAATATAAATAGGTATAAGATAATTATTTATGGGACAACTTATGAAGTTGTGAATGAAGACATACCTATAAGTTTGGGGTCACCTTGATAGTTGTATCAAGATTAAATCATTTGTGAATTGATAATGATCAGAGTAAATGTACCCATTATTTACTGAACTTGCTAGAGACCATATTAGAATTCATGAGTTGAATTTAGGATTAGGCATTGAGGATGTCTAAATCAAAATATGTACGATGTTAAAATTGAGAAAAACTTACATTCTTTATTAGTAAAGAGAAAAATATCGTAGTATGTGATTCATACCATATATATTATAGCGAATATAAGGATAATAAGAGAATGAATTCATACTTCTATACTATATGAGACTCTTGAGATTATAAGATAGTCTTGATTTTACCTTAAGTGAATATTTAGATATCTACTTGAAGTTTTAATTAGAGTATGTTATTTTAGCATGTATCCTATTGACTATAGATGATTTGGTCTATGGAACATGACTAAAAAAATGATTGATTAAAATGAATGTATTCTAGCCAAAAAGAAAGATTAAAATAGATTTATATTTTTGATATTTATTCACTGATCGACCAATTATATTTTTTTGTTGAGTACATAAAATGTCATTGTGAATAATTATATTAATTAGAGAGATTAAATATGCTCTTAACATAATAGTTATTATGAGGGATTAAAGATGTTCGTATTGATATAAATGATTTAATCGGAGTAAATGCAAGACAGTGAAATCTCCAATTTGTTTTGTAGAGCGGTTATCTAAGATATAACAACTTTTTTAGTTTTAATCATTCAGTATGTTTGCTATCGCACAAACTATGTTTCCTTAAGTATAAATTATATATTCTTATTTGGTCTTCATGGCTTGACTTGGACGAGTAGGAAATATTGGTAACGAGAGAAGCGTACAATTTTGGTAACTGCACGCCCACTTCCCCCATTTATTGCTCCATTATATATAAACATCTAAGACAAAGAGAGAAGAGTAGCTATTGAGTATGCAGGCGTCCGGAAGTGATCCGGGAGTCTGAAAATCTGAGTGAGTCATAGATAAAGGCACGCCCAAGGAATCAGACAGCATAACATTACTCTATATGTAGATACAACGACTTATTGAGTAAATTTTAAAAGATGCATAAGAAATAACTACTAATAGATTAGTCTAACTCCATATAGCAAACCCAACCCAAATCTATAAAGAAGGATGAATAGTATCTTGTCCTACTATTTATTGCCCTATTTGTTACTACGGAAATGTAAACATTTATTCAATCAAATAATTAAAAAGTGTAGAAGTAATTTTCAAAATTAACTCAAAATATAATAAAATTTTTTAAAATTATCTACTAATTCATCACCATGTTTAAAAATTTTAAAGTGAGATTGAAGCTTTTTAATAAATATAAAATACATAGTGCGAAGTATTTATTGTTTTTTAAAATTATTTGAAAGTAAAATCTTTTTAAAATTAATTGAAATTAATTTTACAAAATTATTTATGAATTTAAACAACTGTTCAAGACCAAGCTTAATAATCCTTATCAATTTTTTTATATAATTCAAATTGACTAATATGAAATAAACGATTAACCCTTATAAAAATTTTCTACTGATCATTAGGATAAATCTAAAAAACACAGATGATTATGAGAGATGATCCAATATCATGAATTCGAACACTACATGTATATGATATGCATTAGTACCTTTGTTGTATAGAAATTTATCTATCTCTTGTATATTTCTTATCATCGCACCATGGCCCATGGATTTGATAACTCTTATCATTGTATTCATCAATAGAAACGTAAAAAAGTTGATCCCCGGTGCAATGACAAGATGCTCATACAGTCTTTTAAGTACTTGTGATTTGATTCTCAAATACGGTGTGCACTGTGAATATTTCCCTCTAAGGCTCTGTTTGGTAGGGATGATAGGATTAGAATTAGATTGATTAGGATAGGATTGGGAGTAGAATTAATAATCACTCTCCATGCCTAAATATTATGAATCTCACCCCTAATCAACCTTAATCCTATCTCTAATCAACCCTACCAAATGACATATTAATAACTTTTTGAAAACATAATCCTAATCTATCATTCCTACCAAACGGAGTCTAATAAGATGATAAACTTAGATTGTTGGATTACTGAACCGTCCGCTATGAATACTTTCAGATTTACTCTATATCCGATAATAAATTTCTATGGAATCAAAGATTAATTAACGAGTTAGATACATGCTGCTACTAAACGAGTTAGATACATGGCCGTGCTATTAAAAAAAACATAAAAGAGTATCTTAATTATGTTGGCTCCAACTAATTTATTATTATTATTTTTTTTTTATAAAATCAAATTGAACTTTGAAATTTTTACGGAGCTCAATTAATATTATTATCTCTATAAATTAAATTAAATATTTATGTAATACATTAAACTTATATTATTTTTTAATAATATTATAAATAATTTAAGCATAAAATTTTATAAATTACTATATTTTAAATAAAATATATAAAAAAAATTATAATCAAATTATATAAATTTATTCTATTTGTGCTTTTTTAGGTAACACATGTATATGTTAGTACCCCAAGATAGTTTTGATGTAATCAATCAAGTCAGGTTAGGTCATGTTAGTTTCTAACCCCTATGTCTAAGTGTACAGAAAATTAAGAGCACAAGAAGTCGAGCGAAAGACGCAGCTAGCGAGAAGGACAACACGGGAGAGAGTCAACGGGCTCGATGCGTCTGAGGGACGAGGTGCTGCAGAAGAGTAAGCAGGCGGACGAGAAGGAGGCGTGCTGCGTTTTCGAGGGATGAGAAGCTGGAGCAGAAGATTGTTCGAAAGCCAGAAGTTGGATTCCGATGAGCCCTATTCCGAATGACCGAGATCACCCAAGTGAACGGAGCTGAAGCGGAAGATCCAAACCAATGCGAGCGGGACCGGAGCGGAAGATTCGGACCAAAAAGTCAACTAGAAGTTGACTTTCTAGTCCGGGCGCCCAAACTCTGGGTGGTCCGGGTGCTCGAAACCAAAAAGTTAGGCATTTGCGACATGGCACGTCCTGTTGCGTCGGGGATAAACTTTTATCACATTCCAGGCGCCTGAAATCCTTCCAGGCGCCCCAAGCAGGGCTATAAAAGCAGCCCTGCTCCTAGAAGCTGTATACAACAAGAAAAAAAGAGAGAGAACACTTGTAAACAATTTCTTTTGTCTAGCTTCATATTTTTAGTATTTCAACTGCTGTAAAGAGACTTCTCCGCCTGAAGGAGAGTTTAGTGTGTTTTTCATCTCCCTTGGATTAACAACCTCCCTGATTGTAATCAAGTAAATGTTAGAGTGTATACTAAAAGCCTAGCTTTTGTAAACATTTATTTTAAAATAAAGAATCACATTGGTAAAAAATGTCTACATTTATATGCTAAGTGTAGTTGTTCAATTAATTTATATTGTAGATAACATGGTATGTGGTGTCACACACAAAAGATCATGTTATCAGTTTATTATAAATTATAAATCATCAGAACAGTCGTAGTGTAATTAGGTGTTAGTTTATCTTGACTATATAATTACACTAGTACACTTAGAGTGTATTGAGTATGACCATTGAGGCAGTTTCTTTTTATACTGACTAAATAAAAGAACAAGACCTCGGTTGTTATAGAAGTGTGTGCTCTTAATCCTAATATAATGACAATCACATATATTTAATATTTATTTCTTTAATTTATCAATGGGTAAGATTTAGTTCGATAAATCAAAAGGCCCGATAAGTTGAGAAATGATATTACTTGACTAAGATGGAAAGAAACAAACTATTGGAATAGTCGTAGTGTAATTAAGTGTTAGTTTATCTTGACTAATAAATTACACTAGTACACTCTAAGTGTATTGAGTAGGACCATTTTAGGTAAGTTCTTTTTATACTAACTTAATAAAAGAACTAGACCTTAGTTATTATGGAAGTGTGCGCTCTTAATCCTAATATAATAACAAGCACATATATTTAGTATTTATTTCTTTAAATTATCAAAGGGTGAGATTTAGCTTGATAAATCAATAGGCCCGATAAGTTGGGAAATGATATTACTTATAGTGTTTGTTGTTGATTATAGAAGGAAACTGTGTCCTAGTAATCTAGGTTGATAATGCCCCCAAGAGGAGCTCATAAGGATTGTCATGTTAAACCCTGCAGGTGGACTTAGTCCGACATGATGATAAGGTTGAGTTGTACTACTCTTGGACTAAGACATTAATTAAAATGAGTTGTCAATAACTCAATTAATTAGTGGACATCTGATATCTTAAACACAGGGAGATTAACACACTCATGATAAGAAGGAGCCCATAATGTAATTTGGGATTGGTGCGGTAGTACAATAATAATTCTCTAGTGAAATGAGTTATTATTGATGAACTTGAGTTGTGTGTTCGGGGCAAACACGGGATACTCGAGCTCGTCGAGAGGCCAAAACCAATTTCTCCTCTAGGTTCCTGTCGTAGCCTCATTAATGCCTCATATCCACTCATGAAAAGACCATCTTGGTGTCCAAGAGGGGGTCGGCCCATGGCTTGGTGACCAAACCATGAGGCCGGCCACTTCCTCCTCAAAGGGGGTCGGCCTCTTGCTTGGTGCCCAAGCAAGAAGGGGGTCGGCCACATAATTCAAAGTATGAGAGGTGTTTTAAATTTTTAAAATCTTCTCTTTGTAGATATCTATAAGTTTTAAAAGAGAGATTTTAAAATTATAAAACTTTCTTTATTTGAATTAGGCCACATGGTTTAAATGATAGTTTTAAAAGTTTTAAAATTTTCCTTTTTTAACCATCCACATGGTTTTTAAAAAAGAGAGTTTTAAATTTAAAACTTTCCTTTTTTTGTAACCATGTTAAAAAAGGAAATTTTAAATGAAAAGTTTTAAATCTTAAAACTTGTTTTAAAATTTTCCTTTTTTAAAAAACATCTACATTAGGAAATTAAAAGAGAGCTTGTAAAATTTTATAAGAGTTTTCCTTCTTTGCTTATAAAATTTTTACAAGATATATTTTTCTTCTTTTAAGGACCGGCCACCCTTGCTTGGTGCCCAAGCAAGGGGTCGGCCATTCAATCAATTAAGAGGAGAAAAAGGAATTAAAAAGGAGAAAAGGAAAACAAGAGGAAGATTTTAATTTTTTATAAAAATCTTTCCTTATTTGTCTTGGGCAAGTATTATAAAAGAAGGGGAGGAGAGGTCTCATGATGTATCAATTCTTATTCTCTTGCTTGTGCTCTCTCTTGAGGTCGGCCCTCTCCCCTTTCCTTTCCCCTTGCTCTCTTTTGTTCCTTAGTGGTGGTTGTGGTCGAAACTTAGAGAAGGAGGAGGAGCTTTTGGGTGGTGTTCATCTTGGAGGTTCGTCGCCCACACGACGTCCAAGAGGAGGCGAGGAATACGGTAGAAGATCAAGAGGTCGTTACATACAAAGAAAGGTATACCTAGTAATTATTTTCCGCATCATATTAACTTTTCTTTGCATGAATTCCAAACACAAGAGGCATATGATTCTAGAGTTTCGAATTTGTGATTCGAGTTTGTGTTTTTTTTTATTTCGAATTTGTGATTCGATTGTTCTTTTTGGTTAAACTTAGAGTTATATAAGGAAATTAAATATTAGATTTCTTTAAAAGGCTTTGTCTTATTGTCTAGGCAGTGGTGGATGATCCCATACCCAAGAAGGACTAGTGCCTCGCCATGCAGTCGTGGAAGCCAATTTTGGAAATTAATATTTAATTTAATTTATAACATAGGTGAATTTGGATCAATAATGTTAAACATCGTTTGCGATCCAAATCTAAACCATTAAGAACAGATAAGTTAAATTTGGAATCAATAATGTTAAGTTTCGTTTGCGATTCTTGATTTAATTTCTAAAGAACACAATAGGTTGTTTAGGAAAGGTTAGACACTTGTACAAAATTTTTATACAGTGGAATAGGTACGATCTTCCTAGGACCAACCAACAGTAAACTCTTTCGTGCCTCTTCTTTGCTTTAATTTCTTATATTTATTTTATGCAAGAGTTAATAATTATTAAGCTATAAAGTCCGAGGAAGGTTGTTTTTCTTTGTATGGTTATTCATTCCCTCAAGCCGACCGCCAAGGGTCCTAACAAGTGGTATCAGAGCCAAAACGCCTCAAAAGGACTAACCGTCGACTGAAGCAACAATACGATGGTCGGTGCAAGCATTCATCCTCCAAAATTTAAGGGAGACTTCGTTCAATGGAAACAACAGATGGAGGAATTTTTTAAAATGAATTTTGAGATTCTGTTAATCATGAAATATGGTTTTGTAGCTCCCAAATACCAATAAGGAAATGAAAATGAAGAATACCAATGGAGCAAAAAGGAGCAAGCGAACTTTGTAGTGAACGGACGAGCCGAGTTCCATCTGTTGAGCATCCTTCTGCCCCAGGAGGTTAATCGAATCAACAGCTACAACTCCGCCAAAGAGCTCTGGGAGAAGTTCCTAGAACTCCACGAAGGTACTTCAGAAGCAAAGTTAGCAAAGCAAGATATCTTCCGAACCTAGTTAACAAATATGTTGATGAACAATGGAGAAAAGATAGCGCAACTCCAAGCACGGATCAAAGAACTCATCACTCAGCTCAACAATCTTGAAGAATCGGTAACGAACTGAGATTCAATCTGGTACGCACTCAACACCTTTCCGAGAACTCCAGAATGGTCATCCTTAGTAGATACATACTACATCTCTAAGAATTTCGAGGTAAGTACACTAGAGAATTTATTTTCTACTTTTGAACTTCACGAAATTTGATGTGCAGATTCTAAAGAAATCGAAAAGTCGAACAACAATCTTGCCTTGAAAGCCAAGAAGGAAGATCTTGACTCCGAAGCATCGATCGACGAAGATGAAGCGACGCTACTAGTAAGAAAGTTTAATAAATTTATTAAAACTAATAAATTTAAATCACAAATGAGAAAGCATTATCAGAACAAAAGAAA
The DNA here is from genome assembly GCF_018446385.1 of Zingiber officinale. NCBI lineage: Eukaryota > Viridiplantae > Streptophyta > Magnoliopsida > Zingiberales > Zingiberaceae > Zingiber > Zingiber officinale. The sequence continues at coordinate 44,029,697 of NC_055992.1, read as the reverse complement.
AGTCTGATGCTACAACTGCAATGAAGAAGGGTACATCAAGGATAACTATCAAAAATTGAAGAACAAGGATAAGGAAAAGAACAAGAAGTCAGATCGTCCCAAGCATAATCTAAAATTCATATGGGATGAATCATCATCCTCTGAATCCGAAATCGAAGCCTACGCCGAACTAGCCCTAATGGCAGACCATCAAAAGGAAGACGAAACTAGCTCAGAGATGAGCATCGACGAAGGGGGAGGATCATAAAAGGAGAGCTACGATGAACGAGGAGCATCAGAATACTAGGTAAGTTAGGTACGCGCCTTATCTCCTAAAAAGTCATTTAAATTTATGAAGATTCTTTCCAAGAATTTAGTAAAGTTAATTTTAAAAAGAAAATATAGACTTGAAAAGACAATTAGTTAATGCATGCTCTTTAGATTTGTTTGATAATTTAAAATTAAAAAATGATAAATTAAAAACACAAATCGAAAGTTTGAAAAATGAACATGCATGTTTGAAACTGAATAATTTTCAAAAACAAAAATTTAGAAAGTATGGAAGACTAAACTGGTACATTAGAAAACACCAAGGACAAATTAGAAAAGTCCCCAGAAGTTATGTACCTCCCAAATATTTAATGAATCCAGTAGATAGGAACCTGTGCTAGGTTCTAAAATCATATTTAGGTTAACTATATTTCTGGACTTAGGGCTTTCAGAAAGAAAATTAAATATTTAGATTCTTTAAGAGGCATTGTCTAAAAGTGGCTGATGTTCCAATAACCAAGAAAACCTAGTGTCTCGCCACAACCTAGAAACCAATTACTGAATTGAATGTTTAATTAACTTATTGTGAAACATTTAACTAATGCTTTAATTTTTTTTAGAAAAATTTATTTTAAAATGTCTAATCATTAAAATTTGTTTAAGTTTTAGGACTAATCTAAATAATCTTTTGAAATTTTTATGAACTAGTGATCAAAATTTTTGAAATTTAACTTTTCATATTATTTGTCTTTTCCTTAGATTTTTTAGACATTCCAAGTAATATGTTTAACATACCCTGCTTTTAAATGTGATCAAAAGGGGGAGTAGTAAGATTAAGTCTATGGGGAGAGTAGTATGATTTTAAGTCTAGGGGGAGGGTAATACAATTTTAAGTCTAAGGGGAGGAGGGGGAGGGTAGTATAATTTTAAATTTTAATTTTTGTACTTGTAATTTTTTTTTTTCAAACATTATAACTGCTATTTGTTTATGATTTACCCTAACTTAACTTGGGTTTGATCACATCAAAAAGGAGAGATTGTTAGTGTTGGATCATGAATTTCGCTAGGGGGGGGGGGGGGGGGGAATAGCGATTTAAAAATTATCGAGATACGTACGTAGTGGAAAAATAGACAAGTCAAAGCAAATACAATGATTTACTTGGTTCGGAGCCTTTGGTGACTCTACTCCAAGGCCCGCACGCAAGGGTGCTTTCGATGGAAAATCACTAATAATTCAAGAGTTTATTACAAGCTAAGTACAAGAATTAATTAGCGAAGAAAACCCGACAATAAGAAAAGAAAGACAAAACAAACTAGCACTTGTCGGAGAGCTTTCACAACGTCGTAAGAGCACAAGAGAGCATATTGTGGGTTGTTTCGTTATTGTTTTAAGCTTCAGCCTTTACCCTCCTTATATATGAGGTTCGGGGTACCCTGAATATGACGTAACTGACCCAACCAGGATGCTCCACGTGGCGAGGCTCGTTGGGGGGTAAAATTTGCCTCCGAGCGCCCGGACCTGTTACGGGCACCCGGACCCTGGTTTTCCAACAACTTCCTTCCTGCAAAAAAATATTAGTCCAGAGGCAAACATACGATATATATATTCTGGAAAACAAAGTGTTAGCATAGTTTAAAATTAACAAGTAGAGTATTAGCTAGATTTCGTCTCCTCGAGACCGGAATCAAGTCATGATCTCGACTTAGATATCCGAAATGGATCTAAGTCGGATCGATGCCTAATATTCCCTTCCCGGGAACGCGTCCTCACAGTCACTCCCTTCTAGTGACTTACCTCAACTTACCTGCCAGACGTCCGGTCAGCCCGTCGACCCGTCTGAACTTCGTGCCAGCTATCCGGTTAGCCCGTCAACCTAGCTGGACTTCGTGCCAGACGTCCGGTCAGTCCTTCGACCCGTCTGGACTTCGTGCCAGCTATCTAGTCGGCCTGTCAACCTAGCTGGGCTTTGTGCTAAACATCCGGTTAGCCCGTTGACCTGTCTGGACTTCTCCTGCACACTTGTTCAAAGTGTTTAGAACACAAATAAAACTAACTTAACCTACTTTATCATTCATTAAAACTTGAGTTAGACCGTTAGTGCTAACCGCACCAACAATCTCCCCCTTTTCGATGCAATGACAACCTGGTTAAGTTAGTGAAAATATGCAAGAAAAAATAAGCAATTTGGTTTTGAAGTTAGTTTGACTGGTATTTTGTTATTTCATTGTTTTAATTAACTTAAACCACCTAACCCTCTCCCTTTGACATTCATCAAAAGTAATCATAGAATAAATGATTGAGTAAAAATGCAAGAAAGAATACAAACGTAAGTCAGATTAACTTTGGGGGAGTTTAAACATTGAAAATATTAAAAAAACTTTAAATTTTATCTTTTAACCTTTTCAAAAATAGCTAAGTTTGAAAAAAGATAACTTTAAAGTTTTGATAACTTCAAAATAGCTAATTTAGAAGGATAACTTAGAAAGATAATCTAGAGTAAATTTTTAAACTTTGCAACATAAATCTTATTTTCAAAGTAAGCTTGCCAAGTTAGAACAATTTTCAAACATAAGTTTTATAAAGGTTAATTTTCAGGTATCAAAGTCAAGTGTATAACGTCAACACTAGGTGGATAAAATTAATTTTTAAAGTTACGTTAGATCCAATTCTCAAGACTAAGTTTGTAAAATTCAATTTTCAAATCCAATTTTCAAAACTAAGAAATATCTAATTTTCAAAAACTAAGTTTGAAAAATCTAATATTAAAACTAAGTTTGTAAAATCTAATTTTCAAAAAACAGTTTTATAAAGCTCAGTTTTCAAAAATAGGTTTATCAAATTAGATTTGTAAAAAAAATAAAAAAGAAAATATTTTTCAAAAACTAATTTCAAATAAAGGGAAAATAAGTTGAGAAAAATTAATTCTCCCCCCTGAAACTGACATTTTAAAATAAAGATTTTGAAAATATGTGCTAAAAGAAACTTGTAAAGTATTTTTTTTTTAAAAAAAAATGAGGTAGGATTTTCAAAAGAGATTTTAAAGAGAAAAAAATCCAAGAATTTTTTATTATTTTTATTTTTTTAAAACTTAAGAAAAAAATTTGAACCTCCCCTGAATTTGATACTCCTTAATTTATTACTCCCCCTGAATTTATATCTCACTCTTAATTTATATCTCCTCCTTAAGTTAACACTAAGGTTTGGGTATGTTAAAGTTTACAGCCTTAACACATTTTTGTACCGAAGTGTTTTAGGAGATTTAGTAATACTTATATTATTTATATAATTATTTCTATATCCTTGGTATAATTGTTCATTTAAGTTTGATTAATCAATTATTCTAAAAATAATTGACTTTAGATTCAGGTATAATAAGTTAAACTTTAGTTTAAGATTAAATAAGATAAGTTGTTATTAATTCAATAACAGTTAATCAATAATTTATTGGTTAACTTTTACTTGATTCAATAATTTAATACTTATTTAATTAAAATAATTTAAATTTTGTATTAATTTATTGAGTTGATTAATGAAAGTGTCCGTTATAATTTAACTTTTCATTTACTTCCTTTTAAGTAGGATTAACTTAGTTTAAGGTTAGTAGTAATTTGAAGTTAAAATTATTAAAGTTATTAAACAAAGTTAAGTAAGGTTCAATTTAAGTTAATCTTTAATTATGTTTTAATTAAAATAGTTAAAAATTTCATTAATATTTTAATGTAAAGTCAAGGTTGATTAAAAAAAATTTAGAGTCAATTTAATATTTTAAATTAGGTTAAATCTAGCTCCTAATCAAGTCAATCTTAGTTCTCAAACAAGGTTAGACTTAAACAATTAAGTTTTAGTTATTTACTTATTAATTACTTAATTAAGTTTAAATTTTAAATTTTGAGTGATTTAATCATTTTATAAAATATCTAACTTTTAAATTATTATTATTTTTTTTAAAAAAATAGATTTTAAAGAAATTTAAGATGATTTAAAGCAATTTCAAAAATAATCAAGTCAATCTTAGTTCTCAAACAAGGTTATACTTAAACAATTAAGTTTTAGTTATTTACTTATTAATTACTTAATTAAGTTTAAAGTTTAAATTTTGAGTGATTTAATCATTTTATAAAATATCTAACTTTTAAATTATTATTATTATTTTTTAAAAAAATAGATTTTAAAGAAATTTAAGATGATTTAAAGCAATTTCAAAAATAATAAAAGGATTTAAGTTTAATTTTAATTTTAAATCTTAAATTAAGTTTAAATTTTAAGTTTTAAATTTAAGTTTTAATTAACTTAAAAGTGAGCTAGATATTAATTAAAGTGAGTTGTCAGTAAGTCATTTAATTAGTGGGCATTCGATATCTTAAGCACAGGGAGATTAACACACTCATGATAAGAAGGAGCCCATATAGTAATATGGGATTGGTGCGGTAGTTCAATAATAACTCTTTAGTGGAATGAGATATTATTGATGAACTCGAGTTGGGTGTTCGGGGCGAACATGGGAAGCTCAAGTTCATCGGGAGACCAAAACCAATTACTCCTCTCGGTCCCTGTCGTAGCCTCTTATTTATAAAGTGTTATACCCAACCATACACACCTTCTTACCTACCTTAAGGTGGTCGGCCAAGCCTAGCTTTGAGCCCAAGATAGGGCAGGCCAAACCAAGGTGAGATGGTTTAAAGAGGTGGCCGGCCTTAGCTTGAACCCAAGCTTGGTGTGGCCGGCCACAATAAATTAAAAGGATTTTATTTTTTAAAATATTTCTTATGTGGAAGCCATATTTTTAAAAGAGAGTTTAAAATTTAAATCTTTCCTTTTATAGTTTTCTACAAAAGATTAAGAGAAAGGTTTGATATATTTCTTTATTTATAGTTAAAAGGAAGATTTTAATTTTTGATAAAACTTTCCTTTTTTAACCATCCTCATGATTTTAAAAGAGAGTTTTAAAATTTAAATCTTTCCTTTTATAGTTTCTATACAAAAGATTAAGAAAAAATTTGATATCTTTCCTTATTTGTAGATTGAACGGAAGATTTTAATTTTAGAGAAAACTTTCCATTTTGTAAATCATCCACATGTTTTAATAGAGAGATTTTAATTTATAAAAGTTTCCTTTTATGACCAACCATGAAGGGAATTTTTAAAAGAGAAATTTTTATTTTAAAAATTTTCGGAAACAAATTAGGAAGTTTTAATTTTTGTTTAAAACTTTCCTTGTATGGAGGATGTTGAGGTGGCCGGCCAAATAGAAACAAGAAAGGAAATTTTAATTAAATTTTCATTTCATTGACCAAGATGATAAGGAAGGTTTTATTTAAATTTTCCTTATTTGTCAAAACCAAGGAATATAAAAGAGAGGGTAGAGGTGCCTCACCTAAGAATAACCTATCATCTATTCCTCTCTCTTATCTTCCTTGGTGTGGCCGGCCCTCTTCCTTCCCTTCTCTTCTTCTTGTGGCCGAACCTCATCTTCTCTTGGAGTTCTTGTGGTGGCCGGATCTTGCTTGGAGAAGAAGGAAAGAAAGGAGGCTTTGTTTCTAGCATCACTTGGAGCTTGGTAGTGGTGGTCGAACCTCATCTTCTCTTGGAGTTCTTGTGGTGGCCGAAACTTGCTTGGAAGAAGAAGGAAGCTTGGGTGGATTCTCGTCTCGGTAGATCGTCGCTCACACGACGCCCGAGATAAGAAGAGGAATACGACAGAAGATCGTGAGGTCTATAAGCTATAAAAGGTATAACTAGTTATTAGTTTCCGCATCATAACTAGTTCATCCTTTTATTTAGATCTTGAAATACCAAACACAAGAGGCTAATGAATCTAGGTTATCGAATTTATGTCTTCGATTTTGTGTTTCTTTTGTTTTTCGAATTTGTGATTCGATTGTTCTTTTTGGTTAAACCTAGGGTTACTATAAGAAAATTAAATATTAAATTTCGTTGAAAGGCTTTCTCTAGGAAGTGGTGGATGCTCCCATACCCAAGAAGGTCTAGTGCCTCGCCATGTTTAACCTGTAAGTCAATCTTTGAAATTAATATTTAATTAAATTTGTAACATAGATGGATTTGGATCAATAATGTTAAGCATCGTTTGCGATCCAAGTCTAAACCACTAAGAACAGATAAGTTAAATTTGGAATCAATAATGTTAAGTTCTGTTTGCGATTCCAAATTTAATTTCTAAAGAACACAATAGGTTGTTAGGAATAGTTCAGGACTTGTACAAAATTTTTGTACAAGGGAACCGGTACGATATTCCTAGTAGCAACCAATAACATGCATAGACTAAGCTTCCCTAACGTACTATCATCCAAAACTTCACTAGTACCATAGGTCAAGTTAAACTTGATCCCTTTCTAACTAGTCCTAATTACTCTGTTGGGTAGCTTAGTTTGGGTTACCCTGTCGGGTAGGTTAGTTTCGGAGGTGCCAGCTATTCTGGAGCCTCCCCCTGAATTATTGACGTTTATTTTTTATTTTTAGTTCTTGGTTTATGTCTGTTCTTTTTATAGTTATAATTGACTTAATGATATTTTAAGTCTTGGTGGGGTTTAAAACATTTAGATTTTGAATTTGTTGGTCTATGTTTGTATTTTGGTTTTTGATTTGATTTATTTGATTTTACATAATATATTTTTTCTTTGGGTATGTAGTATTGGTTAAGTCCTACTTGCGTGGTTAAGCACGCTTTCGGAACCCAAACTTTACTTGATTGTTTGTGTTGAGTTATTAACGATTTAAATGTTTTATTTGAACTTGACTTATTGCCAAGTCTGGTTTTGTTGTAGATTGCTTTTTGATTATTTAAAATTAGATCTAAATTCTTAGATCTTGTTGTAAATTTTTCTAAGAGATCTTTTAATTTATTAATTTCTATTTTTGGTGATAATTTTTTCTCCTCAAATGTTAATTCTTGAGTTGAATTTGGATTTTTGATTTGTTCCTTGAGATTTTGATTCTCTTTAATGAGCAATTTGTTTTCTTTTTCTAATGTAATTAATTTACTATTTAGACATGCAATTATTTTAAAGAATTTTCTATTTAAATTAAAATTTACCTCGTCGGGACCTTCGGAAACGAGTACGGACTCGTGGCTCGATTCGGGTTCGGACCCGTCTTCCGATTCATCCTCCGACTCTGCTTCGAGGGCCATCGGCGCAAGGTGGCTCTGCTGCTTCTGATCTTCGGCCTCTGATTCGTCTAAGGAAGAGTCATCCCAAGTTGCTTTGAGAGCTTTCTTTTTGGATGTCTTTGTCTTGTCGCTCTTCAGTTTCGGGCACTCGTTCTTGTAGTGGCCCTTCTTGTTGCATTCGAAGCAGGTCACGTTGTTAACATTCCGCAAGTGTGCGGAAATGTAGTAAGTAATAATAAAAGATATCATATCCACAGAGACTGGAATAAGCACTAAAGATATCTCAATGCGAATTAGCCAAACAACTATTCAATTGGTTTTCAAAAGCTAAGTATGACTATGAAATGTAAACAAGAAATGAAAGAATAATAAACAAGAATAAAGGCGATGATAAAGGGAATGTTCTAGGAGTTTTGGTTTCTTTGTAAGGATTGTTCCACGTAAATGATCTACCAAATCTTATTCCTCAATTGCCCATCATTTGTAAAAGGTTGTCGGTTCTCTCTTGCAATAGACAACCGGCCTAGGATTAAAATCTATACATAAATGTGATCAATTAGGAATAAACCTATGTTGTCCTTATACGGGCTTGCCTGTCACGTGCGCCCCTCGGATAATCAACATACGAATTCATCACTCATCAACCGCATCAAGATATAAAGATTAATACACACAATCTATCATACCTCCTTGAATTATCCTATTTCACCCTCAAGATCATTCCTCAAACATCCTTACACGGGCATGTTCCTGTCACGAACGTCCCTCAGAAAATTGAATAAGATACAATCTCTACAAGATCCACAAGATATCCAAACATCCAATCAAGCATGGTAATTAAGCCCTAATCACAACAATCCATACAAGATCGAATGAATACAAACAGGACAAAATAATAGAAATAGGAAATTGGCACATCCACAAGAGTTTTACATCAAATCATCCTTACAATTACTCCCTCCATCCTAGAACAAGAAATCTACTCCATAAAACAAGGAAAGAAACCCGAAGAAAAGAAGATTACAAGCATTCTTAATCCCCTCAAATCCAAGAAATGAGAGAAAGAAAACTTATCTACAAAGAAGAACGTCTTTGGATCCAATCCTTGCTTTCCCGGAGTCGATTCAGTGAAGATCCGCCCTTAGATCGCCGAAAATCCCTCCAAGAATTGCAAGGAACACCCCAAATCTTGTTTCCCCCCAAAAGGGAGAAGATCCTCTCTCAAAACATGAAGGAGACTTTATATAGAGCTGAGGTTTGGGCGCCACACAACCCCGAGGCAAGACCGTGTGAGGTCCACACGGCCAAAGTCATTCCCTTCTCTACCAACCTTACACGGACATGTGTGGTACACGGTCGTGACATGCATCTTCCATGACCCGCCATGCATGGTCATGTAGATCTACACGGCCTGGACTGCTTCTGGCTCTGGAAACCTGGCACGACCGTGTGGTGTACACGGCCAGAGCCCTCTTGCTCACTGGAAACCTTGCACGGTCGTGTGGTGGACACGGCCAGGGATTCCCTGGTCTCTGGAAATCTTACATGGTCGTGTGGTGTACACGACCTAGCTCCATTTGGCTTCAAATCTTGGCACGCCCGTGTGAGGTTTACACGGCCGAGCCATCTTCTTTTCCTGCTATAGCTACACGGCCAAGGATCTCCACATGTCCTGGGCAACCGCCCATGGTAGGGTCGTGTGAAGTTCAGGTGCAATGCCTTCCTCCCTCGCTTCGCTTGTAGTTTTAGCCTCGAACATTCATCCTTCACCAAATTCGACTCCTATGTACAAAAAATGCACAAAAGTATATCTCTGAATAAAAAGAGTAAATATACTAAAAGGAAAGCTAGAAATATGAAAATGCATAGATAAAGCATGCTCAAAGTATGTGAATGTGCGTCAAAACATAGTATATATAATCTAGGCACATCACACGTTCCTCGGTTCGTTTGGGGAGTTGATCTTTTGCAGATCCTTCTTGCTGAAGCTTTTCTTTCTCCTGGTGAACATTTTTCTTACCAGGTTCACCAGGTATTCTTCGTCTTCAGAGTCCTGGTCAGACTCATCCTCAACCTCAGGCTTGTTTTTCGTCCTTTCCTTGGATGAACCTGTAAACAAAGTTACACCTTTCTCGGTCCTGGCGTTAGTTTGCTCGTGTAATTCTAATTCACAAAATGACTCGTCTAACTTTAATTTAGATAAATTTTTAGAAATTTTGTAGCCATCCATGATAGATGCTCATAAATTATTACGCGGAAAAGCGTTTAATGCAGACCTGGTTAAATCGCGGTTCTCCTTTTGATGGTCTATCGCGTAGAGTCCGTTGAGGATGTCCTTGATCCTCGCGCGAAACTGACTCGCCGTTTCTCCTTCCTGCATTTTAATATTAAATAATTTATTTAACAAAAGATCGTGCTTCGTTACCTTAGCATCGTTTGTCCCTTCGTGTAGTTCGATCAGCTTGTCCCACAATTCCTTTGCGTTCTGGTGCGGTCCTACCCGGTTCAATTCTTCCTTCATCAGTCCGCATTGAAGAGTGTTGAGTGCTTTGAAATCCGTTGATGCTTTCTTCTTCATGTCCGGAGTCCACTGTTCCAGGTCCAGTGGAATTCCGGAGTTGTCGACTGACGCTTTATAGCCTCTTGTGACGCTGAACCATGGTCGAAATCAGTCTTCAGGTAAACCTCCATCCGCTTCTTCTAGTATAAAAAGTCATCCCCGTTGAATATGGGAGGTCGTACTGTGCTGAAGTCTTCAATTTGAGACATAATTAACCTGCACACAAGGGAAAAAATAGACAAAGAGAGTCCCAAGACTTGGTCTTAGATTAGTAGTGCGGGAGAAGAAAAGATAAACTGAAAAAACTGAATTGGTGTTACATCGAATCAGATTAATAGCAACGAAAGATAATTCTCAAAAAGGTAATAATACCAGTTTGGAATAAAGCGAAAAACTAAAAACCGACAAAGAAAAGAAAGCGAATATCACCCCCTATCTGATTGGTGGTTGCACCAAATCAGAGCGATACCTGCTCTGATACCACTTGTTGGATCGTGAATTTTGCTAGAGGGGGGAGGGGGTGAATAGCAATTTAAAAATTATCTAGATACGTACGCAGCAGAAAAATAGACAAGCCAAAGCAAACACAATGTTTTACTTGGTTCGAAGCCTTTGGCGACTCCTACTCCAAGGCCCGCACGCAAGGGTGCTTTCGATGGACAATCACTAATAATTCAAGAGTTTATTACAAACTAAGTACAAAAATTAATTAGCGAAGAAAACTCGACAATAAGAAAAGAAAGACAAAACAAAATAACACTTGTCGGAGAGCTTTCACAACGTCGTAGGAGCACAAGAGAGCAGATTATAAGTTGTTTCGTTATTGTTTTGAGCTTCAGCCTATACCCTCCTTATATAGGAGGTTCGGGGCACTCGGATCCCTTCGGGCGCCCTGAATATGATGTAACCGACACAACCAAGATGCTCCACGTGGCGAGGCTCGTTGGGAGATAAAATTTGCCTCCAGACGTCCGGACCTGTTGCAGGCGCTCGGACCTCCGGGCACCCAAACCCTGGTTTTCCAGCAATTTCTTTCCTGCAAGAAAACATTAATCCGGAGGTAAACATACGATATATATATTTTGTAAAACAAAGTGTTAGCACAGTTTAAAATTAACAAGTAGAGTATTAGCTAGATTTCGTCTTCTCGAGACCAAAATCTAGTCACAATCTCGACTTAGATATCCGAAATGGATCTAAGACGAATCGACGCCTAATGTTCCCTTCCCGGGAATGCGTCCTCAAAGTTACTCCCTTCCAATGACTTACCACAACTTACCTGCCAGACGTCCGGTCAGTCCATCGACCCGTCTGGACTCGTGTCAGCTATCCAGTCAGCCCGTCGACCTAGCTGGACTTCGTGTCAACCGTCCGGTCAGTCTTTCGACCCGTCTGGACTTCGTGCCAGCTATCTGGTCGGCCCGTCGACCTAGCTGGGCTTCGTACTAGATATCCGGTCAGCCCGTTGACCTGTCTGGACTTCTCTTGTACACTTGATCAAAGTGTTTAAACACAAATGAAACTAACTTAACCTACTTTGTCATTCATCAAAACTTCAGTTAGACCGTTAGTGCTAACCGCACCAACAGTTAATACCCCAAGGTAGTTTTAATGTAATCAACCAAGTCAGGTTAAGTCTTGTTGGTTTCTAACCTCTGTGTCTAAGTATACAGAAACTTAGGAGCATAGGAAATCGAGTGAGACGCAACTAGCGAGAAGGACAACACGAGAGAGAGAGAGAGAGAGAGAGAGAGTCGATAAACTCGATGTGTCTAAAAGGGACGAGGTGCTGCGAAAAAGTACGCGGACGAACGAGGAGGCGGCGACGTTTCCGAAGGACGAGAAACCGAAGCGAAAGATTGCTCGAAGGTCGGAAGTTAAGTTCGGGTGAATCCTATTCCAGATGATCAAGATCATCCAAGCAAACGAAGCCGGAACGAAAGATCTGGACCCATGCGAGCGGAACCAGAGTGGACGACCCGAACCAAAAAATCAACTGAAAGTTGACTTTCTAGTTCGGGCGCCCGAAACCCTTCCAAGCGCCCGAAACAAAAAAAAAATTAGTCATTTGCGACGTAGCGCGTCCCGCTGCGCCAGGGAATAAACTTTTATCTCATTTCAAGCGCCCCGCTACAAAAACAGCCCTACTCCCAGAAGCAACATACAACAAGAAAAAAAGAGAGAGAACACTTGTAAACGATTTCTTTTGTCTAGCTTTATATTTTTAATACTTCAACTGCTGTAAAGAGGTTTCTCTGTCTGAAGGAGAGTTTAATACACTTTTCATTTTCCTTATAATAATAACCTCTCTAGTTGTAACAAAGTAAACTCTTTCATGCCTCTTCCTTTAATTTCTTATATTTATTTTATGCAAGTGTTAATATTTATTCAACTATAAAATTCGTTGAAGGTTTTTTTTTCACAAGGCTATTCACTCCCTCAAACCAGCTGACAAAGATCCTAACAATATCCAAAACAAACTAATTCTAAGAATGATCAATTCGACCTTACAAAAAAATTTTATCGATCATCAAAATAAATTAAAAAATATTTATAGAAACTCATCCAAACAGTCAATATTCTTAAACTCTCTTCACTGAAAAAAAAATCTCTTATAATTCATCATAAAATTCAAACCTTAAATTCTTTAGTTATCTACTAGAAGATTTTACATTACAAAGATGTCACAAATTTGGATAAACATCCACAGTTACCAGGAAAGCCCGAATAGCCCGAAGGTCGTTCCCATCCTGTGAGGGGAACGGTCTCTCCTTTCTACAAATACAAGGTAAAAAAAAACAAAAAAATCCTGAACTTTATCCATAGATGTTGACAAACTAAATTTACTAGTGTACAATTATTTATTCTACTACCGAATGAATATAAATAAAATTTTCAAATAGAACACCAAACTTAGTTTGTTCACAAACATCCCATTCATTTATAATCTCATTTACCAACAAAGCCAAAACAATGTTTGAAAAAATAACAGCTTAGAGGTCCAAATAAAAAAAAACAGCGCACACTACTAATTCTAGACACAAGGTAAGCGAATAATAGAAAAAGAGCAAAGTCGTTGCACTGCATGGAAAGTAAGATGGGAACAAAAAAAAATAGAGAAGCAAGGACAAAAATTGTGGAAAGTTGGATCAAAAATAGAGACCCAACCACATTAGTCGATGAAGAGAATTACGCAAAACGAACAATGTTGTTCCACTCATCCCTTTTCAAGGTAAACTCAAAAGGCAAATCAATAGGAGAGAATCTTAAAATGGACTAAACTCGCTTGAGTTTGCCACAAACTACCATCAATTATCCTTAAACAGGGAGCTAAAAGGGAAATTTTCTTTTTTTTTATGAAAAAACATATATATATATATATATATATATAGGGTTGTTACCCTGCACACCCCTTTCGTAGACAACTCTCACAGAGTCCGAGCACCCAGAACCCGACCAAGCATCCCAAGTAAATTTCAACAGCTCGAGACACCTGGGAGAGTTCTGGATGCCCGGACTCCGTGAAAGTCGCCTATGATCGGCCACGAAAGGGATGTGCAAGATAGCACCCCTTCATATATATATATATATATATATATATATATATATATATATATATATATATATATATTAATCACAAATAATTCTGCAGAATAATTCGTTTTATCAAGTAGATATGTAAGCATTTGCCTAGATGCCAGAATCCGGGGAGGTCGTTTTATCAAGTTGCATGAGATCCTTCGCTCGGACCATTTTAATACCATCCACAACCCAACCATTCAACAACTGCGAGGGGTACCAATTAACTAGTCATTCAGTCACTGAGCAAGTTGCCATTGCTTCTTTCTGATTCCCTTCGTTTGCAAAACAATGTGAACTTTGAGCAGGAAATGGACCTATATATCACAGAAGAAATTGTTAGTTGGAGATCTTCATCTTCTTCATGTGCATTCAAAACAGGAAGAGATTGGAGAACTTTGGCTCAGTTCTCCTAAACTGACACCATCTATTGAACATTTGGTTTCCAGGAAACAATGAATATCCGTCAAACCAAAATTTAACTGTTTCCATTCATGATGGTAGAATTTTCATTATCATCCTTCGTGAAGATCCAGCTTTTGGCTGTGCATTCTGTGTCGCATCATGTTCGAGAAGGAACACCCAGAGCACTGCTCCTGCGGCCTGATTATAAAGAGTAGTAGTGTGTTGCATTACATTCGTAAGCATTGATATAGATTCATATAATTGGCTCAAATAATTTGGATTTAATATAGAATATTCAAGAGGAAGAAAGAACTGAGGACAGGATGGTATATCTGCAGATATCTTGGCAAATTGAGCTGATGAGAGGTTTTCTGCTGATCAGATTGCTCAAAAGGTGGATTTCCACATCACAATGAGCTGGCACTAACAATCATATACCCTTTGGTACTATAGAGTTGATAATCATCCACTCGTATCAATAGCAAATGGATACCTACATAATGATTTGTAACTCATAATCTTCTTCCACATGGGTGTAAGACTTGAGTTCAATGGTCTCTATGTCCAACTTTAAACTTAATGATCATCTACAAGTTCGAAGTGCCTCATGACTCCACTCTCAATCTATGAAGTCTATCATCCAAGTTCAAAAACTCCAATCTTCAATTCGCATGATTAAGTCTTACACATTTGTTGCACCATTAAATATACTCCTAATTAAAATTGTATTATCGAGCCATTAAAATACCATAGTCAAACCTGAACACGAGAGGAACTATTGACACAATAATCTCTATCTCAACCTTTTTGGTGTTTGAAAACTTATTTAAGTTAGCAACAATAATAAAACAAACGTGTGTCAAGGCAATCAGGAACTCAGCTTCTCCTCAACCTTAACTCCCCCCCTCTCCCCTTTATTCAAGCATTCGTAGAATCTCACACCCCTGAATCAAGCTACCTCTAAAGTGACAACTTGGTTTTTCTAATTGGGAGAGGCTTTCTAACCTAGACTTCAACCTTTACTCGAGTCTAAAAAGCTATTGTCCAAACAATCTCTCTTTAAAGTTTGACAAAAAATTTAAGGATAATAATAATATGTAATAAACATGCATCAAACTAATTGAAACTCAAATCTTCTCCATAAACTAAAATATCCCCTCGATTTGAGCACCTATTGAACCCCACATCAAACAATTGAATTATCTTTGAAGAGACAACTTAATTTTTGATTGGGAAGTTTCTCTAGTTTAAAGCTCAACATTTTTTTCTTTTTATACACCAAAACACTAAAGATGTAATAAATAAAAAAAAGCATACAAGAATGATCACAATAATGTAGAAATCAAGCATGTGACCAAACATGTAAATATTAATCATTTAATACCTCAAAGCTGATGCATTATCTCCACGTATAAAACATTTACACATTTTCACAATTTCAGTTCATCAAGACTTATTCACAAGTAGAAGAAGACACCCATAGAGCTCACATTGCCCTCAAAAAGTTTTGTGAATTGCCCTCAAAGAGCTATATCACAAGTGTGTGCGGTCTTCATGAAGCTATTTGCTCGAGTTATACCAAGTCATCACAAACCTTGAAGAAACCTCTTTGTTCGCAAACGCTATTTATAGTTTTGTGGAGCTAATTCCAAGTCATTGAAAAGGACAAAGAATGCTCACATGCCATGGAAGAAAAGTCTTACTTGCCTCGAACGTGGCAACCATTGACATAGAACAATATGCCATGACTAGTTGAATAAAAAGTTACACCCATTCCAACCCAAACATCGTGAAACTTCAAACCATGCTACTAACTAGATCTTGATCACCAGTTGAAAGATTAAAAATGCTACCAAGATCATCCCATGAGAATTCAAGTATGATAATGTGATGCATATCATCACGAAATTTATATGAAAAGTAT
This sequence comes from Zingiber officinale, assembly GCF_018446385.1. Lineage (NCBI taxonomy): Eukaryota > Viridiplantae > Streptophyta > Magnoliopsida > Zingiberales > Zingiberaceae > Zingiber > Zingiber officinale. The sequence continues at coordinate 44,013,853 of NC_055992.1, read as the reverse complement.
AGCTTAAGTCTTTCCAAAGGTCTGAAATCTTGTTACGAGCAAATGAGTTTCAGTCCCTATCTAGAACGAATCTGCAGTGCCAAGTGATGGCAAAAGGAGATAACGCTCAACCCAGGCGCCCCTCACAACTTATCCCCAGGTTATGTGAAGGAAGATAAATCACGGATAGCTGCTAGCTCGAGCAGTAGAGGATAACAAGAGTATTGCTCTTGAAATTCTTATTGTCGATTGGCAGATGGGATGAAAATTTTCACTATTGTCAAATGGTGATCTTTCCTCAAGCATTTTTCAGTTAAGCACACAAACAATCAACCAGCTTAAGATGGGTAAAACCAAACTCTTCAAAAATAGGCTCAGGGCTTAAGGTTTGCTGATTCTATCTCATGCATCTTAGCATGTTTAAAGATAGGCATGATTCAGAACTTAGGCAATTTTGATGTAGAGTTTACTCATTGTCTAGTCAACATTCAAATTTTGAAGTGAATTAAGTCCTTACTTGAGTGAGAGATGTTTGTTAATATGAAAGTCACTTCCTCCTAACATCTTCCTCTCTTCTCTCCCAATATCCCTGTGCTTTGCCTGCATAAAGTGATATACTCTCTTCCCCTCCTACTCCAGGTTCCTCTTTATCCATTAATCTTCTCTTCCTCTCAAGTACATCCCAAATTCATCCATTCCTCTGTCTTTTTTGTTTTCTATTGTTCTTCTCCATGCCACAGTCACTTTATCGTAGCCAATCAAAGCCCATTCACATCCAAAGCTACAATATCAATCTCTCTTGGTCAGGGATGGCAACAAGTCACTTTTAAGTCAGTGATAACAATAGAAAGGGCACCCATGAAGTTTGAGCAATTGGTAGTCCATCCTATATCCATCACGGTTATTTATTTCTCTATTCATTCTAATCTCATAATGTTAAGATGGATACTTGTACCCCATTAAATGAGTTCTGTACCCATTGGTACGCGCTGAACTTGATCTGATATTAACATGTAATAAAGGAAAAGAAAAAATTAAGGATTCAAATATATAAATATATATATAAATAATTAAACTGCAGGTCCTGTATAAATTTACATCTTCTCTATACCATAAAAGATGATGAAAACTGTGAAATGAGGTTAAATATGAGTTGTACCTCATAGGTGCACAAAGGTATGCATGCCAAGTGGATTAAGAGAAATGAACATGTGGTCACTGTTCTCCAATCAGTTGCAACGCACTGATTTTGTTGTTGGACATTCATCGCTGTTGGAGAATGCGAGTAATGATGCCTACAGCAATTGTGATTCCTGAAGCTCTCAAGAAGACCCGTCCAAGAACCCGACAACTTGAGAATTCTTCTACACATAAATCTCCATCTAGTTCCACCTGCAATGACAAGCTCTAATTTACAAGTCTGAACCAAAAACAAATAAGAAAGACACACATTCCAAAGTTCAACCTAAAATGACCTTATTGAGAAGATAAATAAAAAGTTAGTATGCTTACCTCTAGACTAGCTCTGTCTGGCTACGAGGAAACGTGGTGTGTTCTTTATAACATGTCCTGTTTTTGGATCTAACAGGGACTGTAGTTTTACCACCTTTGCAGCTTGCTTCGAGTGAAGTACATGGAGCTCAACCTATATTTAAGTTTACCTTATAAAATAGACTAACAAATAATAACAACCAATTTAAACGTCTGAGAAGTGTAACCTGAGATCCAACAATAATTGGAGTTTCAATGTCGAGGATGAGAACCTTCAGCTCTAAGTTAGATGCAATGTTAACAGGGAAATCTGGGTGGCATAAAACTCCACCTTGGATCACATGTCCTGCATCAACACCATGTAAACTGACAGCCACATTGTCACCAGCTCTTGCTACATTGCAAGGAGAAGAATCCCTCTCTATATTTTTTACAGTAGCTAGATTTCCTGAAGGCATGACTATAACCTGAAATCTAAACGGTCAGTATTGAGATGACAAGAAGATGGCCAAGGTGAAGAAAAATAGGAGGTGCAAAATATATTCCGGTGAATATAATTGAATTTGATATTACCTAAATGCAAGTAGGTTAAATAAGTTAATGCTACCAAAAAAAAAAAACTTGGTTAGCAACAATAAAATAAAATAAAATTTATTTAAATATAGATGATGATAAAATAAAGGATAGATTATGTTAAAAGGAAAACAAAATCTTGTGTCTTGGATACCACGAGTTAGGTTTTTTATAGGAAAGAAGATATACAACATAATTACAGAAATACCCCTATAGCTTAAGAATATAGATCATATGCACCAAGTTAGTTACATACGTAGTCAATTCGGAGACCTCTCAGTGACTTAGTGAATATATCTGCTAGCTGATCATGTGAGTTGACAAAACTAATAGATATTTCTCCAGATATGACTTTCTCTCTGACAAAGTGACAGTCAACTTCAATATGCTTTGTCCTTTCATGGAAAATTGGATTTGAGGCAATATGCATGGCAGCTTGGTTGTCACATATGAGTGACATTTGTATAACCTCTCCAAACCTTAGTTTCGGAAGCAACTGTTTTAGCCATATAAGTTCTTGATTGGCTATAATCATAGCTCGATATTCTGCCTCTGCATTAGATTTTGCCACAACATTCTATTTTTTGTTTTTCCAAAAAACAAGGTTACCTCCGACAAATATACAAAACCCAGAAGTAGATCTTTTATAAGAGGGAGATCCTACCCAATCTGCATCAGAATATCCCACAACTCGAGTATATCCTTTGTCTTCATATAGAAGACCCTTTCCTTGTGCATAGGGATGTAAACGAGCCGAACCGAGCCGAACAGTATCAGGCTCGAGCTCGAATCGAGCTTTTATCACAAGGCTCGAGCTCGGCTCATTTTAGAATTATCAGGCTCGCGAACAGTTCGAGCTCGGCTCGTTATTAGCTCGATTATCAAAGTTAACGAGCCTAACTCGTTAAGCGAGCTCGGACTCGTTTTCGGGCTCGTTTAGAGCTCGTTTTTGGCTTGTTTTAGAGCTCGTTTTTTTGGCTCATTTTAAGGCTCGTTTTAGAGCTCGTTTTTTGGCTCGTTTTAGAGCTCGTTTTTTTTGCTCGTTTAAGGCTCGTTTTAAGGCTCGATTTAAGGCTCGTTTTTTTGGCTCGCGAGCCTATAAACGAACATGTTCGCAAGCTCACGAGCCGAATATCCTTAAGCTCAAGCTCGGCTCGATAAAACTGTCAAGCTCGAAATCGAGCTCGAGCTCGGCTCGATAAGATAAACGAACAAACTCGAACGAGCTTTTTACCGAATCGAGCTCCGAATAGCTCGCGAACAGTTTGGTTCATTTACATCCCTACTGGTGCACCCTGACATATCGAATAATACGAGTCACAGCATCCCAATGTTCTTTGCACGGAGAGTTGAGAAACTGACTTACTACACTTACTGCAAATGTGATATCCAGACGAGTGACAGTAAGGTAGCTTAGTTTCCCTACTAATCGCCTGTACCGTTGAGGATCTGAAAGAGACTCCCCCTAATTTGGCAGGAGCTTGACATTAGGATCGATGGGATTGCCGACTGTCTTTGAGTTTAACATTCTTGTTTCTTCCAGAATATCCATTGCATACTTCCTTTAGGATATGATGATCCCATCTTTAGACTATGCTACTTCTATCCCTAGGAAATATTTGAGTTTGCCGAGATCCTTTGTCTGGAAATGTTTGAAAAGATATTGTTTCACTTGTGAAATCTCGAGATGATCACTACCTGTGATGACAATATCATCAACATAAACCACTACGTAGATGCAACTAGTAGATGAGTGGCGATAAAAAACAGAATGATCAGCCTCGCTCCGAGTCATGCCAAACTGTTGAATTACAATACTAAATCTATTGAACCATGCTCTGAGTGACTGCTTGAGGCCATATAAAGATTTCCGCAAGTGACATACAAGACCAGAAGACTCCCCCTAGCAACAAAATATGGAGGTTGCTCTATGTAGATTTCCTCGAGCAGGTCACCATGTAAGAATGCATTTTTGATGTTCAACTGATAAAGGGGCCAATGGCGAATTGCAACAATGGACCGGAATAGACGCACAGAAGACATCTTAGCAACAGGAGAAAAAGTATCCCCATAATCCAATCCAAATACCTGAGTATAGCCTTTAGCGACGAGACGAGCCTTAAACTGATCAACCGTGCCGTCTGTACCAACTTTCACCGTAAACACCCATCGACAACCAACCACTAACTTCCTAGGTGGTAGAGGAATGAGGTTCCAAGTCTCACTGCTCTGTAAGGCACTCATTTCATCAAGCATGGTCTGTTTCCATCCTGGATGGGCAAAGACATCACCTACAGTCTTTAGAAGAGAAACAGGCGACAAAGAAGACAAGAATAATATAAAGGAGAAAGATGATGATAGCTCAAAGAAACATGAGGAGAAGGATTACGAGTGGAACGCATACCTTTTCGAAGTACAATGGGAATCAAGAGACAGGATCGGAGGAAGAGGCGAAGGACTTGGCTCCAAAGAGGTGTCTTCGGCAGTATCATTGCACGGCGGAGGCAAAATAGGACGAGGACGACGCTGATAAACCTGCAAAGGAGGAGACAAGGCTGGAGCTGATAGAGACTCCTCTGGAGGACAAAACATAGTCACTGGTGCAGTTGGGAGAAGGAGAAAACTCGAATGGAGATGCGTGAGGCCCAAAAAATGGGACCAAGTCAAAGAACGTGACATCAACAGAGATAAAGTACCGACGGAGAGTAGAAGAATAACACTTGTACCATTTCTGAGACCGTGGATACCCAAGGAAGACACACTTACGAGACCGGGGAGAGAGTTTGTCAATGCCAGGATTAAGAGCATGAACAAAACATATAGAACCAAAGACCTTAGGTGGTAAAGGATGAAGAGACTGATGAGGATAAAGTATATAATGAGGTATTTTACCCTAGAGAGTGGAGGAAGGCATGCAATTGATGAAATAACATGCAGTAAGTACGGCATCACCCCAAAACTGATGAGGAACGTGAGAATGGAGAAGAAGAGTTCGGGTGGTCTCGAGGAGATGACGATTCTTGCGTTCTGCGACCCCATTTTGTTGAAAATATAAGGGCAAGACGTGCGATGCAACACACAATGAGATGCCAAGAAGGTACAGAACTAAGTAGATAAATACTCGCGTGCATTATCACTTTGTAAAGTTCGAAGGGAAGTACCAAATTAAGTTTTTATTTCATGAAAAAAAAATTCAAAAATAGAAAACAACTCTGAACAATCTTTCATCAAATATAACAATGTACAACGGGAAAAATCGTCTATAAAAGTAACAAAATACCTTGACCACAACGTAGAAGAAACACAACTCGGACCCCAAACATCAGAATGAACCAAAGCAAAAGGAGATGTAGTCGGCCTCTCAATGCGAGGAGAAAAAGAACTACGAACATGCTTACCTAACTGACACGACTCACAAGACAACGACTCTAAGTGAGAAAGACTAGGATGTAATTGTTTCAACTTATCAAGACCTGGATGTCCCAACTGAGCATGAATAAGAAGTGGAGATGCCGCCACCAAACCAACAAGAGAGGGTTGTTGGAGTCGATATAGGCCAGGAGACTCACATCCGAAGCCAACCATCAAAAGACCGAGTAAGTTGACTTATTGACAATAAATTAAAGGGAGCTATGGGAACATAAAGAACATTATGAATGGAAAGAGACAGAGCAGGATGAACAATACCAATACCCTAGGATTGAGTTTGGGAACCATTGGCCATGATGGCCATTGGTAAATAACCAAAAGTAGGGAGAGAAGAAAATAGGGATTTATTACCAATGATTGGTGGCCCAGAATCAAGAACCCAAGGACCTGAAGAACGAGATATGCCAGCAAATGAATTACCAGCGTGTGCAACAGTAACAGTAGAATCAGAAGCCTGACAATCCTCAAACTATTTAAGAAAGTCATTATAGGAAGGTAGTGGGGTCGGCGCCGGTGTTAACTATGAAGCAGAAGCTGAAGAAGCAACAGAACTCTAAACGATCTAAGCAGCGCGAGGAGGTCGACCATGTAGCCTTCTTTGTGACTTCAATGAACTGCTACCGCCTATGGCCACTCTTGTTGAAGAGCTTGAAAATCGGAAGAAATTTTTTATGTCTCTAGCTTTATATGGTCTGTCCACAGATTATTCTCATGTTCGTGTTCAGATCTTAGGCAGCACAGAAGTTACTATGGACAATACCTAAGCGACTCTCCTCCGTATCCCGGCTAAAGTCTTGACGATGCCTTGTTCTGTTCCCGTTGACTCGTCAGCTTTGGTCTCTCGACACAACAACAAACCTCCACCTCACAAGGATGGCAAAGGACGTCCTTGGTGGCAACGGGAATGAGAGGACACAACTCCGGCAGCTCGCGCTATGGCAGCGTCGATCGGTTCGCGTGATGGAGCAGCGCCGCAGACGCGCAGGAGAAAGGGAACGGGGAAGATGACACTAGAAAAATTAGGGTTTTATTAGGAAATTAGGGTTTGCTTTAACTCAGCTCTGATACCATGTTGAAAGGAAAACAAAATCTCGTGTCTTGGATACCACGAGTGAGGCTTTTTATAGGAAAGAAGATATACAACATAATTACAAAAATATCCCTATATATTTACATATTCTAGCATATTCCAATAGTGTAAAAGGATCAATATAGCCGACACCACCTAGTGAGCTAAGGCTTGGTTGTTGTTATCCAACAATAAAATATTGAGGTCCTTGGAGAAGAGATGATTGTGCCGGAACTTGTAATCTCTAATGAATCAATAAATTTATCCACAAGAACGTGTCTGCTATTTTGTAACTTATTTATCATCGACAAAGATGAAAACTAGGTTTGGCTTGAGGCAGGTCAGAGTGAGGATCACAGCTATGTGATCAGTGGTGGGTAGGATCAAGGTGAGGCAAGTAAAATTTAGAAACACAAATTTAGTTGAGATGATAAAACCTGAGTAGAGAAGGAGGTGAAGGAGGGAAGGGGAAAGAGGGGGGAGAGGAATGGTGCAAAGTTGTTTGCTTGGTCTTAGAGGGGAAGGGAGAAGAGCTGATGAAAATCAAATGACAAAACAAACATAAGGAGGTGAGGACGTCAGCAATGAGGTTCTAGATGTCATTGATCTCTCGAATTTAGTAAGTGGAGACGAGGTCGGAAAAGAAGGATGTGGCTAGAGGTGAGGGTGTTGCGAGTTAGCTCAGTTGAACCATAGGAGACAAGATCCACAAGCTCGATTCCTTAACCGCCAACAAAGACATCATTAATCCACTCAGTGAGCTCATCAACTTCTTTCGTGACGCCAACTAGGACGTCATTAGCCCACTCAGTGAGCTATATAGCTGGCCCTAGGCAGTCGCTGGCTGTGTTGCATTTGTAGATGAGAGAAGTAGATTGACAATAATGTGTTCAAAGAATTCCTTGTGGAAGAACAGAGTGAAATAAGATTATTCAATAAACAGTTCCATGGAATTTTGAATTAGCACTACTACAAAAGCACCATGTAGTTTTGAATATTTCATATGCACAATAATTTTGTGACAACATCAGAAAGAAAGAGAGAAAATACCTTGGAACCAATTCGAATAGCTCCAGTCTCTATTTTCCCACAAGCAGCTACTTGTGCTGATGAATGTTTAACAATAACATCACATATAGGCATAAGAAATGGCTTTGAAAAATCCCGCTGAGGAGGTGGTAAACCATCAATGGCTTCCAGAAGACAATATCCTTGGTACCTGTAAAACCAATTTCCCAGAGTTTATGGAAAGATTATTCAACCAATGAAACTCAGTGCAATTAAAATGTTGATTTATCACAGTTGAGTTTCCAATAATTCCAACTTTTAGATTAAAGAAACTCAGGAAAACAATATCTTAGATAGTTGCATCACCTATTTTTTTAATGGAAGAAATAGAATTCCAATCATAATAATTTGGAGCATAAGGCTCATCATGTATTAAAAGGTCAAAAGTTCCGTAGGCAGAAAAGTGATTTGAGTGTAAAATTATTTGAATTGCCTGGGAACAACCTGATGATGTTCTGTTAAAAGAACAAGAAAATTTCAAGTTTTATTTTCCAACTGTTTTGCTTCAGAAAGCACCAGAGCAAAGAATTCCAGGTAAAATCACTACATAGAAAACACCAACTAAATAGAGAACCGAGATACTGTTATGTAATTTTCAGATACAATAAGGAATAATGTATACTTCGAAGCAAAGTTATGAAGACATTAAACTGTTGCTCATAACAAGGTTCAAAGTATTATTGATCAGGTACTGATATGAATCCTGACTAGTCTTAGAGCCTAAAATAGAGAATGATCTATGAAATCCTCTTGCAAATTACTCAATATTGACCTGATTGAATTGAAAGAATCAATTTGTCAAAAACACCCCACAAAACAGGAAAATAACATAAAATTACAGAAAACAGGAGTAATGGCCAAATATGTAATTTTGTATATCATTCCAACTGATGATCATATATAAGAAACCAGAGTCATAATTGTAGATAGACATCACAAAAATTAGGCACGCACAGATAAAAGAATGTGAATCATACCAAGAAGACAAGCGAATGTCAGAAGCAGTTGTGAGCAAATTTTGATTGTCCAGGGAACTTAGAGGAATCCATGTCACACATGATTCCTTGAATCCACAAGTACGTAAGAAATGGCCCAATTGCAGCTTTACATAGTCAAACCGATCTTTGGAGAAGTCAACAAGATCCATCTTATTGACTGCTACTATTATTTGCTCGACACCAAAGCTCCTAATAAGCTGTGCATGTTCCTTAGTTTGTCCAGTAATTTTGCCACCCATACCTGCTTCAAATGCACCCATAGCAGCATCTACAACCAAAACTGCAGCATCTGCTTGAGTTGCACCAGATATCATGTTTGGAACAAAATCTTTGTGACCTGGTGAATCCAGCAAAACAACACGGTATCTTTTTGTTGAAAAGTATGCAACAGCAACTGTCATTGTTACGCCCCTTTCCCTCTCCTCAACACTTGCATCTAATGCCCATGCATAGGCAGATGAACTTTTTCCCTGAAGAATTTTGTAACATTATTTGACCTAACATAAACCAAGAGAACAAGCAACTGCATGAAAAGAGAAAATAAAACAAAAAATTGAATCTTGTGCCAACTAATCCAATTGTTAGTTTAGGGAAACTAAGGCATAAGAATAGTCTTCATTCAAATATTATTTAATACATAGAGTTACCTTTTCCTTTGACTCTCTCTCATATCTATGCATCTCTTTCTTAGAAATTTTCCCCAAAAGTTGTAGCAATCTTCCACTCAATGTGGATTTTCCACAATCAACATGACCTACCTGACAAAGCATTAGGGGAAAAAATGAATTAATCAAACTTTAAGAGAGATGAGACAAACCCCAAATTGCTTGCAAAGCAATGATAGGTTAGTTGATATGTCCATCTAAATTTACAAAGAGTAGGCAAGAATAAGCAAAGAATAGAAACTAGTTAGTATGAAATAAGCTAGTCTAACAAGGGTGCGATAGCTTACAATTGCAAGGTTTAACTGGTTTATGGTTCTTCCTTTGTCAGAAAGCATCCAATCCTCTGGTTTGTAGTCAGAAACTGAATTGGTTTTTTCATGTCCACTAGTTGTAGAGTACTCTAACTTCAAGATTTGGAGATTGTTAGCTAACTTTTGTTTTTCCTCTCTTGAACTGTTGGGACTTCCCCCTCTCGAACTACTGGGATTTCCACTTACATTATCATTGTGAGAGTTTGGCAAAGATGATGCCACCAAAATCTCTGGCACTTGATTGTCAGGTAAAAGTTCTACTATTCCCTTTTTCCTAGTCGCAGTTCGTATATTCTTCAGAGATGTTGAAAGCATTGAGTCAACTACATGAGAAAGAAATGAGAAATTCATAATAAGGAAGGAAATCCAAGTAGCTTTTCCCACCAGAAAAAGGACCATGGGTATGAGAAAAGCAACATACAAAACCACAACTTTAAGAAAATACCTTACTCATCCATTGGCACAATTATCAGTACCACAAAGCTCGAACTTAGGAACAGAACGAGACCAAAACACTAATAAATGATAGAAATTCTTAATGTGGTAAAAGGATATAAGTGAGAGCCATTTGATATGTGCAAATTTGTTCATGATGTCACCTCGTACTATAAATAATAATAGTAGTATAGGTTTCAGTAACAATACTATCATAGATTATGATAAATAAGAGTTAAAAGCATGCTGTACAAAATGGACAAGGACACAATATTATGTACATATTCTTTAATCTGACCAAAAAAGCATCAACATAGACTAATCATATAAGCATAGGGCATATATTCAAACCCTTGGCATGCTGTACAAAATGGGCAAGGGCACAATATTATGTACATATTCTTTAGTCTGACCAAAAAGCATTGACATAGACTAATCATATAAGCATAAGGCATACATTCATACCCTTGTCAAAAGCTCTTGTGCTCTTCCCAGAAGAAACTAAATCATCTGGGGATGGTGTATCAAACCTGAAGGCTTCTGTTAAAAAATCACCACAATTAGTAAAATCCAAATGCTCGAAACAAAAATAGAATAACAAAAAAGATATAATGAACTAATTAAGTTAATGCAACTGATAAAATTTGCAATATACTGTTATGCAAATCTCTACAAATATAAGAGCAAGTACTGGTACATGTAGAATGCCCTTTCTATCAATAAAGCCCACAAATACATCTAAAAAGTTAGGGGGACATATACACCTACATATACATCAAAGCGAAGCAAAAAAATTGAAAACTCAAAATCAATTTGAAATTTTGAACAAACGTAAGAGTTTTTTCACAGGATTTTCAAGCATGATATCCCACAAAGATTTAAGCTACCTAGTGATCTGAATAGCATAAACACACCTATATGTTTGGTTTGATTGCAACATGGAGACAAAAATATGTTCTGGAGATCAATGAGTGCAGAAAGTTGTCCTTTCTCAAGCGGTTCACCAGCTTTATTGTTAAGGAAGCTGGCACAGATGACAGATTCCTTGGGCATCCTATTAGATGATTGATAAAATAATGATCTGCCCATGAGAGAAACTTCAGAATTCATGCTTGTTCTGTTAACTGCATTAAACATGGCAAGGTTGGTAATAATGTTTCTGTTTTGAGTTGTTAGTTTTTTTAATAGCAAAAGCATATATCACTGCACTATTATCAAGGATGAAACTTACCTGCTTGATCATCAATTTCAAACTTCACAGAGGAATTCCGAAGAATTCCACATAGTTCACAAGCAATAAAACGTTGACTATTCTCATATGTGCAAATGGAACAACACCAAGTACCACCTTCACTTGATGCAATTTCTAGTTTTGACATGCTCCCTATAGAGACAAAGAATAAAGTTCAACTATTTATATCAAGAAAGAAATTGCAGGAAAATGCAATTGTAATTCCACAAAGAACAATAACGAAATAAAGTATAACTGGATCATGGTAGAACACACACAAAAAAAAAATGCTAGGGCCAAATGTCAAATAGAATGCCTGAGAAACCTAAATATAAACTTGATAAGCAATTACCTCCAGAGTTTGTTCTGTTGGTACAGAAAGTTCCAACCGACTGTATGCACATACACAAGTAGATTAAATGACATTCCCAAGAACATCTGAGAAACTATATATTTGTGACATAATGAAGAAATAAGGTCAAAGAAGAACTACGAAAAAGTGGTTGCTTCACTGATAAATCATTAAATATCTTTTAATGAATAAGTTATTCATTGATATTTTTCAAGAGTGGATTGGTTACTTCTATTTCATTAATATGTTGCACACATACACAAGTCTTTGGCTATATCTGATCAATTTAAATCCATTGTGTTGTTACTAAATGCAAGATGCTTGATAGTTATTGTTACATTAGCATTCACCCTCACTATTACTGTCACATCCCTTTGAATGATCAAACTAAGGCCTTGTTTCCTACAACAGAAGGAAATAACTAAGGAATGAAATAGGTAGGGAGAAAGTCATAGGAAAAGGATTCCAAACTATTTTCTACCCAATTGTTTCCTTGCAAGGAAGGAAAGAGGCAGGGAAACTTAAATCTTCAAATCTTTATTTGAACATGGCATAATCTAAAACTACCATAGATTTACAAAGTAAATTTATTTTGAATTTTTTTCAGGTAGCATGTAAGCTTCATTACACAAGTGAATTTTTCTCTAAAATCAAATGGAAGCAATGTAGAGAAAAATTGGAAAAAGATTTTTCTTTCCAATTTTTTTCCTTCCCTTCCTCTTTTTCCACCAAATGAAACTGAGGGAAAACGCAGTTAGGAAAATATTTTTGTCACCTTATTCTCGTCAAGTCTCTTTCTCTAGTAGGAAAGATGTTCTAAATGTTTAGAAGTGATGAAGTTTGTAAATTTTCACAATGAGAACCCATGACTGCAAAATGTAATAAAAAATCCTGTGTTCCAGATTTTGCTAAAATACTGGAATTTGCAAATGATAAAAGGAGAGGGAATCCCAGCAATTTGAAAAAGAAGAAAAAAAAAAAAAACAGAAGTCAAAAGCTGAATATGGTAATATAATAGATCCATGATCGTGAAACTGTATGTATAACGCAAATAAGAGAGAAATGTCAGGTTGTGATATCTGGTTTTAAAAAGATTTTCAAAAAGGGATTAATGTGATAAAAATATGCTGTGATAATTATCATGAACGGCATAATCTTCATCGTAGTCAACTGTTCAAAAGGCATGTTCGGAACAATGACAGGGGGAAAAAGTTGGGGGAAAGATACCGACAGTAGTTTACAAATCCAATTGTCCAAGATCTAACGAGAAATCAGAAGGCCACCGAGGGCTACTGGTAACCGTGAGAAACGGCAAGTGGTACCTCACCTGTAGGCGATGCTGCCGGACTCGGCTGAGATCAGACGAAGGACATGGATTGGAGGAGGTTTGGCACAAAGCTTTGGGCGGACGACAACGGAACGCCCTCGGCTTCAACCAACGGAGGGGACGCGAGGCTTCTAGAAGACTCGAAGAAGATCAACCCAGTCGCCAGGGACACATACCTTAGAATACAGAAAATCAACGGCTAGGATCTTCCGGAAACTATGCTAATGATGGCACCATCTTTCCAGTTGATAAATGGTTTTAGGAAATTGATCACATTTAAAATTTGTGAAATTCTCAAAAGACACCCCAAAATTTCAGATTTCTCGGATGACGTAGTGATTTTCTATTTTATATCTCCTATCAATACTATAGGCATTTAATTATAGTAAAAAATATATATTGTTTTCATTCTAGATATTTCTCCATCTAAATTTTATGAAAGAAAGTAAATTATGAACTTAATTTATAGTTAATTGTCTTAGCTACTAAAAGGTGAAAAGAGTTTTTTTCTAAGGATATATGTCGGTTTAAAATTAATCTCATTCTTATTATAATAAATATGTCAATTGATACCCGTGCAGGTTACTATAGATATTAAAAAAGTATTATCACTGTAGTATTGAATTTTAGAAAATAACATAAATGTAGTACTAGTTTTTAAAAATAAACAATAAAGTGGTGTTGATCAATATCACAATGATATTATCCTTTAAAATCTTAATATTCTTTAAACGTAAAACCGTAATAATTAATGGGAAGGGTAAACTGTGAAAATAATTCGTCCTTAAGTGAGCTGGTCAATTGCTGATCTAATGGTATTTTGTACTGAAATTATCTCAAAGTTAACTTAGATAATACCAATGCACACAAATAAAGAATAAACCATCAACAATTTAGCAACTACATGATACATCCAATTTTCCTAATAAGCTCGCTCCATGTGTTTTTCGTTTGATCCCCGTTGTCTTTCAATTCTACCTTGCATTAGGCCTCTAAGCACATAATTGTTGATTGTATCAGTAACTTCTCGATTCTCTTAACGCTCAGTCTAAACCGTTGAACCATTAAGTGCAAACCAATTCAACTGTCTTGAATCATTAAGCTCTTAAAGTTTTATGTGCACTATTTTAAGTTAAAATTCATTGTCAAATACATCAAAACAATTTAATTGAATTTGAGCACTTAGGTGCATCATTTTTTTTTTAATAAAAAACATATTCAATTGACTCCCATAATTTTTTTTTTTAGTAATTCAATTATCCGATCCTTACAATCCGATTAATAGGTGACTCATCTGACCTTACGAAAACTTTTCACTGACCATTAGAGTTAATCGGAAAGTATAAATAGATCCTAACGACAGTCAAACATCACAAATTTTTTAAACTTCTCAAGTGTAATGAGTTCTAGATGAAATTATAACTCTTATTATCTAAGAAACTCATCCCTCCTCTTATCATTACATCATAACCCTAATTGATTGATATGCATCTGGTTGATTGACTTATTGGCACCTAAGTCACCTTCACTTGTCTTACACCATCTTTTGTAATAAAAATTGATTACGTTTATTTCAGACGTCTTTCAAAATATATCCTTAAATTATATAAAAGGGGTAACAATCAATTTATAATTGATTGTCAAGTAGTTAAAAATAAGAGTTTAGCTTGCACCACCTTAAACCCATATAAATGACCTTCAATTGAACCAATCAACACACTATGACTTGGTAGATCATCTCAAGGTTTCATGCCCAAGCCACTTTATAGCCTACACCTACTTGCGACTGCAGATCATTATAATATGATGTTATCATAAAGCAAAATGTAGGATTGAATTGTGCGTTAAAGAGGGTGAATATCATATATGCTTTTTCATTTTATCTGTGTAGTGGAATAATAATATAAAAATAAATAAAAAATAAGAATAGGTGCACATTAATGGTTTATTTGGTTCACAATCCTAGTTTCTAGACACGTTCCAACCATGTAGAAACCTCTTACAAAATTTAATCAATAGCACAAGCACACAATCAAAACATAAATAATAATAAGTGATCATGTTTTAAATCAGAAAAGATGGTACGTTAGGTAGGTAGGTTTACTATTGACTTTAAGAAGACTCTAAATTGGAAGGAGATGGCACCGAGTGATTCTTTCTATGCACGTCATAAGGAGAGTAAACGGAAACGTTAGAGCGAGAACCAGAGAATAGTAGAATAGTAGTATCGATCAAGTCAGAACCATAGTTAAATGGGGAAGAAGATGAACAGTAGAATAATAGTATCGATGTGCGTGTGTGTACGCACGCGAATGTACTTAGCTAATGGAGGAGACTCATTTTTATATTATCTCTCATAACCTCTGCAATAATGAAGCATCAGGGAATGTCTAACCTAAGAATATGTTGAGTAAAGGAGGAGATATGACCACCCTCAAAGGAAGGTTCTAGCCGTTATTCTTTAACCGGTTATTACGATTCTCTGACACTGTTGTCTCCCTGAGGGAATCTGATAGGCTCTGGGGCCGACCGATTGTATGCTGGGAGTCTCGTCAATGAAAAGTGGAGAGTTGAGCCCCAAAAGTTCGACCAACACTAAGTCGACCAACTATATGTTAGGAGTTTTGCACATGAGAAGTGGGGAGCTAAGCCCCGAAGGTCTGACTGGTGTTGGAGCTGACCGGTTGTATGCTGGGAGCCTTGCACAAGAAAAGTGTGGAGCTAAGCCTCGAAGGTCTGACCAACGCTAGGGCAAACTGGTTGTATGTTGGGAGCCTTGCCTATAAAAAGTGGGAAGCTGAGCCCCGAAGGCTCAACCAGTGTTGGGGTCGACCGGTTGTATGTTGGGAGCCTCGCACATAAGAAGTGGGGAGATGAGCCTCAAATATCCATCGGTGCTAGGGTCGACCGACTGTATGCTGAGATCTTTGCATATGAGAAGTGCGAAGCTGAGCTCTAAAGTATGCTGGGAGCCTTGCATATAAGAAGTGAAGAGCTAGACCCCGAAGATCCAACTGGCGCTGGGGCCAACCGACTATATGCTGGGAGCTTTGCATATGATTGGATCACAACTTGTGATTATCTCTACATGTGTAATTATAAACGTATTAGAATTTTCCTATTCGTCAAATTGGTGCATTCGGACATCATTAATTTTTTAAGACTAACATAGGTTATACTCCTTGGTTCAACCAAGCATTTGTTTGTCACTAGCTCTAGACATTGGGATTGTTGGGGTTGCAAGGTTACAAACATATATAGTCCCACATTAAAAATATATGGGAAAGATCATGAGTTTATAAGAAAAAGATATCTTCATTGGCATGAGACCTTTTGGGTAAAGTCCAAGAGCAAAACTATGAGGGTTTAGGCTTAAAGTGGATAATATTATACTATTGTGGAGATATCTAATTTTTTTCAATCCTACACTCCAGACATATGACTAATAAGTTACCCTGAATCAATTAATATATTGATGAAAGGATTTAGAGAAAAAAATATTTACTCAATAAATCTACCAAAAACCTCACCCAAATGTTTATTATCACAACCATAGGAGAGTAGTTCATACTCATATTAGGAATTTAATAAAATTAAACAAAAATGGTTTAGTTAGAAGTCTACCAAAATTAGGAACCCCTATAAATAAAATATGTAACCCTTGTCAACAAAGAAAACAAATTAAAACAACTCATAAATTAACTAATCAAAATAGAACTAATAAAATACTTGAACTATTATATTTAGATTTATTTGACTCTCATAGAGTAAAATCACTAAATGGAAGTGTTTACTGCTTAGTTATAATATATGACTACTCCAAATACACTTGAGTTAAATTTTTAACTCATAAATATGAAATTTTTTAAATATTTAGTAATTTCTATAAAAATAGAAAATGATAAAGTAATAAAAATTAAGAAAATTTAAAGTGATAATGGAAGAGAATTTAAGAATCAAAATTTTACAAATTTTTGTTTGAACAATGTTATCATCATGAGTTTTCATGCCCCTAGACTCCACAATAAAATGTTCTAGTAGAATGTAAAAATGGAACCTTACAAGAAGTTGCAAGAACAATGTTAAATGAATATAATTTACCTAAATATTTTTGGGTTGAAGTAATTAATACACTTATTATATCTAAAATAGAATTATAGTCAACAAATTACTAAATAAAACATCTTATGAAATGTATTTTAATAAAATTTCAAACATAAATTACTTTAAAGTATTCGGATGTAATGTGCATATGTTAAACCTTAAAGATTACTTAGGAAAATTTACCTCAAAAACTTAACAAGGATTTTTTCTTGAATATTCATTTACATGTAGAGCCTATAGAGTTTAAAACAAATCCACTTTAAAAATTTAAGAAACCACTAACGTAACTTTTGATGAAAATGTTAATAACAACATAATTAATCTTGAAACACTAATAATCAACATAGTTTCACAAATCAAGAAGAAGAAGAACAATTAACACAAAACAAACAAACTGAAAAAGCTAACCCACGAACTATAAGACCAAACTATTATCATCCAATTGAACAAATCATAAGTAATCATGAATTAAGAGTTCAAACCAGATCAGTCTTTAGGAACTTAAGTCAAATAGCACTAATATCAAAAATTGAACTTAAAACCATAAATGATGCATTGTCTAAGCCCGACTAGGTAATTATAATGCAAGAAGAGTTGGATCAATTTGAAAGAATCAGGTTTAGGATCTAGTACCTACACCAAAAGGTAAGTCAGTTATTGACATCAAGTGGGTATTTAGGAATAAGTTAGATGATCAAGGAATCATAAATAATAAAGTCCGACTAGTTGCCAAAGGGTTTAGTCAAGTCGAAGGACTAGATTACAATGAGACTTATGCCCCGATAGCTAGACTTGAATCAATTAGGATGTTGCTAGCCTATGCAGCATACAAAGAATTCAAATTATACCAAATGGATGCTAAATCTACATTCTTGAATAGGCAAATTAAAGAAGAAGTCTATGTAAGTCAACCACCATGTTTTGAAGATCTAGAATATCCAAACCATGTCTTTAACCTAAAAAAGACATTATACGGATTAAAACAAGCACCTAGGACTTGGTATGAGAGACTGTCTAGCTTTCTAAATTCAAAAGGATTTAAAGAATGTCAAATTGACCCTACACTTTTCATAAAAACACTTAACTCTGACATTTTCATAGCACAAGTCTATGTAGATGACATAGTGTTTGGATCAACCAACTCAAAATTTTTAAAAGAATTTATAATTTTAATGGAAAATGAATTTGAAATTAGTCTAGTTGGAGAATTAAACTACTTTCTATGACTACAAATTAAACAAACTAAAGAAGGAAACTACATCCATCAAACTAAAATCGCAAAAGAACTAATCAGCAAATTTGGTATGAAAAACTCTAAAGAACTAAAAACACCTATGACAAGTAACATTAATCTAGATAGTGACCCAAATGGTAAAACAGTTGACTTAAAATACTATAGAAGAATCATAGGAAGCTTATTGTACTTAACTGCAAGCAGACCTGACATATTATTTGCAGTAAGTATGTGTGCTCATTATCAAACTTGTGCTAAAGAATATCACCTATCTTATGTTAAAAAAATAACTAAATATCTAAAAGGAACAATTAATGTAGGAATGTGGTACCCAAGAATATTAAATTTTGAATTAATTGGTTATTCTGATTTAGATTATGTTAGATGCAAGTTAAATAGAAAGAGTACTAGTGGAGAATGTCAACTACTAGGTTCATCTTTAGTTAGCTGATTTAGTAGAAAGTAACATTGTGTTGTCTTATCTACTACTGAAGCCAAATACATAGCAATAGGCGAATGTGTAGCTTAATTGCTATGAATGTCCCACACTTTAAAGGATTTTAATTTAGATTATAAAAATGTAAAAATATTTATTGATAATATAAGTTCTATAAATCTAACAAAAAATCCAATACATCACTCTAGAACTAAACACATAGAAGTATCACTTCGTTAGGGATGATATCACTAAAGGAAATATTGAACTTAATTATATTGATTTTAAATCTAACCTAGTTGATATATTTACTAAACCTTTACCTAAAACTAAATTTAGTAACTTAAGAAGACAATTAGGTATGTGTTTTATAGAATAGGGTTCTTTATCTTTTCATGTATTTTTGAAAAATATTACTTAGTAGTTTTTCAAAAACATTTTCAAAATTCCCCTTTTCAAAATTTATTTTCAAAATAGATTTCCAAATATTTTATCTTTTTGGAGTAGCCTAGGTCTTACTGTAGAAATGCATGTTCCTATAGTTTTAGCAGTCAACATCTCACAAGCACAGTAGAATACCTTGCTTGTGTATTTTGAAACCTAGAATAGTGTGGGATGGTTAGGACTTAGCCTAAGATTTCAGATGCTTAAGTTAGTGCATCGCTATAAATTTGAACTTTAAGCAAATCATATTGATCAATTTAGGTAATCTGGCTAGTAACATACTAGTTAGAATGATATGCTCAAGTTAACCAACCTGAATTAACAGCTGCTGTCTTGTGGTAGTCAACTAAATATGAAGGTTGGACATTTCATCATAAGGATATTTTTCTAATTTTTAAACTCATGCTTGGACTTTTAAATATTTATCAATTTTAGGGGGAACATTAAAAAAAATTATATATATATATATATATATATATATATATATATATATATATATATATCAAATTATTGCATTTTTCAAAATTATTTTCTCAAATTTTTCTTATTAATTTTTCGAATTTTATCTTTAAATATATTTTCAAAATTATTTTCAAATCTTTCATAATTTTTAAACTCACACTTAATTTTTAAAATTATTCTTTAGCTTAACAACTTTTCAAAATTATTTTGCCTTAACAAATATTTTAACTCTAACAAATTTTTAAATCTTAACTTATCAAAATTTTCAAAATTATAATACCTTTTTAAAATTATTTTGTCTTCAAATTATTTTTCAAATATTCATATTTTTCAGTTTTTGACTTTTAGACCATGTTTCTAAATATAGCTAAGCTTTTAAAGGTCTACTTTTCGTAGATACTTAGATTTTTTTTTAACAGACCTTATTTTTAAATTTCTTATGTGTTTTTCCTATTTTTGATGTGTGTCAAAGGGGGAGTGATCCCTTCCGCTCGCTCATCAGAAAGTCACCTCGCAGCTACGACCATATGCTGCACAAAGTCAATAAATACATCAATGTGGAGGAAGTCGAGGCGACAAGAAGGAAAGAAGCACCGGCGGAGCCGCTGGCGCCCGCCGAGCAGAGGCAACCAACCAGTCGTCAACCGCCAAGAGGACCTCGAGCCGAAGGAATACGTCCACACCACGAATCAAGACCGCAGGCTATCCAACATGTGGCGGCTGATCGGCCTAAGCAAAAGGGAAAGGTATGGACTCTCATGTTCTGTTCGCTTCACCAGTCAGCCACCCACAACACCCGTGACTGTCGGAGCCTTCCGCCGATCGCTCACCCCGCGCCTAGGAGCTATCACCGTCGATCCCCTTCACCTGATTGGCGCCCCCGACACCAGGACACCGGACGACGTGGGGTCAGGGAGTCGGTCGAGCGGCAGCATCATCATCCGCCGAGGGCCAACCCCCGAGCATCACAAGAACGAGCAAGACCCTCCACTTGGGAGGAGGAAAATCGAAGCAATACCGCTCGGGGCGAAATCAACATCATCGCTGGGGGCCCTACGGGAGGAGATTCCAACAGGGCCAGAAAGTCACACGCTCGGAAGCTAAAGATTCATGTAGTAGGCTACAGTCAAGAACGAGCACGGGGTCCCGAGATCAGCTTCGGGCCTAGGGACCTGGAAGGAGTCGAAGTGTCGCACGACGACGCACTCATCATCCGAGCGGTAATAGCAAATTACACTATTCACCGTATTTTTATTGATACAGGCAGCTCGGTCAATATCATCTTCAAAAAGGCATTCGACCAACTACAAATTGATTGCGCCGAGCTGCTCCCTATGACAACACCCTTGTATGGATTCACCGGCAACGAGGTCTTACCGGTCGGCTAGACTAGGCTGGCTATATCGCTGGGTGAGGAGCCGCTGTGAAGAACGAGAACCACTAACTTCATAGTGGTCGATGCCCCCTCCGCTTACAATGTCATATTGGGGCGACCTGCACTCAACGAATTCCGAGCGATTGTCTCCACTTTTTGCCAGAAGATCAAGTTCCCCGTGGAAGACTAAGTGGGCGAAGTCCGAGGAGACCAGCTGGTCGCTCGGCGATGCTATGTGCAAATGGTCCGAGCCGAGTCAAGGTCCGCGCGGAAAACACCGCGCCTCGAGGTAAATACCGTAACTGAAAAGCCTCCAACTTTAATTTACGAGGAAAAGGAGGAAGTACAGATCTAGCTCGACCGTCCAGAAGCCACAACATTCATAGCGTCTGACCTGGAGGAAGGCCAGAGGGAGGAGTTGGTCGAGTGCCTACGACGCAACCATGATGTCTCCGCATGGTCAACCCATGAGTTGTCGGCCATTTCACCGAGCGTAGCGCAGCATGAGCTCTATGTCCGACCAGACGCTCGGCCAGTGAAGCAAAGAAAGCGGGACTTCAGCGCAGAGCAGGACATCATCATCCGAGCGGAGGTCGAAAAGCTGATGGAAGCCGACCATATACGGGAAGTGCAATTCCCAAGCTGGTTGGCAAATGTGGTGCTAGTCTCCAAGTCAGGTAACAAGGGGAGAGTCTGCATCGATTTCGAGGACCTTAATAGGGCGTGCCCGAAGGATTTCTACCCTCTGCCCCGGATCGACCAAATGGTGGACTCGACTGCCGAATGCGAGCTGATATGCATGCTGGATGCATATCAGGGTTATCATCAGGTGTCGCTCGCTCAAGAAGACCAGGAGAAAGTGAGTTTCATCACGGCAAACGACACCTACTGCTACAAGATAATGCCGTTCGGTTGAAGAACGCGGGCACCACATATCAGCGGCTCATGAACAGAGTGTTCCAAAAGCAGATCGGGCGAAACTTGGAGATATACGTAGATGACATACTTATTAAATCACTCCGAGCGGTCAACCTGTGTGCAGATATAGAAGAAACCTTTCGGACTCTGAGAATGTACGGAGTCAAGCTGAACCCCCAGAAGTGTCTGTTCGGCGTGAAAGGTGGGTGATTCATGGGCTACATTGTTACTGAACGGGGCATCGAGGCAAACCCTATCAAAGTAAGGGCGCTGCAGGACATGCCGCCACCCCGAAGCATGAAGGAAGTGCAACACCTCACTGGACGGATAACAACCTTGTCACGATTCATCTCTAAGACAGCCGACCGGAGTTTGCCATTCTTCAAGATTTTGCGTCGAGCAGCCAAATTTCAATGGGACACAGAGTGTGATCAGGCTTTCGAAGAATTAAAGGTGTATCTGAATTCATTACCTGTACTGGCTAAGCCAGCCGCCGGCGAACTGCTCCGTATCTACCTATCCTCGACCGAGCAGGCCGTCGGCTCGGCGCTAGTAAGGCAAAATGGCGAAGAACAGCCTGTGTATTTCTTAAGTCATATCCTAAAGGATGTTGAGTTTCGCTACACTGGTCTCAAAAAGCTTGCATTCGCTTTAGTCCTCGCCGCTCGGAGACTCCGACCTTATTTTCTGGTGCACACAATCATTGTAATGACGAACATCCCTCTAGGGAGAGTCCTCCTCAACCCAGAGCGTCTGGACGACTGATTAAATAGACTACCGAGCTCAGTGAATTTGATATTCAATACCAACCCCGCACAACAATTAAAGCGCAATCCCTGGCGGACTTCATCACGGAAGTACAGAGCCCCGAGCCTGAGGCTTCCTGGAAGGTCTATGTGGATGGGTCATCAACTCGACTCGGGAGCGGAGTCGACATTCTGTTAATCTCACCACAAGAAGAGCAGATGCATCTGTCCGTTTGGTTGGATTATCGAGCTACTAATAATGAGGCGGAATATGAAGCCCTCATAGCAGGACTGCAGGCCGCCCGACATGTGGGAGCAAGCTGAATGATTATCTTCTTTGACTCTCAGCTTACCGCTCAACAACTGTCAAGAGTTTTCGAGGTCAACAGTGCAAGGCTCAAGCTCTACGTGGAGACCTTCGAAAGGCTCAAGACTAGCTTTGGCGAGGTGGTCATGCAAAAATTTCCCCGAGCAGACAACCAGGCAGCAGATGAGTTGGCGAAGCTGGCTAGTTTAATAACACCGATCGGCGCTCAACAAGCAATCGAGCAGGTATCCTTAGTAGCGCATATTGACAGGATGGAGGGCCTCACGTTCCCCAGTGACTGGAGGACGACTATAGTAGAGTTTTTGCGGTCAGGAGCCACTCCGTCCGACCGGGATGAAGCCCAACTTCTAAGAAGGAGAGTCAGTCGGTTCACCCTCATCGGGGACCAGCTTTACAAGAACGCTTTTTTCCGGCCGCTTTTAAAGTGCGTCAGCTCGGAGGACGCTGAATATATATTAAAGGAAATACATCAAGGATCTTGCGGGGGACACCCAGGTGGCCGATCATTAGCTAGGAAGATCCTGTTGGCCGGGTACTTCTGGCCAACTCTCCAAGAAGACGCCGCTCGGACTGTAGCCACTTGTCTTTCCTGCCAGAAATACCACAGCTTCTCCCACCGACCGACGGAAGAGATGAAGGCATCCACGGTATCCTGTCCGTTCGACCAGTGGGGCATGAACATCGTGGGACCCTTACCTATGGCGACCGGGCAGAGGAAGATCCTACTAGTACCGGTGGACTTGTAACGACCCAAATTTCCTCATTTTGAGCCCCAAAAATAATTCAAAAATATTTTTAAATGCTATAGAAAAATTCTAGTGATTTTTAGAAATTTTTAGAGTATTTTTATGTAATTTTTGGAGTTCGTTTGGTATTTTTACCAAGAGAAAGAAGTTTAAAAAAAAAAAGAAAGAAAAGTGTTGAAGCCGGGTTTTGAACCCAAGACCTCAGACCCGAACCAAGTTTTAACTGAACTCAGCCAACCAACCGGTCTGCGAGAGTTTTGTTAATCAAGTATGGAGTGAAATATATTTAAGCTATAGTTGGAACGTTTAAAATAAATTGGAATTAAAAGTGCGCGGCTGAGGGATCGAAGCCGAGGCCCTTAACCCGAGCAAAACTCGCCTGACCAGCTGTGCTGGCGGCCAGTGTTAATTAAGGAAAGAGTGAATAATATTTAAGTGGTATTAGATGCCGAAATACCCTAGGTATTAAAAAGGAATCGTTTTATTCCCGAGCCCTAAAAATTTCTTGTCCTCTCACGCTCGCGACGCCGCGCGACGGCTGTCTCTCGGGTGGAAACGAAGACGACCTAGGGCACGTCTCCGGCGGCCGACGAGCATCGTTTTCCGGCCGGTCTTCACCCGTGCGTGACCACCTCGACGAGAGGAGCTCAGAAATGCAAAGAAGCCGTCGAGATTCTCATCTATCCGAAACCCTAGATCTCCCTTTCCGGCTGTGAGTTTAAGGATACAAGGGGTAAGTTGCTACTCACCTGCAGTAGGATAGCTTGGAGGTTTATTTCTTGTTCCTCTTCTTGTTTCCGAAGCTTTACATTGTTTCCCTTTTTGTTTCATTGCCGTAGCACAGGACATGAGGATTAGTTGTGGTAGCAAATCGTTTTCCTTGTGTTTCGGATCATGTATTGCAGAGTAGTTGCAATTTGGGTTCCTTTTTGTTTAGTTGCCGTGTAAGTCATTGATAAGGGTTTGTTGCCGTGAGTTTCAAAGGAAGGAAGTAATTAGATTAATCATGTAGGGTGGTGTTTTAATTCTTTCTTATAACATGTTCTAATGCTTTGTTCGATTTTGGATTGTTGCTAACAGTAAAGCAAGAGTTGAGTTAAATTTTTGAGCATGTGTGCTATTTTCGTGGATCACTGCTGTTAACAGTGTTGATCTATATGCATGTAACCCCTTAGTATTTGTTTTTCCTTCTTGCTGTCATGGGTAGAAATATACGTCTAAATGGGTATGCAGTAAGGCTGTTTGTGCCTATTAGACCTTTCCTATTTAGAACTTATGAGCATGATTAATTCATTTTCGTGAAGTTGGTTCAACACCTTGTAAATGTTGTTTCTGTTGGCAGAAATTGTGTTCCGATGCTGTTGCAGTGTGAATCTGGAGAAAAGGGAAATATGCATCATGTTGATTATTTTGATTGGTCGGATTAAGATTGGTTTCAGTTCTCAATGTTGTTCCAGAATTTCTTTTGTTAAATCAGAGCATGAGGAATGGTATTTGTTTTGTTTTCCAGTAGCAAACCCTTTACTAGTTGCAATGGTTTCCTTGCCGGGGTACTGAACAGGGGATTAGTAGAGGTTTCGGCTTGTTCTATTTGATACTTGCTGTTATGAAACTTAATGCAGATTTGATTAGATTCGCAAGAAATGTTGAGTTGTTGCCATAAGTTTCAAAGAAGAACATGAATGGTTGTTTATATTTGCTGTACAGTTTAGTTGCCTTGGAAGAATTCTGTGAAGTCTGAATTGTATTAGAGTTTGCTGTACAGTTTAGTTGCTTTGGAAGATTTAGAAATCCTCACGTTGGAGTGAAGTTCTTGTGTGAAGCAATAGGATTTAAGTTCTTATATGCTCCTGTTAACTAAAATAGCTATGAACTGTTTTAGAAAGGTTTAGATGAAGTTGGTTTGATGTAAGTTTGGGTTCCATATTTAGGAAGATAATTCCTGTACCGATTATTAAGGTTAGTTTAGTCTAAAGGCGAGAAGTATGTGAGTGATTTAGTTATGCAAGTAATAAGTTCAGAATAGAAGTTTAGTTTAGAAGATGAGAAAAGAGATTTACATGTTGATCAATGTAGATTTTATAAAGTATTAATATGCAGATTTTAGTTAAGCTTAAGATGCAGATTTTAGATAAGCTTAGTATGCAGATTTTAGATAAGCTTAGTATGCAGATTTTAGTTAAGCTTAATAAGCAGATTTCTGTTTAAACTTGTATGCAGATTTTGTTTAAGCATTGTAGTGTTAGAATTTGTTTAAACATTTCAATTTTGTAAGAAGCATTCTTTTATAAGAAAAGTATAAGAAAGATTAAGAAAAGAAAGAAAAAGGCCAAGGCCTTAAGTAGATCCCAAAGTCAAGACTTTAGGGATTTTGGCACACAAGGTGCTAAAGAAAAATGCCGAGGCATTATATATTAGAAGTATTAAAAGATAACAAGTATTTTACTTTTATCAGTGGCACTGTACTGGACTCTCAGCTGTCCTTGGGCTGGGCTCCCATAGTCGTTCTTAGGTTTAGATAACCTAGTAGTAACGACACGACCGACGGTCGACGGTCGACGACCCGAGGGTTGCCAATGTTGGTGCAATCATGCCCTGGAAGTTTCAATGTGTTGACATTTATTTAAGTTTAGGTTAATACGGTGGAACTAACATGCATTGTGAGTTTGCAGGAGGAGTTTCTTGCAGGTCAGAAGACCAGATGCAAGAGAAGACCAAGAAGGTCGAGGACTGGATTCTTGGCAAAAAGAGTTCTTGCAGGTCAGAAGACCAGATGCAAGGCAAGAGAAGTCCAAGAAGGTCGGGGACCGGATTCTTGGCAAGAGAAACCTCCTGCAAGTCACAAGATTATGTGTGTGATAGGCTCACTGTCAGAGATCGACTGGAAAATCAATTCAGACATGGCTGTGCGGCAAATTGCCTCTGAATCGATCAGCCGATCGATTGAAGGTAAGGCAATCGATTGGCTGATCGATTGGTAAAGTTCTGCGCAGCATAGAAACAGATCGATTCACTGATCGATCGGCCGATCGATTCAGGAGGAATCTGTGCTTCGCACAGATCGTTCACTGATCGATCGGCCGATCGATTCAGGAGGAATCTGTGCTTCGCACAGATCGTTCACCGATCGATCAGCCGATCGATTCAAGTTATTGAATCGATCGGCCGATCGATTCACGTAGCTGCTAAATTCATGAGCAAGCGTTTGAATCGATTCAAACGCTGCCCCAATCGATCCAAGTCAAATAAAAGAATCTGCACCGTTGATCTTGACGCGATGGCTTCCAACGGATAGTTGTGAATCGATTGGAATATGACCTCAATCGATCCACGGCGACGGCGGCGTGAGAAACGGCTAGTTTTCTCAACGTATAAAGCACAGAAAGAAACGGGAAAACAAATACAACAAACACTATACTGTTCCATTGCTCTCCAGGCCTTTTGAAAGCTCTCAAGTGATAAAGATTCAAAGCAAAGGGTCCAAGCTCCTCTCTACTACGTACTGAAATCTCACCTGCAAAGAAGAAGCTGGTTAAATCTTGTAATCCTTCTCTACTTCTTCTTTGTAGCTTTTGTGATATTTATTTTGAAGAAAAGGGAGAGGTGTATTTCTGTTAAGGTTTCTCCACCTTCGGTGTGATTCCGAGAAGGAGGGTTTTCGATAGTGAAAGAGTGTGAGTGGTGTGGATCCTTGGATTAGTCACCTCCTTGAGGAGGTGGATACCAAGTAAATAACGGTGTTAGCATTGCCTTCAGATTTCCGCTGTGCAAAACAAAGTTAATCAGAGAAAGAAGTGAGCCATTCACCCCCCCTCTAGCTCAACCGATCCTAACAAGTGGTATCAGAGCGTTGGTTTGCTTTTGAGGATTCATCGTCAAGAAAGCACAAGTTAAAGAGCTACAAGATGTCAATGAAGGAGGGACATAGTACTTCACGACCACCATTCTATGAAGGCAGCAATTTTGCTTATTGGAAGAGCCGCATGGAACACTATCTCATGACCGAAATTGATATGTGGTTCTCAATCACGGAGGGATTCATGGCGCGAACTGAAAATGGAAAAATGCTTGAGTCATCCAAGTGGACTGTTGAACAAAAAATGAAGGCTCAAGCAAATGCAAAGGCGATTGTGACTCTTCAATGTGGATTAAGCTTGGAACAACTCAACAAAGTTGGACCCTTTAAGAGTGCCAAGGATTTGTGGGATAAGCTTATTGAACTAAATGAAGGCACCAAGGATTCAAGAATTGCAAAGAGGGATTTGTTGATAAATCAACTTCAAAACTTCACCATGAAGGATGGAGAAACGGTAAGCTCACTACATGGGAGATTCAAGGAACTCCTAAATGGTCTTCATTCAGTTGGAGAGAGTGTGGAGAACCGAGATCTCATAAGGTATGCTTTAAAATCTTTCCCAAGAAACTCTTTATGGTCATCCATGGTGGATGCTTATAAGGTTTCAAGGGATTTGTCAATAGTGAAATTGGATGAATTATTTTGTGAACTTGAATTGCATGAGCAAGCTAACACAAGCCATAAGGAGAAAGGTATAGCATTGGTTGCAGGTGAAAAGAGCAAAAAGAAGCACAAGGAAAAGAAAAAGGAGAAGAAGGAGTCATCTTCAGAATCCGAACAAGATAGTGATAGTGATAGTGATAGTGATGAAGAGCTATCATCAAGTGAAATGGCAAACTTCGTTCGAAGAATGATGAGACATTCAAGGAAGTTTGACAAAAAGGATATTAAGAAAATCTTCAATGATGAGAAAAGAAAAGGTAAATCTCTTGTGGATTCTAAGAATAAAACTGATGTAATTTGCTATGAATGTAAGAAAAAGGGGCACTACAAAACGGAGTGTCCAAAGTTGAAAAAGCAAGAGGAAAAGATCAAGAAAAAGAAGAAGGCGTTGAAAGCCACATGGGATGACTCATCATCAAGCTCATCGGAAGAAGATGAAAGGAAGAGCTCAAAGCACATGGCTCTCATGGCCTTAAGTCATGTAGAAGATAGTGAAGATGAAGATAGTCATGAAGAAGATGTGGAGTCTTCAAGTGAGTCATCTTCTAGTGATGATGAGGTAATTTCTCCCAAGCTTGATAAGATGTATGCCACCATTGCATGCTTAACCAATGCACTAGCTAAATCAAAAGGGAAGGTCAAAAGATTGCAAAGTGAATTGAAATCACTCAAAAATGAAATTGTGCCATGTGAAAGTTGCATGCTTCATGAAAATGACAAAAATGATGTTGATGATCTTGAAAAAGAAAATGTATCATTGAAATCACAAGTTGATGATCTTAGATGTGCTCTAGTAAAATTTACTTCAAGCTCAAAATACTTAGATATGATTCTAGGAGCTCAAAGAGGCGTGTACAATAAAGCGGGACTAGGTTTCAAATCTCAAGATAAGGAAGTTAAATTCATGTCCCTAATTAGTAGAAACCATGCTTCAAGGGTTAAGGTTGTTCAAGCTTGGGTACCCAAGCAATTTGTTATTGATGCTACCGGACCCAAAGTGTGGGTACCAAAACATTTGGTTCATCGTGTTTAAACAGGCATGCGCAAAGGGGGAGCATCCGACAACATGGTTCGTAGATAGTGGATGCTCTAAGCATATGACGGGAGACTCATCAAAATTTTCATCATTTAGACACAAAAGTAAAGGTACCGTTTCTTTTGGTAATAGTGGTGAGCTAAAAGTTATAGGAATTGGAGATATTAGAATTTCCGAGAAATTTGTAATAAAAAATGTGTTACTAGTAAAAGGCATGGCTTTTAATCTCTTGAGTGTTAGTCAACTATGTGACTCGGGGTATAGAGTTGAGTTTAACTCATCTCAATGCCTAGTCAAACATAGTGAACTAAACACCAATGTTCTCATAGGCCATAGAAAAGAAAATATTTATCAAGTTGAACTATTTGGTGCTACTAATGTGTTTGCTAAGTGTCTCATGTCCAAAGAAGAGGAGACGTGGCTTTGGCACCGGAGACTCGCTCACACCAACATGAAGAATATCAAAAATCTCTCAAGGAAGGAGTTGGTGCACGGATTGCCAAAGTTGAAGTTTCAAAAGGACAAAATATGTGATGTATGTCAAATGGGTAAGCAAACCAAAGCTACTCATAAAGGTAAAAATGTTGTAAGTACTTCAAATGCTTTAGAGCTCATTCACATGGATTTATTTGATAGTAGCAAATATATTTCTTTAAACGGTAGTAGATATTGCTTTGTGATTGTGGATGATTACACTAGATATACATGGGTGTTTTTCTTGAAACATAAGGATCAAACTCTAGATACCTTGATTGCTTTTTGTAATAGAGTAGAAAATGAAAAGGCTCATAAGATAAACAAAATAAGAAGTGATCATGGAGGTGAGTTTGAAAATGATAGATTCACAAGTTTTTGTATGGACAAAGGATACAAACATGAGTTTTCAACCCCTAGAACACCTCAACAAAATGGAGTTGTTGAGAGGAAAAATAGGGTGTTACAAGAGGCCGCTAGGAGCATGTTAAATGAATATTCACTACATAGTTTCCTATGGGCCGAAGCAATCAATACGGCTTGTTATGTCCAAAATCGAACTTTAATACATAGGTTTCTAGGAAAAACACCTCATGAATTGTGGTTTGGTAAACAACCTACAATTAAGCATCTTAGAGTATTTGGGTGTAAGGTCTATATTCTAAACACCAAGGATCACTTGGGAAAGTTTTCCGCTAAGGCGGATGAGGGGATTCTTGTAGGATACTCAAGTCATAGCAAGGCATACCGAATTTACAACAAAAGATCAAAACTAGTTGAAGAATCACTAAATGTTGTATTTGAAGAAAATCCCTCTTTAAACGCTATAAGAACAAACAATGAAGGATTACAATTTGAGTTAGAGAAACTAACACTAAATGAGGTAAATCATCAAGGAGAAGAAAATCAAGAAAGTGATGGTGAGAAAAATGAACCTTTGCCACTTGAACCCGAAATTACAACAAATCAAGACTCAAGACCTATTAGGACTCATGTAAATCATCCCTTAGATCAAGTAGTAGGAGACATTACTCAAGGAGTGAGAACTCGATCTTACTTTAGAAATGAAGGAAGTCAAGTTGCCCTAATATCTCAAATAGAACCAAAAACCATTGATGATGCCTTGTTTGATCCGGATTGGATTTTAGCAATGCAAGATGAATTATCTCAATTTGAGAGAAGTCAAGTTTGGGATTTAGTTCCTAGGCCTAACAACAAATCAATTATTGATACAAAATGGGTTTTTAGGAACAAACTTGATGATAAAGGAATAGTAGTGAGAAACAAAGCTAGATTGGTCGCTAGGGGTTTCAATCAAGTAGAAGGGTTGGACTATGATGAAACTTATGCACCCGTAGCAAGATTGGAGTCAATTAGAATGATGCTGGCCTTTGCCGCCCACAAGGGCTTCAAATTGTACCAAATGGATGTAAAATCAGCATTTTTAAATGGTGTGATAAAGGAAGAAGTATATGTTGAGCAACCACCGGGATTTGAAAATTTGGAGTGTCCAACCCATGTATATAAACTTAAAAAGGCCTTATATGGACTAAAACAAGCTCCTCGGGCTTGGTATGAACGATTGTCAACATTTCTAGTATCAAAAGGGTTTCATAGAGGCAAAATTGATCCTACTTTATTCTTGAAAAATAATGGTAATGATTTGTTTGTGGCCCAAGTATATGTAGATGACATTATTTGTGGTTCCACAAATAAAGATTTTTTAAATGAATTCATTAATCACATGGAGAGTGAATTCGAAATGAGTTTGGTTGGTGAGTTGACATTTTTCCTAGGATTACAAATTAAGCAAACAAAAGAGGGCATTTACATTCATCAATCCAAATATGTCAAAGAGCTATTTAAGAAATTTGGAATGGAAAATGCAAAGGAAATATCTACCCCCATGGCCACAAATACTAAGTTGGATAAAGACATTGAGGGGAAAGAAGTTGACTCCAAAGTGTATCGTAGTGCTATAGGAAGTCTTCTCTATCTCACGGCTAATAGACCGGATATACTTTTCGCCGTAGGTATATGTGCTAGGTATCAATCTTGTGCCAAGGAGTCACATTTGAGTGCCGTTAAGCGAATTCTTCGTTATCTCAAGGGGACTCAAAATGTTGGTCTTTGGTATCCTAGAACCGAAACTTTTGACCTAGTGGGCTATACCGATTCCGACTATGCCGGATGCAAGTTGGATCGCAAAAGCACTAGTGGTAGTTGTCAATTTCTAGGGTCCTCTTTAGTAAGTTGGTCAAGTAGAAAACAACATTGTGTAGCTCTCTCCACAACCGAAGCGGAATATATTGTCATGGGAGAGTGTGTATCGCAATTATTGTGGATGACTCATACTCTAGAAGACTATAAACTTACCTATAACAATGTTCAAGTACTTTGTGATAATGTGAGTACAATCAATTTAACAAAAAATCCCGTTCATCATTCAAGAACGAAACACATAGAGGTTAAGCATCATTTTATCCGTGATCATGTAACTCGAGGTGATATCATTTTAAATTATGTTGGATCAAAATCTAACTTAGCCGATATCTTCACCAAACCTCTTCCCGAAGTTGAATTTAGCTTTCTTAGAAGAGAATTGGGAATGTGTTATATTGATTAAATCAAATCCTCCATGGTCACTTTATAGATAGAGCCTTTGGGTTCTTCACCTTATTTTTTTTGCCTCTCACAAACACATAGGGTTATCTTCTTTGTGTGATTTAGATGGGGGTGAGAGGTTAGGAATATTTATCTTGGTCATAATGCTTGTTATGATGCATTAAGTTGGCCAAGAAAAATGATTTTCACATGAAACATTCATTTGTCCAATCATAGGGAAAGCAAGTGTACAACTCATGTGCCCGTTGCCCTACGATTATGATTGGAAATTTCCAATTGATCATGTCACAACTCACTTCTGAAACATTGGTTGAAGTGTGTTATTGGATGGGGATTATTATGAAAAAGATAGATACAAACTTCCTCATATCTTTGAAGTTTTCAATAATTTGTGGTTTTGTGTAAGTTTTCACTAAGACGAGTTTATTTTTATTAAACTTTATTTTTCCTTGATAATATGGGACATATATAGTGTCTATGCAAAATTTCGTGATTTTTGGAGTAGTGTACAATTAGTTGTGCTTTTCCAAATCTTGGTTCTGAAAGTTTTTCAGACATGCACAACTATCAGGCTTCCCAATCGATTGGTCAATCGATTGGGAAGCTCGCACTTGGCCTCAGAAGGCACCTGAATCGATCAATGGATCGATTCAGAGTACCTCGATCGATCAATGGATCGATTGAGACGCTCGTCGGTTTTCACAGAAGGCATCTGAATCGATCAATGGATCGATTCAGAGAACCTCAATCGATCAATGGATCGATTGAGACGCCTTTTCGGTTTTCCACAGAAGGCGTCTGAATCGATCTATGGATCGATTCAGACGTTCGTTCGATTTTCACAGAAGCCTTGTGAATCGATCGACCGATCGATTCAATTACTCTCAATCGATCGGTCGATCGATCGAAGCCCTAAAACCCGTCTTAAACCCGTGGATCCGAATCGATCCCTTACTTTTTCCTTTTCTCTTTCTCTCTCGACGCGGCTTTTGCCCTAGGCGATTTTCCAGGCGACGGCTCTGCCTGTCTCGATCGTCACTCCGGCGTGCTTCTCCGGCGAAGAGGAGCTATCCCACTTCTCTTCCAGTTCTCTCTCGACACACTGGGCAGCTCCTTTCCTCTTCTCCGCGTCCTCACACAAAATGCGGACTCAAAACCCTAAACCTAGGTAAAACTCGTTGCTCTACTCCTTGTTGTTCCTTTTTGCTGCTATTCTTGACCTAATCTGTATTTTTGTATGTCTTTGTGCATTGCATTATCCCTCATTGCACTTATTGCATTACCCTTAAATCTTTGCATTACTGTCAAACCATTCACTGTCCTTTTCTCACGCACTTTGTATTCCTTCCCGTTCACTGTCAACCCTGGGCATCTCGTGCATTTGTTTTCTATCCCACAGAAAGAAACAAAAGGTCCGTGAATCGGGCGAAGGGTCGTCTGTTCCTTCCTCACGCCCTCAACCTCCCACTGACCCTAGGTTTCCAAATGCTGCAATGCAACAATCTTTCACCAAAAACACCTTCAAACTTATTCCCCCTCGATCAGTGAATTTGCAATATTATAGATCTTCTTGTTTTGATACCTATAATAGGTTCAAGCATTATAAACTTGACCCTTTGTTGACTTGTGAGAGGGACATCAATATAGGTCTTGTCTCCGAATTCTATAATAATTTACACACTTCAGATGGTGTAAATTATCGCACTCGTGTTGCCAAACGGAGCCTGGACTTCTCTTATGAGATTCTTCAATCTTATCTCGAATGTCTTCCCTCAAACAATGACTTTGTCTTTTATCCGAATCTTCCCGATGAGTTGCCTCCACCTTTTGAGCATATTAGCATTGACTCCATGCATCAGTTCTTCTTTGGTCGTCCTCGTCCGGATGGGCCAGATGCTCATATCACTAAGTTTTCTTCTCTTGAGTTATCGGCTGAAAATGCCGCTTTGTTTAAAGTGATCATCAACTGTCTTTTCCCCATTGCCTCTCGTGCCCTAGCCATTCTACGACCGCCTCATATGTTTGCTCTTTACGCCATTCGTCATTCCCTTGACATCAACATCACTCTGAATATCTTTCATTGCATCATCCATTTCACCCAGCCCGTGCAGCAGACGATCCATATGCCTTTCGGGCATCTTATCACCGATTGGCTGGCGTCCCAGAAGGTTGATGTCTCCCGGGGGCGGTTGGAGCACATGACAGCGGCGTATTCACGGATTTCTTCCCGCTCTTTCAAGAAGTCGGGTCTGATTGGTGGTCCAGCTGGAGTTCGATGGATCGATGGCCGTGCTTTTGGGGAGGGACCCCGGGCTCGCCAAAGGGGGGATGCACAGGCCTTGGCTCCTGCGGAGGATGAGGCTGAGGAGGAGTTCCACGGGCCAGCTTCTCCGACTCTTGAGGAGACGGTTTCCACTCGTCTTGAGGAGCTGACCTTGGAGGTAGCCAGCCTGCGTACCACGTTGGATACTGTGGTCCAGCAGCAGACTTCGATGCAGGCGACTATGACTTCGATGCAGCGGACTCTGGATACACTGGTGGACTTAGTGGGCTCGTGGGTGACGGTTCACCCGTCTCAGTCTGGTCCATCCCCCGCCCCTGTTCCTCCTGCTGAGGATGCCCCTGATCCTGACTCTGCGGCGGTTCCTGCTCCGGCTACTACGTCTGCTCCAGCTGCTGATCCTGATCCTCCTCCTCCTGGCGACGAGCTTATCGAGTTTTATGTTCCTATATGATATGTTTTTATTTGTTGTATGGATGGTTATTCTGGAGTCCTTTTTGTGAACTCTATTTTATTTTGAATGTATGATATTTTTTTGCTACACTCTCCTTTTGATTCTACATTTCAGTGTTGTTATGTTCTGTTGATATATGTGTTTTAGGGGGAGCATTCCTTGGATGTATCATATTTGCCTTGTGCACTTATTGAGGGGGAGTTATTCGCTTTTGATTTTTGACAAAGGGGGAGATCTATGTTGAAGTTCATGCTTATTGCTTATGCCTATCGTAGTAAATTAAAATCAAGCTTACTGCAATTATGCAATTATTATTTCAGCAAGCTACAATCATTATTTATCGTTGTATTGGAAATTAGCCTAAACTTAAATAGATTGTCAAACATCAAAAAGGGGGAGATTGTTGGTGCAATCATGCCCTGGAAGTTTCAATGTGTTGACATTTATTTAAGTTTAGGTTAATACGGTGGAACTAACATGCATTGTGAGTTTGCAGGAGGAGTTTCTTGCAGGTCAGAAGACCAGATGCAAGAGAAGACCAAGAAGGTCGAGGACTGGATTCTTGGCAAAAAGAGTTCTTGCAGGTCAGAAGACCAGATGCAAGGCAAGAGAAGTCCAAGAAGGTCGGGGACCGGATTCTTGGCAAGAGAAACCTCCTGCAAGTCACAAGATTATGTGTGTGATAGGCTCACTGTCAGAGATCGACTGGAAAATCAATTCAGACATGGCTGTGCGGCAAATTGCCTCTGAATCGATCAGCCGATCGATTGAAGGTAAGGCAATCGATTGGCTGATCGATTGGTAAAGTTCTGCGCAGCACAGAATGCGTCTGGATCGATCAGCCGATCGATTCAAGGTACTGAATCGATCGGCCGATCGATCCGTGAACATTCTGTGCGAAGCACAGAATGCGTCTGAATCGATCAGCCGATCGATTCAAGGGATTGAATCGATCGGCCGATCGATCCGTGAACATTCTGTGCGAAGCACAGAATCACTCTGAATCGATCAGCCGATCGATTCAAGTTATTGAATCGATCGGCCGATCGATTCACGCAGCTGCTAAATTCATGAGCAAGCGTTTGAATCGATTCAAACGCTGCCCCAATCGATCCAAGTCAAATAAAAGAATCTGCACCGTTGATCTTGACGCGATGGCTTCCAACGGATAGTTGTGAATCGATTGGAATATGACCTCAATCGATCCACGGCGACGGCGGCGTGAGAAACGGCTAGTTTTCTCAACGTATAAAGCACGGAAAGAAACGGGAAAACAAATACAACAAACACTATACTGTTCCATTGCTCTCCAGGCCTTTTGAAAGCTCTCAAGTGATAAAGATTCAAAGCAAAGGGTCCAAGCTCCTCTCTACTACGTACTGAAATCTCACCTGCAAAGAAGAAGCTGGTTAAATCTTGTAATCCTTCTCTACTTCTTCTTTGTAGCTTTTGTGATATTTATTTTGAAGAAAAGGGAGAGGTGTATTTCTGTTAAGGTTTCTCCACCTTCGGTGTGATTCCGAGAAGGAGGGTTTTCGATAGTGAAAGAGTGTGAGTGGTGTGGATCCTTGGATTAGTCACCTCCTTGAGGAGGTGGATACCAAGTAAATAACGGTGTTAGCATTGCCTTCAGATTTCCGCTGTGCAAAACAAAGTTAATCAGAGAAAGAAGTGAGCCATTCACCCCCCCTCTAGCTCAACCGATCCTAACAAGTGGTATCAGAGCGTTGGTTTGCTTTTGAGGATTCATCGTCAAGAAAGCACAAGTTAAAGAGCTACAAGATGTCAATGAAGGAGGGACATAGTACTTCACGACCACCATTCTATGAAGGCAGCAATTTTGCTTATTGGAAGAGCCGCATGGAACACTATCTCATGACCGAAATTGATATGTGGTTCTCAATCACGGAGGGATTCATGGCGCCAACTGAAAATGGAAAAATGCTTGAGTCATCAAGGTGGACTGTTGAACAAAAAATGAAGGCTCAAGCAAATGCAAAGGCGATTGTGACTCTTCAATGTGGATTAAGCTCGGAACAACTCAACAAAGTTGGACCTTTAAGAGTGCCAAGGATTTGTGGGATAAGCTTATTGAACTAAATGAAGGCACCAAGGATTCAAGAATTGCAAAGAGGGATTTGTTGATAAATCAACTTCAAAACTTCACCATGAAGGATGGAGAAACGGTAAGCTCACTACATGGGAGATTCAAGGAACTCCTAAATGGTCTTCATTCAGTTGGAGAGAGTGTGGAGAACCGAGATCTCATAAGGTATGCTTTAAAATCTTTCCCAAGAAACTCTTTATGGTCATCCATGGTGGATGCTTATAAGGTTTCAAGGGATTTGTCAATAGTGAAATTGGATGAATTATTTTGTGAACTTGAATTGCATGAGCAAGCTAACACAAGCCATAAGGAGAAAGGTATAGCATTGGTTGCAGGTGAAAAGAGCAAAAAGAAGCACAAGGAAAAGAAAAAGGAGAAGAAGGAGTCATCTTCAGAATCCGAACAAGATAGTGATAGTGATAGTGATAGTGATAGTGATGAAGAGCTATCATCAAGTGAAATGGCAAACTTCGTTCGAAGAATGATGAGACATTCAAGGAAGTTTGACAAAAAGGATATTAAGAAAATCTTCAATGATGAGAAAAGAAAAGGTAAATCTCTTGTGGATTCTAAGAATAAAACTGATGTAATTTGCTATGAATGTAAGAAAAAGGGGCACTACAAAACGGAGTGTCCAAAGTTGAAAAAGCAAGAGGAAAAGATCAAGAAAAAGAAGAAGGCGTTGAAAGCCACATGGGATGACTCATCATCAAGCTCATCGGAAGAAGATGAAAGGAAGAGCTCAAAGCACATGGCTCTCATGGCCTTAAGTCATGTAGAAGATAGTGAAGATGAAGATAGTCATGAAGAAGATGTGGAGTCTTCAAGTGAGTCATCTTCTAGTGATGATGAGGTAATTTCTCCCAAGCTTGATAAGATGTATGCCACCATTGCATGCTTAACCAATGCACTAGCTAAATCAAAAGGGAAGGTCAAAAGATTGCAAAGTGAATTGAAATCACTCAAAAATGAAATTGTGCCATGTGAAAGTTGCATGCTTCATGAAAATGACAAAAATGATGTTGATGATCTTGAAAAGAAAATGTATCATTGAAATCACAAGTTGATGATCTTAGATGTGCTCTAGTAAAATTTACTTCAAGCTCAAAATACTTAGATATGATTCTAGGAGCTCAAAGAGGCGTGTACAATAAAGCGGGACTAGGTTTCAAATCTCAAGATAAGGAAGTTAAATTCATGTCCCTAATTAGTAGAAACCATGCTTCAAGGGTTAAGGTTGTTCAAGCTTGGGTACCCAAGCAATTTGTTATTGATGCTACCGGACCCAAAGTGTGGGTACCAAAACATTTGGTTCATCGTGTTTAAACAGGCATGCGCAAAGGGGGAGCATCCGACAACATGGTTCGTAGATAGTGGATGCTCTAAGCATATGACGGGAGACTCATCAAAATTTTCATCATTTAGACACAAAAGTAAAGGTACCGTTTCTTTTGGTAATAGTGGTGAGCTAAAAGTTATAGGAATTGGAGATATTAGAATTTCCGAAAAATTTGTAATAAAAAATGTGTTACTAGTAAAAGGCATGGCTTTTAATCTCTTGAGTGTTAGTCAACTATGTGACTCGGGGTATAGAGTTGAGTTTAACTCATCTCAATGCCTAGTCAAACATAGTGAACTAAACACCAATGTTCTCATAGGCCATAGAAAAGAAAATATTTATCAAGTTGAACTATTTGGTGCTACTAATGTGTTT
The DNA here is from genome assembly GCF_018446385.1 of Zingiber officinale. Taxonomy (NCBI): domain Eukaryota; kingdom Viridiplantae; phylum Streptophyta; class Magnoliopsida; order Zingiberales; family Zingiberaceae; genus Zingiber; species Zingiber officinale. The sequence goes on along the minus strand of NC_055992.1, from coordinate 43,974,922 downwards.
GCTAAGTGTCTCATGTCCAAAGAAGAGGAGACGTGGCTTTGGCACCGGAGACTCGCTCACACCAACATGAAGAATATCAAAAATCTCTCAAGGAAGGAGTTGGTGCACGGATTGCCAAAGTTGAAGTTTCAAAAGGACAAAATATGTGATGTATGTCAAATGGGTAAGCAAACCAAAGCTACTCATAAAGGTAAAAATGTTGTAAGTACTTCAAATGCTTTAGAGCTCATTCACATGGATTTATTTGATAGTAGCAAATATATTTCTTTAAACGGTAGTAGATATTGCTTTGTGATTGTGGATGATTACACTAGATATACATGGGTGTTTTTCTTGAAACATAAGGATCAAACTCTAGATACCTTGATTGCTTTTTGTAATAGAGTAGAAAATGAAAAGGCTCATAAGATAAACAAAATAAGAAGTGATCATGGAGGTGAGTTTGAAAATGATAGATTCACAAGTTTTTGTATGGAAAAAGGCTACAAACATGAGTTTTCAACCCCTAGAACACCTCAACAAAATGGAGTTGTTGAGAGGAAAAATAGGGTGTTACAAGAGGCCGCTAGGAGCATGTTAAATGAATATTCACTACATAGTTTCCTATGGGCCGAAGCAATCAATACGACTTGTTATGTCCAAAATCGAACTTTAATACATAGGTTTCTAGGAAAAACACCTCATGAATTGTGGTTTGGTAAACAACCTACAATTAAGCATCTTAGAGTATTTGGGTGTAAGGTCTATATTCTAAACACCAAGGATCACTTGGGAAAGTTTTCCGCTAAAGCGGATGAGGGGATTCTTGTAGGATACTCAAGTCATAGCAAGGCATACCGAATTTACAACAAAAGATCAAAACTAGTTGAAGAATCACTAAATGTTGTATTTGAAGAAAATCCTCTTTAAACGCTATAAGAACAAACAATGAAGGATTACAATTTGAGTTAGAGAAACTAACACTAAATGAGGTAAATCATCAAGGAGAAGAAAATCAAGAAAGTGATGGTGAGAAAAATGAACCTTTGCCACTTGAACCCGAAATTACAACAAATCAAGACTCAAGACCTATTAGGACTCATGTAAATCATCCCTTAGATCAAGTAGTAGGAGACATTACTCAAGGAGTGAGAACTCGATCTTACTTTAGAAATGAAGGAAGTCAAGTTGCCCTAATATCTCAAATAGAACCAAAAACCATTGATGATGCCTTGTTTGATCCGGATTGGATTTTAGCAATGCAAGATGAATTATCTCAATTTGAGAGAAGTCAAGTTTGGGATTTAGTTCCTAGGCCTAACAACAAATCAATTATTGATACAAAATGGGTTTTTAGGAACAAACTTGATGATAAAGGAATAGTAGTGAGAAACAAAGCTAGATTGGTCGCTAGGGGTTTCAATCAAGTAGAAGGGTTGGACTATGATGAAACTTATGCACCCGTAGCAAGATTGGAGTCAATTAGAATGATGCTGGCCTTTGCCGCCCACAAGGGCTTCAAATTGTACCAAATGGATGTAAAATCAGCATTTTTAAATGGTGTGATAAAGGAAGAAGTATATGTTGAGCAACCACCGGGATTTGAAAATTTGGAGTGTCCAACCCATGTATATAAACTTAAAAAGGCCTTATATGGACTAAAACAAGCTCCTCGGGCTTGGTATGAACGATTGTCAACATTTCTAGTATCAAAAGGGTTTCATAGAGGCAAAATTGATCCTACTTTATTCTTGAAAAATAATGGTAATGATTTGTTTGTGGCCCAAGTATATGTAGATGACATTATTTGTGGCTCCACAAATAAAGATTTTTTAAATGAATTCATTAATCACATGGAGAGTGAATTCGAAATGAGTTTGGTTGGTGAGTTGACATTTTTCCTAGGATTACAAATTAAGCAAACAAAAGAGGGCATTTACATTCATCAATCCAAATATGTCAAAGAGCTATTTAAGAAATTTGGAATGGAAAATGCAAAGGAAATATCTACCCCCATGGCCACAAATACTAAGTTGGATAAAGACATTGAGGGGAAAGAAGTTGACTCCAAAGTGTATCGTAGTGCTATAGGAAGTCTTCTCTATCTCACGGCTAATAGACCGGATATACTTTTCGCCGTAGGTATATGTGCTAGGTATCAATCTTGTGCCAAGGAGTCACATTTGAGTGCCGTTAAGCGAATTCTTCGTTATCTCAAGGGGACTCAAAATGTTGGTCTTTGGTATCCTAGAACCGAAACTTTTGACCTAGTGGGCTATACCGATTCCGACTATGCCGGATGCAAGTTGGATCGCAAAAGCACTAGTGGTAGTTGTCAATTTCTAGGGTCCTCTTTAGTAAGTTGGTCAAGTAGAAAACAACATTGTGTAGCTCTCTCCACAACCGAAGCGGAATATATTGTCATGGGAGAGTGTGTATCGCAATTATTGTGGATGACTCATACTCTAGAAGACTATAAACTTACCTATAACAATGTTCAAGTACTTTGTGATAATGTGAGTACAATCAATTTAACAAAAAATCCCGTTCATCATTCAAGAACGAAACACATAGAGGTTAAGCATCATTTTATCCGTGATCATGTAACTCGAGGTGATATCATTTTAAATTATGTTGGATCAAAATCTAACTTAGCCGATATCTTCACCAAACCTCTTCCCGAAGTTGAATTTAGCTTTCTTAGAAGAGAATTGGGAATGTGTTATATTGATTAAATCAAATCCTCCATGGTCACTTTATAGATAGAGCCTTTGGGTTCTTCACCTTATTTTTTTTGCCTCTCACAAACACATAGGGTTATCTTCTTTGTGTGATTTAGATGGGGGTGAGAGGTTAGGAATATTTATCTTGGTCATAATGCTTGTTATGATGCATTAAGTTGGCCAAGAAAAATGATTTTCACATGAAACATTCATTTGTCCAATCATAGGGAAAGCAAGTGTACAACTCATGTGCCCGTTGCCCTACGTTTATGATTGGAAATTTCCAATTGATCATGTCACAACTCACTTCTGAAACATTGGTTGAAGTGTGTTATTGGATGGGGATTATTATGAAAAAGATAGATACAAACTTCCTCATATCTTTGAAGTTTTCAATAATTTGTGGTTTTGTGTAAGTTTTCACTAAGACGAGTTTATTTTTATTAAACTTTATTTTTCCTTGATAATATGGGACATATACAGTGTCTATACAAAATTTCGTGATTTTTGGAGTAGTGTACAATTAGTTGTGCTTTTCCAAATCTTGGTTCTGAAAGTTTTTCAGACATGCACAACTATCAGGCTTCCCAATCGATTGGTCAATCGATTGGGAAGCTCGCACTTGGCCTCAGAAGGCACCTGAATCGATCAATGGATCGATTCAGAGTACCTCGATCGATCAATGGATCGATTGAGACGCTCGTCGGTTTTCACAGAAGGTATCTGAATCGATCAATGGATCGATTCAGAGAACCTCAATCGATCAATGGATCGATTGAGACGCCTTTTCGGCTTTCCACAGAAGGCGTCTGAATCGATCTATGGATCGATTCAGACGTTCGTTCGATTTTCACAGAAGCATTGTGAATCGATCGACCGATCGATTCAATTACTCTCAATCGATCGGTCGATCGATCGAAGCCCTAAAACCCGTCTTAAACCTGTGGATCCGAATCGATCCCTTACCTTTTCCTTTTCTCTTTCTCTCTCGACGCGGCTTTTGCCCTAGGCGATTTTCCAGGCGACGGCTCTGCCTGTCTCGATCGTCACTCCGGCGTGCTTCTCCGGCGAAGAGGAGCTATCCCACTTCTCTTCCAGTCCTCTCTCGACACACTGGGCAGCTCCTTTCCTCTTCTCCGCGTCCTCACACAAAATGCGGACTCAAAACCCTAAACCTAGGTAAAACTCGTTGCTCTACTCCTTGTTGTTCCTTTTTGCTGCTATTCTTGACCTAATCTGTATTTTTGTATGTCTTTGTGCATTGCATTATCCCTCATTGCACTTATTGCATTACCCTTAAATCTTTGCATTACTGTCAAACCATTCACTGTCCTTTTCTCACGCACTTTGTATTCCTTCCCGTTCACTGTCAACCCTGGGCATCTCGTGCATTTGTTTTCTATCCCACAGAAAGAAACAAAAGGTCCGTGAATCGGGCGAAGGGTCGTCTGTTCCTTCCTCACGCCCTCAACCTCCCACTGACCCTAGGTTTCCAAATGCTGCAATGCAACAATCTTTCACCAAAAACACCTTCAAACTTATTCCCCCTCGATCAGTGAATTTGCAATATTATAGATCTTCTTGTTTTGATACCTATAATAGGTTCAAGCATTATAAACTTGACCCTTTGTTGACTTGTGAGAGGGACATCAATATAGGTCTTGTCTCCGAATTCTATAATAATTTACACACTTCAGATGGTGTAAATTATCGCACTCGTGTTGCCAAACGGAGCCTGGACTTCTCTTATGAGATTCTTCAATCTTATCTCGAATGTCTTCCCTCAAACAATGACTTTGTCTTTTATCCGAATCTTCCCGATGAGTTGCCTCCACCTTTTGAGCATATTAGCATTGACTCCATGCATCAGTTCTTCTTTGGTCGTCCTCGTCCGGATGGGCCAGATGCTCATATCACTAAGTTTTCTTCTCTTGAGTTATCGGCTGAAAATGCCGCTTTGTTTAAAGTGATCATCAACTGTCTTTTCCCCATTGCCTCTCGTGCCCTAGCCATTCTACGACCGCCTCATATGTTTGCTCTTTACGCCATTCGTCATTCCCTTGACATCAACATCACTCTGAATATCTTTCATTGCATCATCCATTTCACCCAGCCCGTGCAGCAGACGATCCATATGCCTTTCGGGCATCTTATCACCGATTGGCTGGCGTCCCAGAAGGTTGATGTCTCCCGGGGGCGGTTGGAGCACATGACAGTGGCTTATTCGCGGATTTCTTCCCGCTCTTTCAAGAAGTCGGGTCTGATTGGTGGTCCAGCTGGAGTTCGATGGATCGATGGCCGTGCTTTTGGGGAGGGACCCCGGGCTCGCCAAAGGGGGGATGCACAGGCCTTGGCTCCTGCGGAGGATGAGGCTGAGGAGGAGTTCCACGGGCCAGCTTCTCCGACTCTTGAGGAGACGGTTTCCACTCGTCTTGAGGAGCTGACCTTGGAGGTAGCCAGCCTGCGTACCACGTTGGATACTGTGGTCCAGCAGCAGACTTCGATGCAGGCGACTATGACTTCGATGCAGCGGACTCTGGATACACTGGTGGACTTAGTGGGCTCGTGGGTGACGGTTCACCCGTCTCAGTCTGGTCCTTGTGTTTCTCTTATATTCATATATACATTAGTATGTTTAGAAAGGATAGAGAAGATATCAGGTATTATTCTTGGCATAACTAGATGTTAAGATAGAAAATAAGACAGTGGGGAGTCAGAAGCCCCCAATTAAGTAATTAGAACTAGAAGGACAATGATAACAAGAAAGACCCAAGCAGGAAGACGTTCGGGTAGTCTGTGAATATCTAGAGGTATTTCTAGAAGAGCTACCTGGACTATCTCCCAACAAAGAAGTAAAGTTTGAAATTGAGTTGTTTCCTGACACTAGCCTAATTTCAAAAGCTCTGTATTGAATTTCTCTAGCAGAGCTAAGAGAGTTACAAGAACAAATTTAGGAGCTACTTGACAAGGGTTTCATCCGCCCTAGTCATTCACCCCGGGGAGCTCCAGAGTTGTTCATTAAGGAGAAAGACAGATCTATGCGGATGTGCATAGATTTTAGAGCGTTGAGCAAAGTAACGATTAAGGACAAGTACCCTCTTCCCAGAATGGATGATCTATTTGATCAGCTAAGAAGGGCAACAGTATTCTCTAAAATAGATCTGCGTTCTAGTAACATCAGTTGAAAGTGAAAGGAGGTGATGCACTAAAACAGTCTCCAGGACCAGATATGGACACTGCAAATTTGTAGTCATGCCATTTGATGTGACTAATGCACCTATGGTCTCCAGAGACCTTATAACAGGCCTTCCAAGGACCACTAATGGGTATAATGCGGTATGAATAATAAGGACCGAGAAGTTAAGAGACTAAGGAATAAAAAATACCGTTAGTGAAAGTCATTTGGAATCAGAAGTACGAGGAAGTTACCTAGGAGTGTGATGACAGTGTGAGATAGAAATATCCGGAATTATTCTAAGTTCGAGGACGAACTTTTTATAAGGTGTGGGGAATTGTAATGACCCAAATTTTCTTATTTTGAGCCCCAAAAATAATTCAAAAATAATTTTAAATGCTATAGAAAAATTCTAGAGATTTTTAGAAATTTTTAGAGTATTTTTATGTAATTTTTGGAGTTCGTTTGGTATTTTTACCTAAAGAAAGAAGTTTTAAAAAAAAAAAAGAAAGAAAAGTGTTGAAGCCGGGTTTTGAACCCAAGACCTCAGACCCGAACCAAGTTTTAACCGAACTCAGCCAACCAACCGATCTGCGAGAGTTTTGTTAATCAAGTATGGAGTGAAATATATTTAAGTTATAGTTGGAACATTTAAAATAAATTGGAATTAAAAGTGCGCGGTTGAGGGATCGAAGCCGAGGCCCTTGACCCGAGCAAAACTCGCTTGACCAGCTGTGCTGGCGGCCAGTGTTAATTAAGGAAAGAGTGAATAATATTTAAGTGGTATTAGATGTCGAAATACCCTAGGTATTAAAAAGGAATCGTTTTATTCTCGAGCCCTAAAAATTTCTTCTCCTCTCACGCTCGCGACGCCGCGCGACGACTGTCTCTCGGGTGGAAACGAAGACGACCTAGGGCACGTCTCCGGCGGCCGACGAGCATCGTTTTCCGGTCGGTCTTCACCCGTGTGTGACCACCTCGACGAGAGGAGCTCGGAAATGCAAAGAAGCCGTCGAGATTCTCATCTATCCGAAACCCTAGATCTCCCTTTCCGGCTGTGAGTTCAAGGATACAAGGGGTAAGTTGCTACTCACCTGCAGTAGGATAGCTTGGAGGTTTATTTCTTGTTCCTCTTCTTGTTTCCGAAGCTTTACATTGTTTCCCTTTTTGTTTCATTGCCGTAGCACAGGACATGAGGATTAGTTGTGGTAGCAAATCGTTTTCCTTGTGTTTCGGATCATGTATTGCAGAGTAGTTGCAATTTGGGTTCCTTTTTGTTTAGTTGCCGTGTAAGTCATTGATAAGGGTTTGTTGCCGTGAGTTTCAAAGGAAGGAAGTAATTAGATTAATCATGTAGGGTGGTGTTTTAATTCTTTCTTATAACATGTTCTAATGCTTTGTTCGGTTTTGGATTGTTGCTAACAGTAAAGCAAGAGTTGAGTTGAATTTTTGAGCATGTGTGTTGTTTTCGTGGATCACTGCTGTTAACAGTGTTGATCTATATGCATGTAACCCCTTAGTATTTATTTTTCCTTCTTGCTGTCATGGGTAGAAATATACGTCTAAATGGGTATGCAGTAAGGCTGTTTGTGCCTATTAGACCTTTCCTATTTAGAACTTATGAGCATGATTAATTCATTTTCGTGAAGTTGGTTCAACACCTTGTAAATGTTGTTTCTGTTGGCAGAAATTGTGTTCCGATGCTGTTGTAGTGTGAATCTGGAGAAAAGGGAAATATGTATCATGTTGATTATTTTGATTGGTCGGATTAAGATTGGTTTCAGTTCTCAATGTTGTTCCAGAATTTCTTTTGTTAAATCAGAGCATGAGGAATGGTATTTGTTTTGTTTTCCAGTAGCAAACCCTTTACTAGTTGCAATGGTTTCCTTGCCGGGGTACTGAACAGGGGATTAGTAGAGGTTTCGGCTTGTTCTATTTGATACTTGCTGTTATGAAACTTAATGCAGATTTGTTTAGATTCGGAAGAAATGTTAAGTTGTTGCCATAAGTTTCAAAGAAGAACATGAATGGTTGTTTATATTTGCTGTACAGTTTAGTTGCCTTGGAAGAATTCTGTGAAGTCTGAATTGTATTAGAGTTTGCTGTACAGTTTAGTTGCTTTGGAAGATTTAGAAATCCTCACGTTGGAGTGAAGTTCTTGTGTGAAGCAATAGGATTTAAGTTCTTATATGCTCCTGTTAACTGAAATAGCTATGAACTGTTTTAGAAAGGTTTAGATGAAGTTGGTTTGATGTAAGTTTGGGTTCCATATTTAGGAAGATAATTCCTGTACCGATTATTGAGGTTAGTTTAGTCTAAAGGCGAGAAGTATGTGAGTGATTTAGTTATGCAAGCAATAAGTTTAGAATAGAAGTTTAGTTTAGAAGATGAGAAAAGAGATTTACATGTTGATCAATGTAGATTTTATAAAGTATTAATATGCAGATTTTAGATAAGCTTAGTATGCAGATTTTAGATAAGCTTAGTATGCAGATTTTAGATAAGCTTAATAAGCAGATTTCTATTTAAACTTGTATGCAGATTTTGTTTAAGCATTGCAGTGTTAGAATTTGCTTAAACATTTCAGTTTTGTAAGAAGCATTCTTTTATAAGAAAAGTATAAGAAAGATTAAGAAAAGAAAGAAAAAGGCCAAGACCTTAAGTAGATCCCAAAGTCAAGACTTTAGGGATTTTGGCACACAAGGTGCTAAAGAAAAATGCCAAGGCATTATATATTAGAAGTATTAAAAGATAACAAGTATTTTACTTTTATCAGTGGCACTGTACTGGGCTCTCAGTTGTCCTTGGGTTGGGCTCCCTTAGTCGTCCTTAGGTTTAGATAACCTAGTAGTAACGGCACGGCCGACGGTCGACGGTTGACAACCCGAGGGTCGCCAAATGGGCCGCCAAATGGGTTGGGTCGTTACAAAAGTAAAAGCAAGTACAGTTGCCGGGTTCAAGAAGAAGTTGATTATTATTTTGAAGTATTATAAATATAAGTTTTTGAACAAGTAAAACGAGTTTTACATAAACATAAAGTATTAAAGATTAAGTTTGGAACAAATGAAATAAGTTTCATATAGTTCTAAAAATCAGTAAGTTTAGTTCTTTATTCTACCATGTTTATCTAGTAGATGAGTAGTTTTTCATGTTTACCTGTTAGATGAGCAGCATGATTAGCTATTAGAATTACATGAGTATATTCCTTAGCTTTTCTTTGCTATTAGTTTGACATGAGCAGTTATGTTTATGCTTTATTTCTTTTTAGAGCATATAGTTTCTAGTTCTTTTCGTATACATGCACATTCGTGATTTTGTGAGTTAGATAGCGCTTACTAAGCAAATTTTGCTTATAGATTGCATTTCCTCTTACTACAGATACAGGAAAGGAAAAGATATAGAAAGGAAGGCGACAAGGAGGTGTTCGAAGGATGTGTGATGCCAGGACTATGGAAGCCTTGGGACTAGGAAAGAAGTTTTATTTTAGTTTTCATTGTCTTTTGCTATGTTAGGAGTATTTGAGATAGTATTTGTTATTTTGATGTGATTAGGACAATGTAGAAGAATTGTAATCTTGTGTGATGATTTCTGGTGTTGTTCCCTTTTGTTTTGGATTTATTAAACCGCGTGAGAGTCTATTACATGTTCCAGCCGCCTGTGGCTGTGTATATTATGTATGTATGTCAGTTTAAGGTCACCGGTACAGGGGAGACTCTGTCGAAATTTTTCGGTAGGGTTTCCTTGTGATTTTAATCATACCGGTTAAGTAGAGTTAGTAGTTAAGTAACGGTCACTCTTAGGTAGTAGTAGTAGTAAGAAGGGTGGTCGTTACAGGACTACTTCTCCAAATGGGTTGAGGCAGAGCCACTGGCCAAGATCACCGAGCAGATGGTCAAAAAATTCATCTGGCAGCATCTCATATGTCAGTTCTGCATTCCAAGGCGGCTCGTGTCCGACAATGGGCGGTAGTTCGTCGGACAGGAGCTCCAAGAATGGTGCAAAGGGTACGGCATCGAGCAACAGTTCTCCTTTGTGGCATACCCACAGAGTAATGGACAAGCCGAAGTCGCCAACCGGGAAATTCTCCGAATTCTGAGGGTTCGACTCGACCACCTCGCGGGCAGCTGGGTGGACGAACTCCCTGGCGTCTTATGGACACTCCGCACGACTCCTAAGGAAGGAACAGGGGTCACGCCATTCCATTTGGTGTACGGAGGAGAGGCTGTCGTGCCAGTGGAGGTCGGGATTGAATCCGATCGGGTGCAGCAATACGACGCGGACAACACCGAGCGGAGGCAGCTGGAGCTGGATTTGGTAGATGAAGCGCGAGCTAAAGCAGCTGTTCAGCTAATGGCATACCGGCAGAGAATGAAGCAAAATTACAATAGGCGAGTAATCCCAAGAGCATTCCAGGTCGGCGATCTAGTATGGAAGAAGGTGAAGCCAGTCGGTGATGTGAGCAAGCTGGAGGCTCCCTGGGTGGGACCCTTCAAGGTCGTCGAGAAGATTCGATCGGGGGCGTACTACCTTGAAGATCGAGATGGACGACGGCTGGAACGACCATGGAGCGCTAATCACCTCCAGCCGTATCGAGCTGGGTAAAAGGTGCGCATGTGTAATTAATTGCGTGTATTCCCGTTCTGCGCTATCCTTTGAATGCAGTAATAAGGTCATAAAAACGCCAAGGCATAACTAATGCGCGCCGAATGACAAAACTTCTTCAAACCGTCGAGCGGCGACGTTAAACTCTAGGGTCGAAGCGGCGACCATAAATACCCCGCTCGAAAGACCGTCGAGCGGTGATGTTAAACTCTAGGGTCGAAGCGGCGACCATAAATACCCCGCTCGGAAGACCGTCGAGCGGCGACGTTAAACTCTAGGGTCGAAGCGGCGACCATAAATACCCCACTCGGAAGACCGTCGAGCAGCGACATTAAACTCTAGAGTCGGACCGACGATTATAAACCCCACGACCTGAAGACCGTCGAGCGACGACGTTAAATTCTAGGGTCGAAGCGTCGACCATAAATACCCCGTTCGGAGGACCGTCGAGCGGCGATGTTAAACTTTAGGGTCAAAGCGACGACCATAAATACCCCGCTCGGAAGGCCGTCGAGCGGCGACATTAAATCCAGAGTCGAACTGACGGCTATTAAAAAGTTGGCCTATCGTCGATCAGCCTCTATAATGATTTGGCTAAGACATCACTTAAGCTTAACAAGACTCGTGGTCCTGTACTCGATGGTCGAGCGGCGGCTCAAAAATCAAAAGTCATTCCCATGAATTCGGTGAAGATCAAAGAAGCGGATAACCCGCACAAATACACACAGCAGAAAAGCAATAAGGAAAGTTCATTAAACCAAAAAAAGGCAAGTACACGAGATTAGGCCGAACGGCCAGTACATAAGCCACGACTTCACTCTAGATAGTTAAAAACCTCATTCGAAATCGTGGTTAGGAGATCAACGTGATCCCAAACGGGAATAGTGAAGTCCTCAGGAAGCCAACCCTTGGTCTTTAGGTAGTTGGCCGTGGCAGTGATGGCTAACTCAAATGCATGGACGAGCTGGTCACAGGTTTTTTCCATAAATTTCTCCAAGCGGATATAGTTCTACTGCATGACAGCAATCCGGCTCGGTTCAGAATCTTGATATTCTTTGAAGGCAGCTCGGGAGGCCTCTAAGGCGTCTTGAAGGGTCTTTAAATCACTCTGAAGAGTGGCCACCTCCGCTGACCGTCCGTCCTTCTCAGTGGTCAGCAGGTCGGTCAGCTCATTGACTTTCACCTCAAGCGCCCGGGCTGCCGCATTCTTTGCCTCCAGGTCGGTGATGGCCTGATTCTTCCTGTTGTTGGCCAATGTGATCTTCTTGTCATATGTTTTGACCTAGGTCTCGAGCCGATCCACCATGGTCTGCAAGACCGAGGATCTGTGCCGCTCGGCCTCCAACAGTTTGTTGGTCTTCTCCAGATCGAGCTTCAGCTCGGCGTAAGAAGGACCTTGAAGGGAAGTCCCACCGAAGACCTTGAGCCTTTTGAATTCCTCCTCGAGGAAAGCTAAGTGGTGGCAGACCGCTATACTTTCCACCCACTACTGCGATTCGGATAAAAACGTAAAGAATAGTCAATACCGGATGGAGAATAAGAAGACAAAGTTTGTAAGAGTTATCCCAGTAGTTTGTTGCAGATAGCTGTTGCCGAGCAGCCCAGGTGGCATCACGCCCACGCGTGCTCGGGCGTCCTCCCAGACTTTTGCGAGGGGCCCCCGAATATTTATCAAGTGTTCGGGGCTCGACGGCTGGTCAGCCTTCTGCAAATATTCCTCTGTCGGCAGGTGGAGCAGAGCCTTGATAGTCCTATGTCAGCCCAGAGTGGACTGAGCGACGCGGAAGGAGCAGAAGTTTGTCCGACTGGCTCAGAGCGGATGAGAGAGCGCTTGATTATCTAGCGAGCTGGAGGGAGCGAGCTAAGAGGCTGAGCGGCGACGGGGTTAGAAGGCCAGTCTCCTTGAGATAGGGTCCGGTCGGACGACAGCGCTTCCACAGACGCTGGAGCCAGAGGAGGGTCACCCATCTATTTAGACACGTGAACGACAGAGGCAGCCGAGCGGGTTGGGGTGCCCGTGCGGCGGTGTTTGCGCCCAACCAATGGAATTTCATCTTTAGCAGACTCAGCTTCCTCAGGCCTAGCGACCGATGACACGCTTGAAGGGGCGGTCTCCTCGGCGGCCTCGAGGGTAACCGTCCAAGCGGCAGACGTCTCGCCCACCGTCTGTGCCTCGTCACTCTCACCTTCATGCGAGCCAATCGGGGTTAAGCCAAGTTTCTCCACCTTCTGTGCTGTAGCCGCCTCTATCTCGGCGACCTTACATTTCAGCACGCTGAACACCACCGATTTCATCATAGTCTCGGCTGCAAGAAAAAGAAAAGAAATCAGTTAGACGCCAAGAAAAGGAGAGAAGGTTATTCCTTACCCGAGCCGTTCGGAAGCCGCGTTCGGATCGGGCTTAATCCAAATAGGTACATCATCCCTTCGGGCAGCAGCTTGTGGATATCCAGCTTCAGCCCGGCCAGCAAGTTCGTCGATTGTAGAAAAGTGGACTCAGTCCGGTACCTTTTCAGGTCTGGGGGAGTCGGCAATGAAGTTTGCCATTCAGTTCGGAAAGGTGGTGGCTCGGGAAAACGCAGGAAGAAAAAATGCTCTTTCCAATGCTTATTGGAGGTAGACATTTTATCAAAGAAAACTAGACCGATCCAAGCTTGAAACAAGAAGGTGCCCAGCTCAGACTGTTTGGGGTAGTAAAAATAATGGAAGATTTGGGGCTTAAGGAGAATATTGTGCACCCAGAAGAGCACAACTACGCCGCACAGCAGCCTAAAGGAATTTGGCACGAGTTGGCCTAGCGGAATATGAAAATAATTGCAAACTTCTAAGATGAATGGGTGGATCGGAAACCTAAGGCCACCTACGAATTGGTCACGGAAAAAGGTAACAGTCCCGGCCGGCGGGTCATGTGGCCGGTCGGATGACTCGACCAAAACGAGTTTATGGTCAGAGGGGATGTCATAGGTATTGATTAGTTTGAAGGCATCTCCCGAATCAAACCTAATCTCCATGGTTTGATACCAAAGACCGGGAGAGGGGCAGAAGAACTAGCCATTACAGCCGGAATGCGAAGCAAAGGGAAAGCAGAAGGCAACGGAGGCGGTGAGCAAGACCGTGCCTACGGAGTGCAGACACCACCGGAATGCTAAGAAAAGCGCGAAGAAATAAAAAAAGGAGCGGGCAAAGAGTTCTTACAGAGAAAAGGATTGTCGGAGAAGAGAACTAATGGCCGGAATGCGGAGAATTGGTTCGCCGAAGAATAGAGCAAGAACCTTCAAAGAACACAGGCGCAATAAAGCGGAAGCGGCGGAAGGAGAGGAGGCGGTCTTATAAGGGTTGGGCTCGAGCTGCAGGGACCGCCAAATCCAGGGCACGGGATCCGAGGAGCGCATCCGCCCGTTGAATTCAAAGCACCAGGGGTCACATCGAGCCTGATAGCTCGAGCAGGCGACGACGACCGCCTGGCAACGTGGCATCACCCCATTGGGCGCATTTAATGACCCCCATTACGCAGGCGAGGGCGCGTGCTCAACCTTAATAGCGAGGATTTGCATGAATTCCGAGGAAATTCGGAGGACATCAGTGTTGACCGACGTTCGGTCAGCAAGACAACCACCGGCAAGTCAAACTTTCCAAGTGTCAGTGGGTTCCATGCCGAGCGACATTCTCATCAGATACGGAACGGTCGTCGTGTCGCCAGGCCGATAGTCTAGTTAGTCGGACTTGCAGCCTCCTTCGACTAGACTTGAGGGGGAGGCACGTGATCCGGTAGCAAAGGAGGGGTCCCGTACGGACAAAGGTTAATGACACGTGGAAGTCAAGGTCGAGACGATCAACGTAAAAGGTGAGCCGAGCGAGAGGCCACCTTGCCGATCGTCCGCGGTAGAAGGCCAGGTCGGCAAGGAGATAACTCGGCTAAGGGTCGAGTTTCCAACGCTCAGGAATCTACATACGACAGCTGATTGGGCCGAGCGGCCGCTCAGCTAGGTCGTAGGCGAACGTAGGCGCTATTCATCTGAGCATATGATCGAGCGGCCCACTCGCTCGGCCCCGCCTGCGTCCCCCTCGGATGACCAGTATGGCCGAGGCGTGGTCCCGCTCGGCCCGACCAGTATGGCCGAGCGTCTCTCCCGCTCGGCCCGATAGAAGACAGAAGGTGCAGAAGAGTACAAAGGGGATGACCACAGATATTCTTCTCGAGATATGTGTCGCCGACAGAAAGCATGGTCGGCGGCCGGACCAGATAGAAAATCGTACGGTGGAAGTTTTCACTGTCATGTCAGAGATATGCTCGGACGGTTGCGGTAAGGTGTCAGGCGTGCTTTTCTGACACATCCATTTGGAGGTATGTTTGGGGATGCGCGCACGCATCGATGAGCGTGCACGCGCCTCCCTGGGGGCCTATATAAGGACCCCCAAACTTCGACGGAGGTATGCAATCAACGATACTGTAGCTACAGTTCTCCTTATTTTGCTTCAGCTTTCTTCTTGCCTGACTTGAGCGTCGGAGGGTCGTCACCGGGAACCCCTTCCCGGCCCGACTTTGTTGCAGGTTCGCCGGAGGTCCACCTCATCCCGGCGTCTACACGGAGCCAGCAGAGAGCGCCACGTCCCCAGCTTTCATCAACTCACAGCTCGGACAGAATCAATGTTTATTTTAGATAGTTTAGCATATCTAAATAAAATGATTAAATGAGCATTCGATAAATCAATCACATGATAGTTTATCTTTGTTATGCTTTTAGGATCTTACTTATACGGTTAGATTGTAATGCATGCTTAGATAAAAATCATACTTATGTTTGTTTTAAAAATCATACGAACACTCCTTTGATTTAATTGTTAAATCACAAATATAACTTTAAATTTCTACTATGTATAGGAGTGTAGAAACATGATCACCGAATTTTGAATTCGGTTCCAACACTTTCCCGGTTGAGTAAACAGCCTGCAAACTCAGTTAACTTGTTAGATTACTAGAAGACTTAACATGAACATTTGATAACATCAAAACTCATGTTTGATGCTAATGCACCATACACCAACAATCTCCCCCTTTTTGATGTTTGGCAACCAAGATTCACAGTTAAGTTAATATATGCAAACATATAAGTAAACAAGCATTTGTTTTTCATTTTACTCCCCCTGAGTTTAATAACCTCCCCTGAATCACTATCTCTCCCTGATCCGGTAGCAAAGGAGGGGTCCCGTACGGACAGAGGTTAATGACACGTGGAGGTCAAGGTCGAGATAATTAACATAAAAGGTGAGCCGAGCGGGAGGCCACCTTGCCGATCGTCCGTGGTAGAAGGCCAGGTCGACAAGGAGATAGCTCAGCTAAGGGTCGAGTTTCCGACGCTCAGGAATCCACATACGACAGCTGATTGGGCCGAGCGGCCGCTCAGCTAGGTCGTAGCCCAACGTAGGTGCTATTCATCCGAGCATATGACCGAGCGGCCCACTCACTCGGCCCCGCCTGCGTCCCCCTCGGACGACCAGTATGGCCGAGGCGCGGTCCCGCTCGACCCGACCAGTATGGCCGAGCATCTCTCCCGCTCGGCCCGATAGAAGACAGAAGGTGCAGAAGAGTACAAAGGGGACAACCACAGATATCCTTCTCGAGATATGTGTCGCCAACAGACAGCAGGGTCGGCGGCCGGAGCAGACAAAGAATCGTACGGTGGAAGTTTTCACTGTCATGTCAGAGATATACTCGGACGGTTGCGGTATGGCGTCAGACGTGCTTTTCTGACACATCCATTTGGAGGTATGTTTGGGAAAGCGCGCACGCGTCGATGAGCGTGCACGCGCCTCCCCGGGGGCCTATATAAGGACCCCCAGACTTCGACGGAGGTATGCAATCAACGATACTGTAACTACAGTTCTCCTTATTTTGCTTCAGCTTTCTTCTTGCCTGACTTAAGCGTCGGAGGGACATCCCCGGGAACCCCTTCCCAGCCCGACTTTATTGCAGGTTCGTCGGAGGTCCACCTCATCCCGGCGTCTACACGGAGCTAGCAGAGAGCGCCACGTCCCCAATTTTCATCAACTCACAGCTCGGACAGGATCAAACATATTAGATCATTTAAGCATAACACCTAAATAAAACTTGTAGGACCGTTAGATTCGATAGAGGGGGGGGTGAATATCGATTCGAAATTTTTGAGTATAAGCGCAGCGGAAAAGTAAATGAACACAATTGTTTTTTACTTCGTTCGGAGCCTGTGACGACTCCTACTCGAAGGCCCGTGGTCCTTGACCACTTTCGTTGGGCAATCACTAGAAATTCGAATATAATTACAAAAGGACTGTACAGTGAATGCTAATGAAAAATGAAAACAAGTGCCGACAAGAAAGGAAAAGAAAGGAGCGTAGTGTCGGAGCTTTGTTGGCGTCGCAGAAGCGCAGAGCAGTGGAAGACTTTTCTTTTTCCGTTGTTGTATTGAAGCTCCCCTCTGACCCTTCTTTTATATAAAGCTCGGGGCGCCCTGGATTCCTTCCGGGCGCCCTGGTGAGACGTGGCAAGTTCAACCAGCGAGCTCCACGTGGCGACGCGCAATCAGGATGAAATTTCCCTCCCGGGCGCCCGGACCTCCGGGCGCCCGGATTCCTTCCGGGCGCCCGGACCCTGTTTTCCCGCAGAATCCGTCCTGTAAGACAAACGTTAGTCCGGAGGCAAATTTACCCTGCAGCAAAGATTGTTAGCACAGTTTTATAGATAAGCAAAGTATGACTTAGATTCCGTCTTTCCGAGACCGGAATCTAGTCACGATCTCGACTTAGATATCCGAAATGGATCTAAGCCGGATCGACGCCTAATGTTCCCTTCCCGGGAACGCGTCCTCGCAGTCACTCCCCTCCAGTGACTTACCTCACTTACCTGCCAGACGTCCGGTCAGCCCTTCGACCCGTCTGGACTTCTCGCCAGCTATCCGGTCAGCCCGTCGACCTAGCTGGACTTCTCGCCAAGCGTCCGGTCAGCCCGTCGACCCGCTTGGACTTCTCGCCAGCTATCCGGTCAGCCCGTCGACCTAGCTGGACTTCTCGCCAAGCGTCCGGTCAGCCCGTCGACCCGCTTGGACTTCTCGCCAGCTATCCGGTCAGCCC
This sequence comes from Zingiber officinale, assembly GCF_018446385.1. Lineage (NCBI taxonomy): Eukaryota > Viridiplantae > Streptophyta > Magnoliopsida > Zingiberales > Zingiberaceae > Zingiber > Zingiber officinale. The sequence goes on along the minus strand of NC_055992.1, from coordinate 43,957,336 downwards.
GTCGACCTAGCTGGGCTTCGTGCCAGACATCCGGTCAGCCCGTCGACCTGTCTGGACTTCTCCTGCACACTCGATCAGAGTGTTAGACAACAACAGACTAACTTAACCTGATTTGTCATTCATCAAAACCTGGGTTAAATCATTAGTGCTAACCGCACCAACAATCTCCCCCTTTGATGGAATGACAACTGGTTAAGTTAGTGAAAACATATGCAAGAAAAACACAAGCATTAAAAGGGTTTTTTTGTTTATATTTTCAACTCTGGTTTAGCTAACTTAACCACTAACCCTCCCCCTTTGGCATTCATCAAAAATAAGCATTGATTAAATAAGCATAGATTTTTTGAAATGTCAAGATAATCTGGGGGAATTTAAACTTTTGAAAAACTTGTTTAAAGCGTTAGCTTTTAGATTTTAGAAAAATAGCTAAGTCTAAATAGACAAAATCTCAAACATAAGTGTATAAGTTCTAGATTTCAAGATCAAGTTTTAAATTTTCAAAACAAGTTTCAACTTTGAAACGCTTTTCAAACATAAGTTTTCAAAACTAAGTTTGAAAAATTTATTTTTCCAAAACTGATTTATTTTTCAACACTAAGTTTGTAAAAGATTCAATTTTCAAAATTAAGGAAAATGATTTTGAGAAGCTTAGTTTGTAAACTTAAGTTTTGAGAAATCTAATTTTCATAATTTTCAATAACAAAGCAATTTTTAAAACTAATTTGTGTAAAATTTAACTTTCAAATCAAATTGTCAAAATTAAGTAAAATCAAATTTTAAGAACTAGATTTTTAAATTCAATTTTCAAAACTAAGTTAAATCTAATTTTCAAAATCAATTTTCAATAAAAAGTAAAACCCAATTCTTAAAAAAACATAGTTTTATAAGAGTTAGTTTTCAAAAATAGGTTTAAGAAATTTT